>NC_082711.1:136638212-136938212 GCF_030144855.1 Hypanus sabinus
GCGAGGCGAGGCAAGGCTCCTGGCAGAGGTGAGGCAAGGCGAGGCGAGGCAAGGCTCCTGGCAGAGGTGAGGCGAGGCGAGGCGAAGCTCCTGGCAGAGGTGAGGAGAGGTGAGGCGAGGCTCCTGGCATAGGTGAGGCGAGGCGAGGCTCCTGGCAGAGGTGAGGCGAGGCGAGGCTCCTGGCAGAAGCGAGGCGAGGCGAGGCTCCTGGCAGAAGCGAGGCGAGGCTCCTGGCAGAGGTGAGGCGAGGCGAGGCGAGGCTCCTGGCAGAGGTGAGGCGGGGCGAGGCGAAGCTCCTGGCAGAGGTGAGGAGAGGCGAGGCGAGGCTCCTGGCATAGGTGAGGCGAGGCGAGGCGAGGCTCCTGGCAGAGGTGAGGCGAGGCGAGGCTCCTGGCAGAAGCGAGGCGAGGCTCCTGGCAGAGGTGAGGCGAGGCGAGGCTCCTGGCAAAGGTGATTCGAGGCGAGGCGAGGCTCCTGGCAGAGGTGAGGCGAGGCGAGGCGAGGCTCCTGGCAGAGGTGAGGCGAGGCGAGGCTCCTGGCAGAAGCGAGGCGAGGCTCCTGGCAGAGGTGAGGCGAGGCGAGGCAAGGCTCCTGGCAGAGGTGAGGCGAGGTGAGGCGAGGCTCCTGGCAGAGGTGAGGCGAGGCGAGGCTCCTGGCAGAAGCGAGGCGAGGCTCCTGGCAGAGGTGAGGCGAGGCGAGGCAAGGCTCCTGGCAGAGGTGAGGCGAGGTGAGGCGAAGCTCCTGGCAGAGGTGAGGAGAGGCGAGGCGAGGCTCCTGGCATAGGTGAGGCGAGGCGAGGCGAGGCTCCTGGCAGAGGTGAGGCGAGGCGAGGCTCCTGGCAGAAGCGAGGCGAGGCTCCTGGCAGAGGTGAGGCGAGGCGAGGCTCCTGGCAAAGGTGAGGCGAGGCGAGGCGAGGCTCCTGGCAGAGGTGAGGCGAGGCGAGGCGAGGCTCCTGGCAGAGGTGAGGCGAGGCGAGGCTCCTGGCAGAAGCGAGGCGAGGCTCCTGGCAGAGGTGAGGCGAGGCGAGGCTCCTGGCAGAGGTGAGGCGAGGCGAGGCGAGGCTCCTGGCAGAAGCGAGGCGAGGCTCCTGGCAGAGGTGAGGCGAGGCGAGGCTCCTGGCAAAGGTGAGGCGAGGCGAGGCGAGGCTCCTGGCAGAGGTGAGGCGAGGCGAGGCGAGGCTCCTGGCAGAGGTGAGGCGAGGCGAGGCAATGCTCCTGGCAGAGGTGAGGCGAGGCAAGGCTCCTGGCAGAGGCGAGGCGAGGCAAGGCTCCTGGCAGAGGTGAGACGAGGCTCCTGGCAGAGGTGAGGCGAGGCTCCTAACAGAGGTGTGGCGAGGCAAGGCTCCTGGCAGAGGTGAGGCGAGGCGAGGCAAGGCTCCTGGCAGAGGTGAGGCAAGGCGAGGCGAGGCAAGGCTCCTGGCAGCGGTGAGGCAAGGCGAGGCGAGGCAAGGCTCCTCGCAGAGGTGAGGCGAGGCGAGGCGAAGCTCCTGGCAGAGGTGAGGAGAGGCGAGGCGAGGATCCTGGCATAGGTGAGGCGAGGCGAGGCGAGGCAAGGCTCCTGGCAGAGGTGAGGCGAGGCGAGGCGAGGCAAGGCTCCTGGCAGAGGTGAGGCGAGGAGAGGCAAGGCTCCTGGCAGAGGTGAGGCAAGGCGAGGCGAGGCAAGGCTCCTGGCAGAGGTGAGGCAAGGCGAGGCGAGGCAAGGCTCCTGGCAGAGGTGAGGCGAGGCGAGGCGAAGCTCCTGGCAGAGGTGAGGAGAGGTGAGGCGAGGCTCCTGGCATAGGTGAGGCGAGGCGAGGCTCCTGGCAGAGGTGAGGCGAGGCGAGGCTCCTGGCAGAAGCGAGGCGAGGCGAGGCTCCTGGCAGAAGCGAGGCGAGGCTCCTGGCAGAGGTGAGGCGAGGCGAGGCGAGGCTCCTGGCAGAGGTGAGGCGGGGCGAGGCGAAGCTCCTGGCAGAGGTGAGGAGAGGCGAGGCGAGGCTCCTGGCATAGGTGAGGCGAGGCGAGGCGAGGCTCCTGGCAGAGGTGAGGCGAGGCGAGGCTCCTGGCAGAAGCGAGGCGAGGCTCCTGGCAGAGGTGAGGCGAGGCGAGGCTCCTGGCAAAGGTGAGGCGAGGCGAGGCGAGGCTCCTGGCAGAGGTGAGGCGAGGCGAGGCGAGGCTCCTGGCAGAGGTGAGGCGAGGCGAGGCTACTGGCAGAAGCGAGGCGAGGCTCCTGGCAGAGGTGAGGCGAGGCGAGGCAAGGCTCCTGGCAGAGGTGAGGCGAGGCGAGGCGAAGCTCCTGGCAGAGGTGAGGAGAGGCGAGGCGAGGCTCCTGGCATAGGTGAGGCGAGGCGAGGCGAGGCTCCTGGCAGAGGTGAGGCGAGGCGAGGCTCCTGGCAGAAGCGAGGCGAGGCTCCTGGCAGAGGTGAGGCGAGGCGAGGCTCCTGGCAAAGGTGAGGCGAGGCGAGGCGAGGCTCCTGGCAGAGGTGAGGCGAGGCGAGGCGAGGCTCCTGGCAGAGGTGAGGCGAGGCGAGGCTCCTGGCAGAAGCGAGGCGAGGCTCCTGGCAGAGGTGAGGCGAGGCGAGGCGAGGCTCCTGGCAGAGGTGAGGCGAGGCGAGGCAAGGCTCCTGGCAGAGGTGAGGCGAGGCAAGGCTCCTGGCAGAGTCGAGGCAAGGCAAGGCTCCTGGCAGAGGTGAGACGAGGCTCCTGGCAGAGGTGAGGCGAGGCTCCTAACAGAGTTGTGGCGAGGCAAGGCTCCTGGCAGAGGTGAGGCGAGGCGAGGCAAGGCTCCTGGCAGAGGTGAGGCAAGGCGAGGCGAGGCAAGGCTCCTGGCAGAGGTGAGGCAAGGCGAGGCGAGGCAAGGCTCCTGGCAGAGGTGAGGCGAGGCGAGGCGAAGCTCCTGGCAGAGGTGAGGAGAGGCGAGGCGAGGCTCCTGGCATAGGTGAGGCGAGGCGAGGCGAGGCAAGGCTCCTGGCAGAGGTGAGGCGAGGCGAGGCGAGGCAAGGCTCCTGGCAGAGGTGAGGCGAGGCGAGGCAAGGCTCCTGGCAGAGGCGAGGCAAGCCGAGGCTCCCGGCAGAGGCGAGGCGAGGCGAGGCTCCCGGCAGAGGCGAGGCGAGGCGAGGCTCCCGGCAGAGGTGAGGCGAGGCTCCCAGCAGAGGTGAGGCGAGGCGAGGCGAGGCTCCCGGCAGAGGTGAGGCGAGGCGAGGCGAGGCTCCCGGCAGAGGTGAGGCGAGGCGAGGCGAGGCTCCCGGCATTGGTGAGGCGAGGCGAGGCGAGGCTCCTGGCAGAGGTGAGGCGAGGCGAGGCGAGGCTACTGGCAGAGGTGAGACAAGTCGAGGCGAGGCGAGGCTCCTAGCAGAGGCGAGGCGAGGCTCCTAACAGAGGTGAGGCAAGGCTCCGGGCAGAGGTGAGGCAAGGCGAGGCTCCTGGCAGTGATGAGGCGAGGCGAGTCTCCTGGCAGAGGTGAGGTGAGGCGAGGCGAGGCACCTGGCAGAGGTGAGGCGAGGCGAGGCTCCTGGCAGAGGTGAGGCGAGGCGAAGTGAGGCTCCTGGCAGAGGTGAGGCGAGGCGAGGCGAGGCTCCTGACAGAGTTGAGGCAAGGCGAGGTGAGGCTCCTGGCAGAGGTGAGGTGAGGCGAGGCAAGGCTCCTGGCAGAGGGGAGGCGAGGCTCCTGGTGGAAGGGAGGTGAAGCTCCTGGCAGAGGGGAGGCAAAGCGAGGCTCCTAGCAGAGGTGAGGCGAGGCAAGGCTCCTAACAGAGGTGAGGCGATGCTCCTGGCAGAGGTGAGGCGAGGCGAGGCTCTTGGCAGAGGTGAGGCGAGGCGAGGCGAGGCTCCTGGCAGAGGCGAGGCGAGGCTCCTGGCAGAGGTGAGGTGGGGCGAGGCAAGGCTCCTGGCAGAGTTGAGGCGAGGCGAGGCAAGGCTCCTGGCAGAGGTGAGGCGATGCGAGGCTAGGCAAGGCTCCTGGCAGAGGTGAGGCAAGGCTCCGGGCAGAGGCGAGGCAAGGCGAGGTTCCTAGCAGAGGCGATGCGAGGCGAGGCTCCTAACAGAGGTGTGGCGAGGCTCCTGGCAGAGGGGAGGCGAGGCTCCTGGCAGAAGGGAGGCGAAGCTCCTGGCAGAGGGGAGGCGAGGCGAGGCTCCTAGCAGAGGTGAGGCGAGGCGAGGCTCCTAACAGAGGTGAGGCGAGGCTCCTGGCAGAGGTGAGGCGAGGCGAGGCTCCTGGCAGAGGTGAGGCGAGGCGAGGCGAGGCTCCTGGCAGAGGTGAGGCGAGGCGAGGCTCCTGGCAGAAGCGAGGCGAGGCTCCTGGCAGAGGTGAGGCGAGGCGAGGCGAGGCTCCTGGCAGAGGTGAGGCAAGGCGAGGCAAGGCTCCTGGCAGAGGTGAGGCGAGGCAAGGCTCCTGGCAGAGGCGAGGCGAGGCAAGGCTCCTGGCAGAGGTGAGACGAGGCTCCTGGCAGAGGTGAGGCGAGGCTCCTAACAGAGGTGTGGCGAGGCAAGGCTCCTGGCAGAGGTGAGGCGAGGCGAGGCAAGGCTCCTGGCAGAGGTGAGGCAAGGCGAGGCGAGGCAAGGCTCCTGGCAGCGGTGAGGCAAGGCGAGGCGAGGCAAGGCTCCTCGCAGAGGTGAGGCGAGGCGAGGCGAAGCTCCTGGCAGAGGTGAGGAGAGGCGAGGCGAGGATCCTGGCATAGGTGAGGCGAGGCGAGGCGAGGCAAGGCTCCTGGCAGAGGTGAGGCGAGGCGAGGCGAGGCAAGGCTCCTGGCAGAGGTGAGGCGAGGAGAGGCAAGGCTCCTGGCAGAGGTGAGGCAAGGCGAGGCGAGGCAAGGCTCCTGGCAGAGGTGAGGCAAGGCGAGGCGAGGCAAGGCTCCTGGCAGAGGTGAGGCGAGGCGAGGCGAAGCTCCTGGCAGAGGTGAGGAGAGGTGAGGCGAGGCTCCTGGCATAGGTGAGGCGAGGCGAGGCTCCTGGCAGAGGTGAGGCGAGGCGAGGCTCCTGGCAGAGGCGAGGCGAGGCGAGGCTCCTGGCAGAAGCGAGGCGAGGCGAGGCTCCTGGCAGAAGCGAGGCGAGGCTCCTGGCAGAGGTGAGGCGAGGCGAGGCGAGGCTCCTGGCAGAGGTGAGGCGGGGCGAGGCGAAGCTCCTGGCAGAGGTGAGGAGAGGCGAGGCGAGGCTCCTGGCATAGGTGAGGCGAGGCGAGGCGAGGCTCCTGGCAGAGGTGAGGCGAGGCGAGGCTCCTGGCAGAAGCGAGGCGAGGCTCCTGGCAGAGGTGAGGCGAGGCGAGGCTCCTGGCAAAGGTGAGGCGAGGCGAGGCGAGGCTCCTGGCAGAGGTGAGGCGAGGCGAGGCGAGGCTCCTGGCAGAGGTGAGGCGAGGCGAGGCTCCTGGCAGAAGCGAGGCGAGGCTCCTGGCAGAGGTGAGGCGAGGCGAGGCAAGGCTCCTGGCAGAGTTGAGGCGAGGCGAGGCGAAGCACCTGGCAGAGGTGAGGAGAGGCGAGGCGAGGCTCCTGGCATAGGTGAGGCGAGGCGAGGCGAGGCTCCTGGCAGAGGTGAGGCGAGGCGAGGCTCCTGGCAGAAGCGAGGCGAGGCTCCTGGCAGAGGTGAGGCGAGGCGAGGCTCCTGGCAAAGGTGAGGCGAGGCGAGGCGAGGCTCCTGGCAGAGGTGAGGCGAGGCGAGGCGAGGCTCCTGGCAGAGGTGAGGCGAGGCGAGGCTCCTGGCAGAAGCGAGGCGAGGCTCCTGGCAGAGGTGAGGCGAGGCGAGGCGAGGCTCCTGGCAGAGGTGAGGCGAGGCGAGGCAAGGCTCCTGGCAGAGGTGAGGCGAGGCAAGGCTCCTGGCAGAGTCGAGGCAAGGCAAGGCTCCTGGCAGAGGTGAGACGAGGCTCCTGGCAGAGGTGAGGCGAGGCTCCTAACAGAGTTGTGGCGAGGCAAGGCTCCTGGCAGAGGTGAGGCGAGGCGAGGCAAGGCTCCTGGCAGAGGTGAGGCAAGGCGAGGCGAGGCAAGGCTCCTGGCAGAGGTGAGGCAAGGCGAGGCGAGGCAAGGCTCCTGGCAGAGGTGAGGCGAGGCGAGGCGAAGCTCCTGGCAGAGGTGAGGAGAGGCGAGGCGAGGCTCCTGGCATAGGTGAGGCGAGGCGAGGCGAGGCAAGGCTCCTGGCATAGGTGAGGCGAGGCGAGGCGAGGCTCCTGGCAGAGGTGAGGCGAGGCGAGGCTCCTGGCAGAAGCGAGGCGAGGCTCCTGGCAGAGGTGAGGCGAGGCGAGGCTCCTGGCAAAGGTGAGGCGAGGCGAGGCGAGGCTCCTGGCAGAGGTGAGGCGAGGCGAGGCGAGGCTCCTGGCAGAGGTGAGGCGAGGCGAGGCTCCTGGCAGAAGCGAGGCGAGGCTCCTGGCAGAGGTGAGGCGAGGCGAGGCGAGGCTCCTGGCAGAGGTGAGGCGAGGCGAGGCAAGGCTCCTGGCAGAGGTGAGGCGAGGCAAGGCTCCTGGCAGAGTCGAGGCAAGGCAAGGCTCCTGGCAGAGGTGAGACGAGGCTCCTGGCAGAGGTGAGGCGAGGCTCCTAACAGAGTTGTGGCGAGGCAAGGCTCCTGGCAGAGGTGAGGCGAGGCGAGGCAAGGCTCCTGGCAGAGGTGAGGCAAGGCGAGGCGAGGCAAGGCTCCTGGCAGAGGTGAGGCAAGGCGAGGCGAGGCAAGGCTCCTGGCAGAGGTGAGGCGAGGCGAGGCTCCTGGCAGAAGCGAGGCGAGGCGAGGCTCCTGGCAGAAGCGAGGCGAGGCTCCTGGCAGAGGTGAGGCGAGGCGAGGCGAGGCTCCTGGCAGAGGTGAGGCGGGGCGAGGCGAAGCTCCTGGCAGAGGTGAGGAGAGGCGAGGCGAGGCTCCTGGCATAGGTGAGGCGAGGCGAGGCGAGGCTCCTGGCAGAGGTGAGGCGAGGCGAGGCTCCTGGCAGAAGCGAGGCGAGGCTCCTGGCAGAGGTGAGGCGAGGCGAGGCTCCTGGCAAAGGTGAGGCGAGGCGAGGCGAGGCTCCTGGCAGAGGTGAGGCGAGGCGAGGCGAGGCTCCTGGCAGAGGTGAGGCGAGGCGAGGCTCCTGGCAGAAGCGAGGCGAGGCTCCTGGCAGAGGTGAGGCGAGGCAAGGCTCCTGGCAGAGGTGAGGCGAGGCGAGGCGAGGCTCCTGGCAGAAGCGAGGCGAGGCTCCTGGCAGAGGTGAGGCGAGGCGAGGCTCCTGGCAAAGGTGAGGCGAGGCGAGGCGAGGCTCCTGGCAGAGGTGAGGCGAGGCGAGGCGAGGCTCCTGGCAGAGGTGAGGCGAGGCGAGGCAAGGCTCCTGGCAGAGGTGAGGCGAGGCAAGGCTCCTGGCAGAGGCGAGGCGAGGCAAGGCTCCTGGCAGAGGTGAGACGAGGCTCCTGGCAGAGGTGAGGCGAGGCTCCTAACAGAGGTGTGGCGAGGCAAGGCTCCTGGCAGAGGTGAGGCGAGGCGAGGCAAGGCTCCTGGCAGAGGTGAGGCAAGGCGAGGCGAGGCAAGGCTCCTGGCAGCGGTGAGGCAAGGCGAGGCGAGGCAAGGCTCCTCGCAGAGGTGAGGCGAGGCGAGGCGAAGCTCCTGGCAGAGGTGAGGAGAGGCGAGGCGAGGATCCTGGCATAGGTGAGGCGAGGCGAGGCGAGGCAAGGCTCCTGGCAGAGGTGAGGCGAGGCGAGGCGAGGCAAGGCTCCTGGCAGAGGTGAGGCGAGGAGAGGCAAGGCTCCTGGCAGAGGTGAGGCAAGGCGAGGCGAGGCAAGGCTCCTGGCAGAGGTGAGGCAAGGCGAGGCGAGGCAAGGCTCCTGGCAGAGGTGAGGCGAGGCGAGGCGAAGCTCCTGGCAGAGGTGAGGAGAGGTGAGGCGAGGCTCCTGGCATAGGTGAGGCGAGGCGAGGCTCCTGGCAGAGGTGAGGCGAGGCGAGGCTCCTGGCAGAAGCGAGGCGAGGCGAGGCTCCTGGCAGAAGCGAGGCGAGGCTCCTGGCAGAGGTGAGGCGAGGCGAGGCGAGGCTCCTGGCAGAGGTGAGGCGGGGCGAGGCGAAGCTCCTGGCAGAGGTGAGGAGAGGCGAGGCGAGGCTCCTGGCATAGGTGAGGCGAGGCGAGGCGAGGCTCCTGGCAGAGGTGAGGCGAGGCGAGGCTCCTGGCAGAAGCGAGGCGAGGCTCCTGGCAGAGGTGAGGCGAGGCGAGGCTCCTGGCAAAGGTGAGGCGAGGCGAGGCGAGGCTCCTGGCAGAGGTGAGGCGAGGCGAGGCGAGGCTCCTGGCAGAGGTGAGGCGAGGCGAGGCTACTGGCAGAAGCGAGGCGAGGCTCCTGGCAGAGGTGAGGCGAGGCGAGGCAAGGCTCCTGGCAGAGGTGAGGCGAGGCGAGGCGAAGCTCCTGGCAGAGGTGAGGAGAGGCGAGGCGAGGCTCCTGGCATAGGTGAGGCGAGGCGAGGCGAGGCTCCTGGCAGAGGTGAGGCGAGGCGAGGCTCCTGGCAGAAGCGAGGCGAGGCTCCTGGCAGAGGTGAGGCGAGGCGAGGCTCCTGGCAAAGGTGAGGCGAGGCGAGGCGAGGCTCCTGGCAGAGGTGAGGCGAGGCGAGGCGAGGCTCCTGGCAGAGGTGAGGCGAGGCGAGGCTCCTGGCAGAAGCGAGGCGAGGCTCCTGGCAGAGGTGAGGCGAGGCGAGGCGAGGCTCCTGGCAGAGGTGAGGCGAGGCGAGGCAAGGCTCCTGGCAGAGGTGAGGCGAGGCAAGGCTCCTGGCAGAGTCGAGGCAAGGCAAGGCTCCTGGCAGAGGTGAGACGAGGCTCCTGGCAGAGGTGAGGCGAGGCTCCTAACAGAGTTGTGGCGAGGCAAGGCTCCTGGCAGAGGTGAGGCGAGGCGAGGCAAGGCTCCTGGCAGAGGTGAGGCAAGGCGAGGCGAGGCAAGGCTCCTGGCAGAGGTGAGGCAAGGCGAGGCGAGGCAAGGCTCCTGGCAGAGGTGAGGCGAGGCGAGGCGAAGCTCCTGGCAGAGGTGAGGAGAGGCGAGGCGAGGCTCCTGGCATAGGTGAGGCGAGGCGAGGCGAGGCAAGGCTCCTGGCAGAGGTGAGGCGAGGCGAGGCGAGGCAAGGCTCCTGGCAGAGGTGAGGCGAGGCGAGGCAAGGCTCCTGGCAGAGGCGAGGCAAGCCGAGGCTCCCGGCAGAGGCGAGGCGAGGCGAGGCTCCCGGCAGAGGCGAGGCGAGGCGAGGCTCCCGGCAGAGGTGAGGCGAGGCTCCCAGCAGAGGTGAGGCGAGGCGAGGCGAGGCTCCCGGCAGAGGTGAGGCGAGGCGAGGCGAGGCTCCCGGCAGAGGTGAGGCGAGGCGAGGCGAGGCTCCCGGCATTGGTGAGGCGAGGCGAGGCGAGGCTCCTGGCAGAGGTGAGGCGAGGCGAGGCGAGGCTACTGGCAGAGGTGAGACAAGTCGAGGCGAGGCGAGGCTCCTAGCAGAGGCGAGGCGAGGCTCCTAACAGAGGTGAGGCAAGGCTCCGGGCAGAGGCGAGGCGAGGCAAGGCTCCTGGCAGAGGCGAGGCAAGGCGAGGCTCCTGGCAGAGGTGAGGCAAGGCGAGGCTCCTGGCAGTGATGAGGCGAGGCGAGTCTCCTGGCAGAGGTGAGGTGAGGCGAGGCGAGGCACCTGGCAGAGGTGAGGCGAGGCGAGGCTCCTGGCAGAGGTGAGGCGAGGCGAAGTGAGGCTCCTGGCAGAGGTGAGGCGAGGCGAGGCGAGGCTCCTGACAGAGTTGAGGCAAGGCGAGGTGAGGCTCCTGGCAGAGGTGAGGTGAGGCGAGGCAAGGCTCCTGGCAGAGGGGAGGCGAGGCTCCTGGTGGAAGGGAGGTGAAGCTCCTGGCAGAGGGGAGGCAAAGCGAGGCTCCTAGCAGAGGTGAGGCGAGGCAAGGCTCCTAACAGAGGTGAGGCGATGCTCCTGGCAGAGGTGAGGCGAGGCGAGGCTCTTGGCAGAGGTGAGGCGAGGCGAGGCGAGGCTCCTGGCAGAGGCGAGGCGAGGCTCCTGGCAGAGGTGAGGTGGGGCGAGGCAAGGCTCCTGGCAGAGTTGAGGCGAGGCGAGGCAAGGCTCCTGGCAGAGGTGAGGCGATGCGAGGCTAGGCAAGGCTCCTGGCAGAGGTGAGGCAAGGCTCCGGGCAGAGGCGAGGCAAGGCGAGGTTCCTAGCAGAGGCGATGCGAGGCGAGGCTCCTAACAGAGGTGTGGCGAGGCTCCTGGCAGAGGGGAGGCGAGGCTCCTGGCAGAAGGGAGGCGAAGCTCCTGGCAGAGGGGAGGCGAGGCGAGGCTCCTAGCAGAGGTGAGGCGAGGCGAGGCTCCTAACAGAGGTGAGGCGAGGCTCCTGGCAGAGGTGAGGCGAGGCGAGGCTCCTGGCAGAGGTGAGGCGAGGCGAGGCGAGGCTCCTGGCAGAGGTGAGGCGAGGCGAGGCTCCTGGCAGAAGCGAGGCGAGGCTCCTGGCAGAGGTGAGGCGAGGCGAGGCGAGGCTCCTGGCAGAGGTGAGGCAAGGCGAGGCAAGGCTCCTGGCAGAGGTGAGGCGAGGCAAGGCTCCTGGCAGAGGCGAGGCGAGGCAAGGCTCCTGGCAGAGGTGAGACGAGGCTCCTGGCAGAGGTGAGGCGAGGCTCCTAACAGAGGTGTGGCGAGGCAAGGCTCCTGGCAGAGGTGAGGCGAGGCGAGGCAAGGCTCCTGGCAGAGGTGAGGCAAGGCGAGGCGAGGCAAGGCTCCTGGCAGCGGTGAGGCAAGGCGAGGCGAGGCAAGGCTCCTCGCAGAGGTGAGGCGAGGCGAGGCGAAGCTCCTGGCAGAGGTGAGGAGAGGCGAGGCGAGGATCCTGGCATAGGTGAGGCGAGGCGAGGCGAGGCAAGGCTCCTGGCAGAGGTGAGGCGAGGCGAGGCGAGGCAAGGCTCCTGGCAGAGGTGAGGCGAGGAGAGGCAAGGCTCCTGGCAGAGGTGAGGCAAGGCGAGGCGAGGCAAGGCTCCTGGCAGAGGTGAGGCAAGGCGAGGCGAGGCAAGGCTCCTGGCAGAGGTGAGGCGAGGCGAGGCGAAGCTCCTGGCAGAGGTGAGGAGAGGTGAGGCGAGGCTCCTGGCATAGGTGAGGCGAGGCGAGGCTCCTGGCAGAGGTGAGGCGAGGCGAGGCTCCTGGCAGAAGCGAGGCGAGGCGAGGCTCCTGGCAGAAGCGAGGCGAGGCTCCTGGCAGAGGTGAGGCGAGGCGAGGCGAGGCTCCTGGCAGAGGTGAGGCGGGGCGAGGCGAAGCTCCTGGCAGAGGTGAGGAGAGGCGAGGCGAGGCTCCTGGCATAGGTGAGGCGAGGCGAGGCGAGGCTCCTGGCAGAGGTGAGGCGAGGCGAGGCTCCTGGCAGAAGCGAGGCGAGGCTCCTGGCAGAGGTGAGGCGAGGCGAGGCTCCTGGCAAAGGTGAGGCGAGGCGAGGCGAGGCTCCTGGCAGAGGTGAGGCGAGGCGAGGCGAGGCTCCTGGCAGAGGTGAGGCGAGGCGAGGCTCCTGGCAGAAGCGAGGCGAGGCTCCTGGCAGAGGTGAGGCGAGGCGAGGCAAGGCTCCTGGCAGAGTTGAGGCGAGGCGAGGCGAAGCACCTGGCAGAGGTGAGGAGAGGCGAGGCGAGGCTCCTGGCATAGGTGAGGCGAGGCGAGGCGAGGCTCCTGGCAGAGGTGAGGCGAGGCGAGGCTCCTGGCAGAAGCGAGGCGAGGCTCCTGGCAGAGGTGAGGCGAGGCGAGGCTCCTGGCAAAGGTGAGGCGAGGCGAGGCGAGGCTCCTGGCAGAGGTGAGGCGAGGCGAGGCGAGGCTCCTGGCAGAGGTGAGGCGAGGCGAGGCTCCTGGCAGAAGCGAGGCGAGGCTCCTGGCAGAGGTGAGGCGAGGCGAGGCGAGGCTCCTGGCAGAGGTGAGGCGAGGCGAGGCAAGGCTCCTGGCAGAGGTGAGGCGAGGCAAGGCTCCTGGCAGAGTCGAGGCAAGGCAAGGCTCCTGGCAGAGGTGAGACGAGGCTCCTGGCAGAGGTGAGGCGAGGCTCCTAACAGAGTTGTGGCGAGGCAAGGCTCCTGGCAGAGGTGAGGCGAGGCGAGGCAAGGCTCCTGGCAGAGGTGAGGCAAGGCGAGGCGAGGCAAGGCTCCTGGCAGAGGTGAGGCAAGGCGAGGCGAGGCAAGGCTCCTGGCAGAGGTGAGGCGAGGCGAGGCGAAGCTCCTGGCAGAGGTGAGGAGAGGCGAGGCGAGGCTCCTGGCATAGGTGAGGCGAGGCGAGGCGAGGCAAGGCTCCTGGCAGAGGTGAGGCGAGGCGAGGCGAGGCAAGGCTCCTGGCAGAGGTGAGGCGAGGCGAGGCAAGGCTCCTGGCAGAGGTGAGGCAAGGCGAGGCGAGGCAAGGCTCCTGGCAGAGGTGAGGCAAGGCGAGGCGAGGCAAGGCTCCTGGCAGAGGTGAGGCGAGGCGAGGCGAGGCAAGGCTCCTGGCAGAGGTGAGGCAAGGCGAGGCGAGGCAAGGCTCCTGGCAGAGGTGAGGCGAGGCGAGGCTCCTGGCAGAAGCGAGGCGAGGCGAGGCTCCTGGCAGAGGTGAGGCGAGGCGAGGCTCCTGGCAAAGGTGAGGCGAGGCGAGGCGAGGCTCCTGGCAGAGGTGAGGCGAGGCGAGGCGAGGCTCCTGGCAGAGGTGAGGCGAGGCGAGGCAAGGCTCCTGGCCAAGGTGAGGCGAGGCAAGGCTCCTGGCAGAGGCGAGGCGAGGCAAGGCTCCTGGCAGAGGTGAGACGAGGCTCCTGGCAGAGGTGAGGCGAGGCTCCTAACAGAGGTGTGGCGAGGCAAGGCTCCTGGCAGAGGTGAGGCTATGCGAGGCGAGGCTCCTGTCAAAGGTGAGGCAAGGCGAGGCGAGGCAAGGCTCCTGGCAGAGGTGAGGCAAGGCGAGGCGAGGCAAGGCTCCTGGCAGAGGTGAGGCGAGGCGAGGCAAGGCTCCTGGCAGAGGTGAGGCGAGGCGAGGCAAGGCTCCTGGCAAAGGTGAGGCAAGGCGAGGCGAGGCAAGGCTCCTGGCAGAGGTGAGGCGAGGCGAGGCAAGGCTCCTGGCAGAGGTGAGGCGAGGCGAGGCAAGGCTCCTGGCAGAGGTGAGGTGAGGCGAGGCTCCTGGCAGAGGTGAGGCGAGGCAAGGCTCCTGGCAAAGGTGAGGCAAGGCGAGGCGAGGCTCCTGGCAGAGGTGAGGCGAGGCGAGGCGAGGCTCCTGGCAGAGGTGTGGCGAGGCTACTGGCAGAGGTGAGGCGAGGCAGAGGCGAGGTGCGGCTCCTGGCAGAGGCGAGGCAAGGCTCCATGCAGAGGTGTGGCGACGCGAGGCGAGGCTCCTGGCAGAGGTGAGGCGAGGCAAGGCTCCTGGCAGAGGTGAGGCGAGGCGAGGCAAGGCTCCTGGCAGAGGTGAGGCGAGGCGAGGTGAGGCGAGGTTCCTGGCAGAGGTGAGGCGAGGCAAGACGTGGCTCCTGGCAGAGGTGAGGCGAGGCGAGGCGAGGCTCCTGGCAGAGGCGAGGCGAGGCTCCTGGCAGAGGTGAGGCGAGGCGAGGCTCCTGGCAGAGGTGAGGCGAGGCGAGGCGAGGCGAGGCGAGTCGAGGCTCCTGGCAGAGGTGAGGCGAGGCGAGGCAAGGCTACTGGCAGAGGTGAGGCGAGGCGAGGCGAGTCTCCTGGCAGAGGTGAGGCGAGGTGAGGCAAGGCTCCTGGCAGAGGTGAGGCGAGGCGAGGCAAGGCTCCTGGCAGAGGTGAGGCGAGGCGAGGCGAGGCAAGGCTCCTGGCAGAGGTGAGGCGAGGCGAGGCGAGGCTAGGCTCCTGGCAGAGGTGAGGCGAGGCGAGGCGAGGCAAGACTCCTGGCAGAGGTGAGGCGAGGTGAGGCGAGGCAAGGCTCCTGGCAGAGGTGAGGCGAGGCGTGGCGAGGCAAGGCTCCTGGCAGAGGTCAGGCGAGGCGAGGCGAGGCAAGGCTCCTGGCAGAGGTCAGGCGAGGCGAGGCGAGGCAAGGCTCCTGGCAGAGGTGAGGCGAGGCGAGGCGAGGCTCCTGGCAGAGGCGAGGCAAGGCGAGGCTCCTGGCAGAGGTGAGGGAAGGCGAGGCTCCTGGCAGAGGTAAGGCGAGGCGAGGAGAGGCTCCTGGCAGAGGTGAGGCGAGGCGAGGCGAGGCAAGGCTCCTGGCAGAGGCGAGGCGAGGCGAGGCTCCTAGCAGAGGCGAGGCGAGGCTCCTAACAGAGGTGTGGCGAGGCTCCTGGCAGAGGGGAGGCGAGGCGAGGCGAGGCAAGGCTCCTGGCAGAGGTGAGGCGAGGCTCCTGGCAGAGGTGAGGCAAGGCGAGGCTCCTGGCAGAGATGAGGCGAGGCGAGGCTCCTGGCAGAGGTGAGGCAAGGCGAGGCTCCTGGCAGAGGTGAGGCGAGCCGAGGCGAGGCTCCTGGCAGAGGTGAGGCGAGGCGAGTCGAGGCTCCTGGCAGAGGTGAGGCGAGGCGAGGCGAGGCTCCTGGCAGAGGTGAGGCGAGGCAAGACGTGGCTCCTGGCAGAGGTGAGGCGAGGCGAGGCGAGGCAAGGCTCCTGGCAGAGGTGAGGCGAGGCGAGGCAAGGCTCCTGGCAGAGGCGAGGCGAGGCTCCTAACAGAGGTGTGGCAAGGCGAGGCGAGGCTCCTGGCAGAGGCGAGGCGAGGCTCCTGGCAGAGGTGAGGCGAGGCGAGGCTCCTGGCAGAGGTGAGGCGAGGCGAGGCGAGGCGAGTCGAGGCTCCTGGCAGAGGTGAGTCGAGGCGAGGCAAGGCTCCTGGCAGAGGTGAGGCGAGGTGAGGCAAGGCTCCTGGCAGAGGTGAGGCGAGGCGAGGCAAGGCTCCTGGCAGAGGTGAGGCGAGGCGAGGCGAGGCAAGGCTCCTGGCAGAGGTGAGGCGAGGCGAGGCGAGGCAAGGCTCCTGGCAGAGGTGAGGCGAGGCGAGGCGAGGCAAGGCTCCTGGCAGAGGTGAGGCGAGGCGAGGCGAGGCAAGGCTCCTGGCAGAGGTGAGGCGAGGCGAGGCGAGGCAAGACTCCTGGCAGAGGTGAGGCGAGGCGAGGCGAGGCAAGGCTCCTGGCAGAGGTGAGGCGAGGCGTGGCGAGGCAAGGCTCCTGGCAGAGGTCAGGCGAGGCGAGGCGAGGCAAGGCTCCTGGCAGAGGTCAGGCGAGGCGAGGCGAGGCAAGGCTCCTGACAGAGGTGAGGCGAGGCGAGGCGAGGCTCCTGGCAGAGGCGAGGCAAGGCGAGGCTCCTGGCAGAGGTGAGGGAAGGCGAGGCTCCTGGCAGAGGTGAGGCGAGGCGAGGAGAGGCTCCTGGCAGAGGTGAGGCGAGGCGAGGCGAGGCAAGGCTCCTGGCAGAGGCGAGGCGAGGCGAGGCTCCTAGCAGAGGCGAGGCGAGGCTCCTGGCAGAGGTGAGGCGAGGCGAGGCTCCTGGCAGAAGCGAGGCGAGGCGAGGCTCCTGGCAGAGGTGAGGCGAGGCGAGGCTCCTGGCAAAGGTGAGGCGAGGCGAGGCGAGGCTCCTGGCAGAGGTGAGGCGAGGCGAGGCGAGGCTCCTGGCAGAGGTGAGGCGAGGCGAGGCAAGGCTCCTGGCCAAGGTGAGGCGAGGCAAGGCTCCTGGCAGAGGCGAGGCGAGGCAAGGCTCCTGGCAGAGGTGAGACGAGGCTCCTGGCAGAGGTGAGGCGAGGCTCCTAACAGAGGTGTGGCGAGGCAAGGCTCCTGGCAGAGGTGAGGCTATGCGAGGCGAGGCTCCTGTCAAAGGTGAGGCAAGGCGAGGCGAGGCAAGGCTCCTGGCAGAGGTGAGGCAAGGCGAGGCGAGGCAAGGCTCCTGGCAGAGGTGAGGCGAGGCGAGGCAAGGCTCCTGGCAGAGGTGAGGCGAGGCGAGGCAAGGCTCCTGGCAGAGGTGAGGCGAGGCGAGGCAAGGCTCCTGGCAAAGGTGAGGCAAGGCGAGGCGAGGCTCCTGGCAGAGGTGAGGTGAGGCGAGGCTCCTGGCAGAGGTGAGGCGAGGCAAGGCTCCTGGCAAAGGTGAGGCAAGGCGAGGCGAGGCTCCTGGCAGAGGTGAGGCGAGGCGAGGCGAGGCTCCTGGCAGAGGTGTGGCGAGGCTACTGGCAGAGGTGAGGCGAGGCAGAGGCGAGGTGCGGCTCCTGGCAGAGGCGAGGCAAGGCTCCATGCAGAGGTGTGGCGACGCGAGGCGAGGCTCCTGGCAGAGGTGAGGCGAGGCAAGGCTCCTGGCAGAGGTGAGGCGAGGCGAGGCAAGGCTCCTGGCAGAGGTGAGGCGAGGCGAGGTGAGGCGAGGTTCCTGGCAGAGGTGAGGCGAGGCAAGACGTGGCTCCTGGCAGAGGTGAGGCGAGGCGAGGCGAGGCGCGGCTCCTGGCAGAGGCGAGGCGAGGCTCCTGGCAGAGGTGAGGCGAGGCGAGGCTCCTGGCAGAGGTGAGGCGAGGCGAGGCGAGGCGAGGCAAGTCGAGGCTCCTGGCAGAGGTGAGGCGAGGCGAGGCAAGGCTACTGGCAGAGGTGAGGCGAGGCGAGGCGAGTCTCCTGGCAGAGGTGAGGCGAGGTGAGGCAAGGCTCCTGGCAGAGGTGAGGCGAGGCGAGGCAAGGCTCCTGGCAGAGGTGAGGCGAGGCGAGGCGAGGCAAGGCTCCTGGCAGAGGTGAGGCGAGGCGAGGCGAGGCTAGGCTCCTGGCAGAGGTGAGGCGAGGCGAGGCGAGGCAAGACTCCTGGCAGAGGTGAGGCGAGGTGAGGCGAGGCAAGGCTCCTGGCAGAGGTGAGGCGAGGCGTGGCGAGGCAAGGCTCCTGGCAGAGGTCAGGCGAGGCGAGGCGAGGCAAGGCTCCTGGCAGAGGTCAGGCGAGGCGAGGCGAGGCAAGGCTCCTGGCAGAGGTGAGGCGAGGCGAGGCGAGGCTCCTGGCAGAGGCGAGGCAAGGCGAGGCTCCTGGCAGAGGTGAGGGAAGGCGAGGCTCCTGGCAGAGGTAAGGCGAGGCGAGGAGAGGCTCCTGGCAGAGGTGAGGCGAGGCGAGGCGAGGCAAGGCTCCTGGCAGAGGCGAGGCGAGGCGAGGCTCCTAGCAGAGGCGAGGCGAGGCTCCTAACAGAGGTGTGGCGAGGCTCCTGGCAGAGGGGAGGCGAGGCGAGGCGAGGCAAGGCTCCTGGCAGAGGTGAGGCGAGGCTCCTGGCAGAGGTGAGGCAAGGCGAGGCTCCTGGCAGAGATGAGGCGAGGCGAGGCTCCTGGCAGAGGTGAGGCAAGGCGAGGCTCCTGGCAGAGGTGAGGCGAGCCGAGGCGAGGCTCCTGGCAGAGGTGAGGCGAGGCGAGTCGAGGCTCCTGGCAGAGGTGAGGCGAGGCGAGGCGAGGCTCCTGGCAGAGGTGAGGCGAGGCAAGACGTGGCTCCTGGCAGAGGTGAGGCGAGGCGAGGCGAGGCTCCTGGCAGAGGTGAGGCGAGGCGAGGCAAGGCTCCTGGCAGAGGCGAGGCGAGGCTCCTAACAGAGGTGTGGCAAGGCGAGGCGAGGCTCCTGGCAGAGGCGAGGCGAGGCTCCTGGCAGAGGTGAGGCGAGGCGAGGCTCCTGGCAGAGGTGAGGCGAGGCGAGGCGAGGCGAGTCGAGGCTCCTGGCAGAGGTGAGTCGAGGCGAGGCAAGGCTCCTGGCAGAGGTGAGGCGAGGTGAGGCAAGGCTCCTGGCAGAGGTGAGGCGAGGCGAGACAAGGCTCCTGGCAGAGGTGAGGCGAGGCGAGGCGAGGCAAGGCTCCTGGCAGAGGTGAGGCGAGGCGAGGCGAGGCAAGGCTCCTGGCAGAGGTGAGGCGAGGCGAGGCGAGGCAAGACTCCTGGCAGAGGTGAGGCGAGGCGAGGCGAGGCAAGGCTCCTGGCAGAGGTGAGGCGAGGCGTGGCGAGGCAAGGCTCCTGGCAGAGGTCAGGCGAGGCGAGGAGAGGCAAGGCTCCTGGCAGAGGTCAGGCGAGACGAGGCGAGGCAAGGCTCCTGACAGAGGTGAGGCGAGGCGAGGCGAGGCTCCTGGCAGAGGCGAGGCAAGGCGAGGCTCCTGGCAGAGGTGAGGGAAGGCGAGGCTCCTGGCAGAGGTGAGGCGAGGCGAGGAGAGGCTCCTGGCAGAGGTGAGGCGAGGCGAGGCGAGGCTCCTAGCAGAGGCGAGGCGAGGCTCCTAACAGAGGTGTGGCGAGGCTCCTGGCAGAGGGGAGGCGAGGCGAGGCGAGGCAAGGCTCCTGGCAGAGGTGAGGCGAGGCGAGGCGAGGCAAGGCTCCTGGCAGAGGTGAGGCGAGGCGAGGCGAGGCAAGACTCCTGGCAGAGGTGAGGCGAGGCGAGGCGAGGCAAGGCTCCTGGCAGAGGTGAGGCGAGGCGTGGCGAGGCAAGGCTCCTGGCAGAGGTCAGGCGAGGCGAGGCGAGGCAAGGCTCCTGGCAGAGGTCAGGCGAGGCGAGGCGAGGCAAGGCTCCTGGCAGAGGTGAGGCGAGGCGAGGCGAGGCTCCTGGCAGAGGCGAGGCAAGGCGAGGCTCCTGGCAGAGGTGAGGGAAGGCGAGGCTCCTGGCAGAGGTAAGGCGAGGCGAGGAGAGGCTCCTGGCAGAGGTGAGGCGAGGCGAGGCGAGGCAAGGCTCCTGGCAGAGGCGAGGCGAGGCGAGGCTCCTAGCAGAGGCGAGGCGAGGCTCCTAACAGAGGTGTGGCGAGGCTCCTGGCAGAGGGGAGGCGAGGCGAGGCGAGGCAAGGCTCCTGGCAGAGGTGAGGCGAGGCTCCTGGCAGAGGTGAGGCAAGGCGAGGCTCCTGGCAGAGATGAGGCGAGGCGAGGCTCCTGGCAGAGGTGAGGCAAGGCGAGGCTCCTGGCAGAGGTGAGGCGAGCCGAGGCGAGGCTCCTGGCAGAGGTGAGGCGAGGCGAGTCGAGGCTCCTGGCAGAGGTGAGGCGAGGCGAGGCGAGGCTCCTGGCAGAGGTGAGGCGAGGCGAGTCGAGGCTCCTGGCAGAGGTGAGGCGAGGCGAGGCGAGGCTCCTGGCAGAGGCGAGGCGAGGCTCCTGGCAGAGGTGAGGTGAGGCGAGGCAAGGCTCCTGGCAGAGTTGAGGCGAGGCGAGGCAAGGCTCCTGGCAGAGGTGATGCAAGGCTCCGGGCAGAGGCGAGGCGAGGCGATGCTCCTAGCAGAGGCGAGGCGAGGCGAGGCTCCTAACAGAGGTGTGGCGAGGCTCCTGGCAGAGGCGAGGCGAGGCTCCTGGCAGAGGCGAGGCGAGGCTCCTGGCAGAGGTGAGGCGAGGAAAGGCAAGGCTCCTGGCAGAGGTGAGGCGAGGCGAGGCGAGGCTCCTGGCAGAGGTGAGGCGAGGCGAGGCTCCTGGCAGTGGTGAGGCGAGGCGAGGCGAGGCTCCTGGCAGAGGTGAGGCGAGGCGAGGCGAGGCAAGGCTCCTGGCAGAGTTGAGGCGAGGCGAGGTAAGGCTCCTGGCAGAGGTGAGGCAAGGCGTGGCGAGGCAAGTCTCCTGGCAGAGGTGAGGCAAGGCGAGGCGAGGCAAGGCTCCTGGCAGAGGCGAGGCGAGGTTCCTGGCAGAGGTGAGGCGAGGCGAGGCTCCTGGCAGAGGTGAGGCGAGGCGAGTCGAGGCTCCTGGCAGAGGTGAGGCGAGGCGAGGCGAGGCTCCTGGCAGAGGCGAGGCTAGGCTCCTGGCAGAGGTGAGGTGAGGCGAGGCAAGGCTCCTGGCAGAGGTGAGGCGAGGCGAGGCAAGGCTCCTGGCAGAGGTGATGCAAGGCTCCGGGCAGAGGCGAGGCGAGGCGATGCTCCTAGCAGAGGCGAGGCGAGGCGAGGCTCCTAACAGAGGTGTGGCGAGGCTCCTGGCAGAGGCGAGGCGAGGCTCCTGGCAGAGGCGAGGCGAGGCTCCTGGCAGAGGTGAGGCGAGGAAAGGCAAGGCTCCTGGCAGAGGTGAGGCGAGGCGAGGCGAGGCGAGGCTCCTGGCAGAGGTGAGGCGAGGAAAGGCGAGGCTCCTGGCAGAGGTGAGGCGAGGAAAGGCAAGGCTCCTGGCAGAGGTGAGGCGAGGCGAGGCGAGGCGAGGCTCCTGGCAGAGGTGAGGCGAGGCGAGGCGAGGCTCCTGGCAGAGGTGAGGCGAGGCGAGGCGAGGCAAGGCTCCTGGCAGAGTTGAGGCGAGGCGAGGTAAGGCTCCTGGCAGAGGTGAAGCAAGGCGTGGCGAGGCAAGTCTCCTGGCAGAGGTGAGGCAAGGCGAGGCGAGGCAAGGCTCCTGGCAGAGGCGAGGCGAGGTTCCTGGCAGAGGTGAGGCGAGGCGAGGCTCCTGGCAGAGGTGAGGCGAGGCGAGGTGAGGCTCCTGGCAGAGGTGAGGCGAGGCGAGGTGAGGCTCCTGGCAGAGGCGAGGCGAGGCTCCAGGCAGGAAGGTGAAGGGAAGGGATACAGACAAGGGGTTTGGACAGGAACAATCCAGCAGCCAGAGGCTGAACCCTGAAGCTATTTATGATGCCAGCCCAAACAAGAATCAGCCGCCTCAACAGAAACTGGGGACACCCAGAAAACCAGGAATGAGGAACCGGACCGGACCATGAACCGGAATGCAGATTTCACGGACCGGACCATGACATAAAGAAAGAGTACATAGGGAAATATCAACCTTTAAAGCACCTACTCTGCCAAGGTTATTAAGGCTCAAGTCCCTTAAGGCTGTTACCATACTCTGGGTCAAAGTTTGGCTGGAATAGGCGACTCCCTCCCACCTCTTACAAAACTGAAGGCTAAAACCCAAGAAGCCAGATAATTTCCTTGTCAACGTAATCAATATTAGTGGCATCCCTTCTGTGGTGCACTGAGTCCTCGTACGAATTCAGCAATCTGACCCGTTGATCCGATGTGCAAATTGAAACGCCATCTCCAGGATCTGCCATCACAACTCAGCATCCACATTTTCCATTCTGTAATGCAGGGAGATACAAATGCACTTGCTCCTGATTAGTCACTGAATACTTAGAAAACACAAAAGCAACAAAATTACTAGAGTTTCTCCTCAAATGCTCAATTCCCTCTGGAATATGAGCATCTCATATCCGGAATAAAGTTGCCCAAATTTCCACCCCATCAACTCAAATTTCATATGACCTTAAAATCAATTGCAAAGGGAAACAAGTAACAAAATAACAGATTGAGACACGATAAACACGTAACAGATTTTTTAAACAAAGTAACTGACTAAAGAAACACATAAAACAACGTAACAGATTAGAATACAAAACGCAAAGGCCAGGCTGTACTCCTCTTGGTTTAAACTTCTTTTGGAACTGCAAAATCTTAATTCAGACAGTTAATTTCTCACAAAGAAACAGCAGACTTATTAGAAGGGGAAAGCAACTGGGTGGGGCCCAACACATTTGCAGAATCTCTTGAAGGCAAAGTTCTCCCTGATGCACCATCAATAACTCACACTGAGACGTAGGCGAGATATCGGCTTTTATTGACTGGAAGAAGGAACCAGGAGTCAGTGTCTATCATACAAGGTCCTGGAGACTGAGGCCGATCTTCAGGCCGCAGGTCTCCTTTATACAGGGGCCTGTGGGAGGAGCCACAGGAGCAGTCAGCAGGGGCGTGTCCCGACAGGCACATAGTTCACCACACTCCCACACCCACAAGAGCTCACTGAGGCATGTGGCCACACCCCACATTAATCATATGCACGCTATTTACAGGCACGAGGGATGAAGGTCAAATGACCTCCTCTCCACAACAATGAGACGCGAAATTGCCACAGCTGGAGAATATTAGCCACCGCTCTTTGTTGGGAATCGTGAATGGAATGTGCAGAATCTGGCAGAGGACAAAGGGAACCCTTAACTGCAGAGGGCATGTAGAATGAGTCTTCCCATCTTGCTTCCTCAGAGAGTGCTTCCTCCGCATTGCATAGAGGATAGAGGTGAGGCGAGAGCCTCCGTTGGTCAGAGTAGATGATGGATATTGCGCGCTAGCTGTCTCGAAACGCAATCCTGGGCAGATTGATATAGAGAACAAGTTGTTGCCCATATAGCAAGCTCACCTTCTCCACGTATCTGATGAACCTGAAGGAACGGCAGAGACCGATACAGTTTGGAACCAGCAGCAATGCAGGAGTTTCCAGTCAATATTGAACTCAGTGTAGACCCACCTTAGGGACTCCAGCTCCGGATTTCTCCCTCGGGGTTTACTTCCGAAGCCTTCCCCATGAGTGGGTATAGCAGCAAGGCAGCGGAGGCTTGAGATCAGAGTTTTCCATCACCTAGATGAGCTGCCAACCATGGCTCACGAGCCCCATCTGCCCAAAGCAACTGGTCTTAACGTGCCAATAACCCGTCCTTGCCCCTCTCCTGTCAGCAGAAATAGTTCCGCTGGGATTAGTAGCTAAACCACACATGAAGGCCAAGGACCTGGACTTGGTTGTCAGAGGCTATTTGAGGTGCACGCCAATGGGAGCATTTAATAGGTAGTGGGAGTTTGTCCCCATTACCGCCCCGGCTATAACAACATTAAGGAACCCGAGGGTAGGGGTGGGAACCCCATTGACATGCTCCTCTGGAATCCCAGCTCTGAGCAATGTGAGAAATATTTCTTCATGGGACATGAGGGGTCCCCACTCCCTGTTGTTTATCCAACCACCATCCCTGGTGACGCGCATCCTCTTCTACATACTCTAAACGTTGTAATAATTCAACTGCTCTACTTATAGGATGGCCAACTGCTGGTGCTATTAAAGACAGCACTACTCATTTCATTGGAAATATTGCCACCATAACCACGTGTCCTATCATTACAGAAGTTAATTCAATATCTTCTATTGGGGTATAATTCTGTGATAAGAGCCCACTGGCCGAGGTCTTTGGTTCCCATCCTCTACTGTGCTCCATTCCGCATTGGGTTTTAAATCCCATTCAGCAAATTTAAATGCAGCCATTTCTCAAACCTACTGTGATGCTTTATGCTCAGGGGCAGCAAGCAGTGTTCTCAGGGCGTTATTGATGGTGTGTTGGGACGATAGGCTCCCTAGGGCACCCCATTCGTTTATTAGATAGGATCAATCTGGTACCCCACATTGCATATCCTCAACAACCAAGTTGCCAAAGCCTCCCCAGCCTTTTGTCTGTACCTATTTCCTAAAGTGGGATGCACTGTAGGTGGCGATTACGAGACATCGGTATTACAGCGAATATCCATATAACCATATAGCAATTACAGCATGGAAACAGGCCATCTCTGCCCTTCTAGTCCGTGCTGAACGCTTACTCTCACCTAGTCCCACCGACCCACACTCAGCCCATAACCCTCCATTCCTTTCCTGTCCATATACCTATCCAATTTTTTTTAAATAGCAAATGAAACCTGCCTCTACCACTTCTACTGGAAGCTTGTTCCACACAGCTACCACTCTCTGAGTAAAGAAGTTCCCCCTCGTATAACCCCTAAACTTTTGCCCCTTAACTCGCAACTCATGTTGTCTTGTTTGGATCTCCCCTACTCTCAATGGAAAAAGCCTATCCCCATCAACTTTATCTATCCCCCTCATAATTTTAAATATCTCTATCTAAAGTCCCCCCTCAACCTTCTACATTCCAAAGAATAAAAACCTAACTTGTTCGACCTTTCTCTGTAACTTAGGTGCTGAAACCAATGTAACATTCTAGTAAATCTCTTATGTACTCTCTCTAATTTGTAGACATCTTTCCTATAATTCAGTGACCAGAACTCTACACAATACTCCAAATTTAGCCTCACCAATACCTTGTACAATTTTAACATTACATCCCAACTCCTATACTCAATGCTCTGATTTATAAAGACCAGCATACCAAAAGCTTTCTTCACCACCTTATCCACATGAGATTCCACCTTCAGGGAACTATGCACCATTATTCCAAGATCACTCTGTTCTACTGCATTCCTCAATGCCCTACCATTTACCATGTATGTCCTATTTGGATTATTCCTACTAAAATGTAGCACCTCACACTTATCAGCATTAAACTCCATCTGCCATCTTTCAGCCCACCCTTCTAACTGGCCTAAATCTCTCTGCAAGCTTTGAAAACCTACTTCATTATCAACAACGCCACCTATCTTAGTATCATCTGCATGCTTACTAATCCAATTTACCACCCCACCATCCAGATCATTAATGTATACGACAAGCAACATTGGACCCAGTACAGATCCCTGAGGCACACCACTAGTCACCGGCCTCCAACCTGACAAACAGATATCCACCACTACCCTCTGGCATCTCCCATCCAGCTGCTGTTGAATCCATTTTACTCCTTCAATATTAATACCTAACAATTGAACCTTCCTAACTTATCTGCTGTGTGGAACCTTGTCAAAGGCCTTACTTGGAATGAATTAGAAAATATCAGTCAGCACTGATATTCACTACTGACGTCTCAGAGTAGGGCTGAGGATAGGAATATACAGACGGCTTGTCAGCTAATGAAGTTACATTTCTTAGATGCCGCCCGCAGCCTGACTCTGTTAACGTTCGAGCTGTGATACCGTGAGGCGATGATCCTACTGTGGAGTTGGGGGATAGTAACGTCCAGTGGATAATGAAAATTAAGGAGGGAGGCTAACTTGAACCCCTCGGTTTAATTCTTGAAATGATCACCCTTTCCCTTGTGTGTCCGAAACAGAATGGACCAGGCCGGTGATCATGCACTCCCACACCCACCTTGGGAGTCATCGGTCCGCGTCTTCTTCTTCCTGGGTAGGTGATAGGTGCTGACAAAGGGGTGTAATACCATCGTCTCTTAAATGCCTCTAAGTTTTCTACTTCTATCACTACCCCGGAAGAGAGTTCCATACACTCATCACTGCCTGTGCAAGAAACTATATCTGACATGACCTCCATACTTTACTCCAATCCCATTGAAATGTTATGCCTCCTGGGATTAGCCATTTCCACCCTGAGAAAACAAAGTCTGTGGCTATTGAGTGTAGGTGGGGAGCAATCTCTGCAATCCCAGAGGCTCCATCTTCCTCTCACCCCAACCCTTCCCTCTCCACTGACACTACCAGCCTCCCTCCCCCCTCTGATCCCATCTCTCATTCATGCTGGGTCTTTATCATTCCCTCCGACCTTCAACTCTCTGAGTCAGAGTGCTCTGTCCTCAGTAAGGGCCTCAGCTTTGTCCCCCTTCGCCCACACCACAGTGAGTTCCGTGTACGCCATGACGCTGAACTCTTCTTCTGCCGGCTCCGTCTCCCAGCTTACTTCTTTGACAAGGACTCTCCTACCCCCACTGATGACCCCTTCTCCCGTCTTCAACCCTCCTCCTCTTCATGGACACCCCACTCTGGTCTTCTACCTGCTCTGGATCTCTTTATTGCTAATTGCTGACGGGACATCAACCATCTTGACTTCACCACACCCTGTTCCAATTCCAACCTCACTCCTTCCGAACGCTCTGCTCTCCGCTCTGCTCTCCGCACCAATCCCAACCTCACTATAAAACCTGCTGATAAGGGGGGAGCTGTTGTTGTCTGGCGTACTGACCTCTACCTGGCCGAGGCACAGGGACAACTCTCTGATACCTTCTCTTATTTACCCCTTGATCATGACCCCACTAAGGAGCACCAGGCCACTGTCTCCTATACCATCACCAACCTTATCAGCTCTGGTGATCTCCCATCCACTGCCACCAACCTCATAGTTCCCACACCCCGCACTTCCCGTTTCTACCTTGAACATTGACTTCCCTAACTTCCGTTAATGCCCTTCCTCCTCTTCTTACCCCATCCCTGACATAGTTAGTTGTTTGCCTGTTCTCTATCTCCCTCTGGTGCTCCCCCACTCCTTCCTTTCTCCTGAGGCCTCCCATGATCCTATCCCTTCTCCAGCTCTGTATCACTTTTGCCAATCACCTTTCCAGCTCTTAGCTTCATCCCACCCCCTCCGGTCTTCTCCTATCATTTTGCATTTCCCCCTCCCCCCACTACTTTCAAATCTCTTACTATCTTTCCTTTCGGTTAGTCCTGACGAAGGGTCTCAGCCTGAAACGTCGACAGCGCTTCTCCCTATAGATGCTGCCTGGCCTGCTGTGTTCCACCAGCATTTTGTGTGTGTTCTCTGGTTATTTACTTCATTTATGCGTCCTTTCACCTTGTACACCTCTATCAAGCCGGCTCTCATCCTCCTTTGCTGCAAAAAGAAAAGTCCTAGCTCACTCAAGTTATCCTGAAAAGGCATGGTCTCTAATCCAGGCTGCAGTCTCTGCACCCTCTCTAAAGCTTCTACTTCCTTCTTATCATGAGGTGACCAGAGAAGCTGCTGTATCAGCCCAGTGTCGGATCGGTCTATAGAATTGTTCTTTTTCTCATGGTTTAATAAGTGTACAGTAGTTGTTCTGTGAATTTTTCTAGAACCTTCTTGTTACCTGAATGTGGCTATTTTGTTATCACCGGAATGTTGTTTTTTTTTAGATGAAACTAGATTTTAATAGATAAGAGGACCAAGACTTCTTTGTTACATTCAATAAGCAGCTGCGAGCAACAAGTTTTACTTGACTTCCAAACCTCTGGATCGCAAAATCGTCAAGATAGAAAAACATGGCAGAGGTGGCAGATGATTACAATTATTTCAGGACGTAGAAATATCCCAGACAAAGGGGAAATCTTGAGTGTGTACGTTTAAAAAGAGATAAGACCTTCCAAATAGCTCCTGCTTCAACACAGCCATCTGAAACAGTGGTTCCAAACCTGGGGTCCATGGACCCCTTGCTTAATAGCATAAACAAGGCTGGGAACCCCTGATCTAAAGGAAGTCGTGGAGTGAAAGGAAAACTATTCTTCTTTACCCTGCTGTTTTGGTGAAATTTAACGTGCATTAGGATCATTATTGTTTGATCATACAAGCTGACTGAGTAATATTTGTGTGATGCTGCACAGAATATTCATTAATTTGACTGGGTACTGTTGGTGTGGAGTTTGGCTACATGGATTTAGTGATACAACAATTTTGTTTGCAACCTAGAGATACAAACAAGTGCAGATTAAGTGATCTAGGTCTATAACTTATTGGGAGGGGGGGGTTGACACCAGGATCACCAGGATCCATCAGTAGTAATCACCCCCAGGTTTCATTCCCTGGGCAGGAGAGTGGCACAGCAGGTAGAGCTGCCACCACACACCTCTGAATCAGAATCAGGTTTATTATCACCGGCATATGGCGTAAAATTTGTTAACTTAGCAGCAGCAGTTCAATGCAATACCTAATATAGAAGGGACAAAACAAACTAAAATAACAATGATAAATAACTCAATTACAATATATGTATATTGAATGGATTAAAAATTGTGTAAAAACAGAAATACTGAATATAAAAAAAGTGAGGTAGTGTTCATGGTTTCAATGTCCATTTAGGAATCGGATGGCAGAGGGGAAGAAGCTGTTCCTGAATCTTGACTGTGTGCCTTTGAGCTTCTGTATCACCTACCTGCTGGTAACAGAGGGAAAAGGGCATGTCCTGGGTGCTGGAGGTCCTTAATAATGGACACTGCCTTTCTGAGACACTTCTCCTTGAAGATGTCCTCAGTACTTTGTAGGCTAGTCCCCAAGATGGAACTGACTAGATCGGGGGTCGGCAACCTGCGGCTCCCGAGCCATTTGTGGCTCTTTCACCTCTGTGCTGCGGCTCCCTATGGCTTTGGGAAATAATTGGTCAGTATTTAATTAAAATGTATTTTATGTTAGTTTGTTAGCTTTTGAAATGTAATTCTAAATTTGAAGATTATGGTGATCTTGTACAATCTAAGTGTGGCGACATCCGAAACGGCTCACAATTAGCCAGCATTCCGGCTAAGGGAGATAGCCTACGGGGGTTTGTGAGTACGCGTCTTTTGCAGCATCTGCGTCCATGGGGGCTGGGTTGAGAGAGGCTTAAAAGCAAGGCTGTTTAGTTCGAATAAAGCTATCTTTGACTGCAGTTTACTGACACCGCTACAACGTGTTTTTATCGCTGGCTGTCCAGACGGAAGGTGCTGAAACGCTTTGTCGCGTGTCTGGAAGAAGTGAAAACTTTCCTGGGCAGCAAAGGGCTCACCTTTCCTGAGCTGGAACAGCCAGAGTGGCTGGAAAAGCTACACTTCATGGTAGACATGACAGCGCACCTGAACACGCTGAACACAGCTCTTCAGGGGTAAGGACGTACAGCCCTGCACATGTTGGAGGATGTTTTGGCATTCGAGCGCAAGTTGACAGTGCTTGCCAGAGATTTACAGAAAGGCACTTTGTCTCACTTCCCCAATTTGAGAGAGTTCAAACAAGGTCACGACATGATAATTTCGGAGTATTTACATTCTGCAATCATCGCAATGCAAACATCGTTTGGGAAACGCTTCTCTGAGTTCAGAGAGGAAAAAAACACATTATCCTTCCCGGTCACTCCCTTAAGCATCGATCCTTCCCTACTGAATACGACTGCATTGGCAGGTGTGAGTCAACCTGATCTTGAGATGGAACTGGCCGACATAGCCGACAAAGACATATGGGTGTCCAAGTTTAGACGCTTGACAGCAGACCTTGAAGATGTTGCCCGTTCTTGCTCAGAAACACAAATGGAGTGATATTGAAAACCTTCCAAAACCGGACAAACTTGTGTTCGAAACATTTATGTAAACATTAAAAAGTATGCGCTTGGAGTCCTGTCGATCTTTGGATCCACATATGTAAGTGAGCAGGTGTTCTCCAACATGAACTTTATTAAAAACAAACATCGCGCATGCCTCACAGATGACAGCTTGCGATCCTGTGTAAAGATGAAGGTGACGTCATACAGCCCTGATGTGCAGATGCTGTGCGCTGAGGTCCAGGAGCAGAAATCCCATTAACCAAGTATGATAAATATTTTAATTGCCTATTATTTTATGTGTATTCATATTTTTTCATTGTTCAGTGAAATAGTCCTTTTATTTTTCAGGCTGACAGCTGGCTGACGTTATTTTTGGTTTGCTGCTGGCGGAAAATTTAAGTTTGGCGTTTTTCATAAATACAAGAAGGACTCAAATAGACATTGAGTATTTTACTTTAAAGTAACTTTCAACCCAACGTCTTTTTTTCGGAGTTCAAAATGTTTTTGTTGCATGCAGAAATGTAATTTCGTTTTCTCTACAGGAGTTCATCAATTTCATAAATGCAACACATTATAGTTTGTTTATACATAGCATAAAGGCAAAAAAAACGTTGTATGCAGTGTTATTTCATTTTAAATGTCAAACGGGTTTTGCGGCTCCCAGTGTTTTCTTTTCTGTGGGAAACGGGTCCAAGTGGCTCTTTCAGTGGTAAAGGTTGCTGACCCCTGGACTAGATTTATAACCCTCAGCAGCTTCTTTTGGGCTTCTGTAGTAGCCCCAACCCCTCCCCATACCAGCAGTCTGTCAGAATGCTCTCCACGGTACATCTAAACATGTTTTTCACAGTACTTGTTGACATGCTAAATCTCTTCAAACTCCTAGCTGGTGTCTTGCCTTCTTTAGAACTGCATTGATATATTAGGATCAGGTTATATCCGCAGAGATCTTGACACCCTGAAACTTGAAACTGCTCACTCTCTCCACTTCTGATTCCTCTGTGAGGATTGGTATGTGTTCCTTCGTCTTACCCTTCCTGAAGTCCACAATCAGCTCTTTCTATGCCTAGCCACACCGGCATAGGTATATACAGACTAGAGCAGTGGGCTAAGAACACACCCCTGAGGTGCACCAGTGTTGATCGTCAGCAAGGAGGAGATGTTATCACAAATCCGTACAGATTGTGGGCTTCCGGTTAGGAAGTCGAGGAGCGAATTGCAGAGGGAGGTTCAACCCCGACCTCAGCTGCTTTCTGGAATCCCTGTAACCGCATGGTTTCCACCCCCTCCCGGGTCCTCTGGTTTCCTTCCACACTCCAGAAACACAGGAGTGATAGGTCAGTTGGCCAGTGCACGTTTTTTAATTGTCTCGCTTTATTTGGCCCCAGCGTATAGGTAAGTGGTGAATTGGAGGGCCATGACAACTTCTCTTTCTTTTGTCCCCCGTAGCTTGTGTAACTCTGGGCAGCTCTGTTTACTGGAATTCTGGATTAAGAAAACCAAGGGAAGAAGGAGGGGCAAATTCAGCCCCCCCGCACGTTATAAAGAATGACAAAGATGTGATGAAGGGCAGCTGGGATGAGGCAGGGCCAGATTGTAAACTCCATGCTCTCCAGTCTTCCACTGGCCATGGACACCGTGTCAGCCAAGCCTACAAGCTCCGTCAATGAGCCCACGTCCTGGGATCGCACTGGCTCCAGGACATCATCCTGTCCCGGGGGGTGTGCTGGCACACACACAAACGCATACAAACACACACACAGGAGGAGCAGGACCGGATTAGCCTAGTAGCATATGCCTCAGGCCCTACATTTTCGAGGGCCCCTCCCCCACTGAATGCTTGGAAGCTGCAGACTGGTGAAATTGGCATTCTCACCAGATTCTCACAATTGTTAGAGTGAGTTTTGGGTAGACTTTACACTTCATTGTCACCAAACAATTGATACTAGAGCGTACAATCAACACAGTGATATTTATTTCTGTGCGTCGCGCTCCCTGAAGTACAAATCGAAATAAATATAATAAAAATTTTAATTTAAAATCATGATTAGAAAATAGAAAACGTAGTGCAAGTCAGGTCCGGATATTGGGAAGGTACGGCCCAGATGCGGGTCAGGATCCGTTCAGCAGTCTTATCTATTCGATTCTATTCTTATCAATTCTTACCGATCATCAGACAATTCACTTATACTTAAATAAATGACTTCGGCCATTAGTCTTCTGTTCTTTTAGGGCCCATTTACAACATATACTACAGGCCCCTCACTAGCTTAATCAGGCCCTGAGGAGGAGGCGAGATTGTCAGTAAGTTTCGTTTGCAATTGTGCCTGGCTAAGACATTATAGATCGATGACTCTGTTCCCATGGTGCATTGGTCTGGGTTTTACGTAATATTCTGTGTCTCTTCAAATAAGTTTATTTCAAGATCTTTAAAATTTACAACACTACTATAAAAACACTAGAAACAATAACAATAACTAACACAAACTAAATTAAAATATTCCCATCCTTATCAATGATGCATTGATCTCCAAACCAGGTGAGACGAGCTGTTCTCCCTTGACTCAAGATCGTGATAGCTCTCGGTTAGGTTTCACTGCTAATGTAAAGGTTTATCTGTAAGTTTTCACTCCTAATGTTATAGTTTCTCTGTAGCAGTGGTGTTTGGGTTATGACTAGAGATAACGGGGGCTCTCGGATGTGCGCCATCCAATGAGAGGTGTGTTGTTTTTTTCTTGTGTCTGAAAGAAGGTATTCGCGGGTTATTTGGTTTGGCGGAGGATGCAGAGAGAAGACGCCAAAACAGAGAGGTGGTAGACCGCAGGACTGAGTGGGCGTGGAATGGGGTGGGGAGTCGACGACGCTCGGGGGAAATCAATGGAGAATGACCAATGTGCGAATTAGACCGTTTCATTAAAATGGGCCCTTTTCATTTGTTTTCTTCACTAACCCTCTATCAAAGTAAGAATTATAGAGCCCAATTGTTTAATTGCATACAGTGCACTGTTTGTTATTTTGTGGTACTGATTTGTAACAGGAAAACATCACGCAGCATCCACACAAATGAGATTTCACAAGCTTGGCGGGCCGGAGAGAGTCTTTCCCTAGACTAACGCAGTCGACCGAACCTGAGGGTTACATACGCATCCCATTAACTCCAGACCACAGTCAGCCATTTCGCATCCTCTTGACTCCAGAGCACGGTCATCCATGTGTGCATTCCCATGATTCAGACCACGCTCAGCCATTTACGCATCCCCGTGACTCCTGATCAGGAACTCTGAAGAAAAGTAGTGAAGCGGTGATTGATCTCACATCTGCTGCAGTACCGGCTGTGTACAACATTGTGTCAAGACACCAACTAAATACAATCGAGAGGAACAGTGCCACCTGTTACACCAGGGTGTTCTATCAAGAACACTGAACTCTCCAATTTTAGATAAAATGCTTTCTCCTCTGCCCCCTTTTCTCTCTCACACTGAACTTCACAGTTCCTCCAACACCCACTCAACCAATACACCTGACCTTTGTTACCAATTTCAATTTTCACCTGCCCCGTCCACTCCATCTGCCCATCGTCCACGGTTACGGATTCAAGCAACAATAAATATGAGTTAGGCAGGGATTTTGATAACAAATAACATGCTTATTAAACACTGAAAACAAACCCCCCAAAAGTAAACAAATCTCTAACATAACCGGAAATTCACTGTAAACAGTTCTTAAAGCGATGTTGCAAAAACAGTTCTTCAAAGTAGTACTGCAAAAGTTCACAATTCTTACAGTCCATTTAAGGGAGAGACTTTTAAAGACGATTTAAATTCTCTTTCACGTCGTGTTGTTGCAATTCCCAGTCGAACTACTTTTCCCACGAAGAATTTTACGAAGATGATATGTAACGGCTTAAAGGCACTGACCTTTCCTTTACAAAACTGTTCCCAATCCTTCCTGCTATTATTCACAGGGATTAACACGAGAACAGTCAACGAATTCCTTCCGAATGAGGATCAAACAAGGTCGAACCTGTTTCACCGTCGAAATCAATTCTCCTCAATCTTTTAACTCCCGAACTCTGATCTTCACTCTCCACTGATTCTCAACTAGCAGTGTTATAAAGAAACTGCTGGCAATGACCTTTTAAACTTTAGGCATTAGATAAAACTTCATCTTTCAACTAAACTGGGTCATAACATTAAATCACGTAGTAGCATGAAGTCAACATGGCAAATCCAGCCACGAACTGCCCCTCCTCACCCTGTAAAAAAAACCTGTCACATGACCTCTACTGGCGGGAAAATGATGTCACTCCACCATCACAAGACCATTACCTCAAATCCAGTATAGCTTCAACACCTGTCACGTGACAAGTACCCCACTGTCATGTGTCACGGGTATGTAACACCTCCCTCCAAAAAAAATGTTTGGTCTGAAAAGAACAAAAACTTCAACAATTATTTACAAGAAAAACAAATGTATAAATTTTATAACATACACAATATACAATACAGTATCATCATATAACATCTTACAATACAGTAGGAGTGTTATAATTGTAAAAAAAAGTTCCATAAAAAATTACATTGTACATTCAACATCGAGATAGACAATCAGCAACCACATTATCTTTACCTTTAATATGAGTTATCACAATATTGTACACTTGTAACATCAAACTCCAATTTAATAATCTTCTGTTTTTGTTTTCCATCTTACTCAGAAAAACTAACAGATTATGATCAGTGTAAACAATAAGTGGTTTTTGAGTTGTACCAACATATATGTCAAAATGTTCTGAAGCTTAAACAAGAGATAACAATTCCTTCTCTATTGTCGAATAGTTTCTTATTAACTTTCTTAGAAAAGTAAGCTACTGGATGATCAACCTCATCACCCTCATTCCTTTGCATTAATACTGCTCCTGCAGCCTCATCACTAGCATCTACAGCTAATGAAAAAGGTTTTCCAAAGTCAGGTGCCTTGAGCACAGGTTGTTGACATATCATTGTTTTCAATTTTTCAAATGCTTCTTGACAAGGCACTGTCCACACAAGCTTCACATTCTTCTGCAAAAGGTTAGTTAATGGAAGGGCAACATCAGCAAAATTCTTACAAAATTTTTGATAATATCCTACCATTCCCAAGAATCTTCTGAGAGTATTTTTCCCTTGTTGAAGTGGAAATCTCTAAAATTGCCCAAACTTTTGCCTGAACAGGAGCTACCTTACCTTGACCCACAACATAACCAAGGTAAGTCACAGTGGCATGTCCAAATTCACTCTTAGCTAAATTAATAGTTAAGTTAGCTTTTGAAAGCCTTTCAAACAACTTCTCCACCGCAATAATGTGTGCTTCCCAAGTATCATTTCCTGTCACTAAATCATCAATATAAGCATCAGTATCTTTCAATCCCTGAATCACAGAGTTAATCATCCTCTGGAAAGTACCTGGGGCATTCTTCATCTGAAATGGAAGAACATTATATTCATATAACCCAGATGGAGTTACAAATGCAGAAATCTCTCTACCTCTGTCGGTTAATGGAACACACCAATACCCTTTCAATAAATCAATCATTGTAAGGAACTTTGCTTTTCCAACTTTATCTACACAATCATCTACTCTAGGAACTGGATATGCATCTGTTATCGTTACAGCATTCACCGGATATGCATCTGTTATCGTTACAGCATTCACCTTCCTATAGTCCGTACAAAACCTAATACTACCATCTTCTTTTGGCACCATAACACAGGGTGAACTCCATTTCGAGTTAGAAGGTCTAATAATATTATTCTCTAACATATATTCAATTTCTTTCTCAGCAAGTTCACATTTTTCCATGTTCATCCTATATGGGTGTTGTTTGATAGGTTTGGCATCCCCAACATCTACATCATGTGAAGATATAGTAGTCCTTCTCGGAACATCTGGAAACAAATCCTCATATTTAAAAATTAATTCCTTCATCTGTTGTTTCTGCTCTAGCTGTAAATGTACTCATTTCTCATCAATATTTTCCAGAATGGTTGAATTTGGTAACCTAACAGAAACAATGTTGGATTTAGAATGAAATTCAGATGAATCATCTATCATGTTCCTAGTTAAATCAAACTCATTCTCACTAACCACAACAGTCACAGTATCAGATTGTTTCTCAAAATATGGTTTTATCATATTTATATGGCAAAGTTGTGTTGTCCTTCTATGATCTGGAGTTTTTAATCACATAATCCACATCATTGATTTTACACACAATTTCATAAGGACCATGAAATCTAGCTTGTAAAGGATTTGTTTGCACTGGGAAAAGAACCAACACCTTATCTCCAGGCTTAAACATCCTCATCCTAGCTTCTTTATCATACCAAGTTTTCATTTTCTCCTGAGCCAATTTTAAATTTTCTTTGGCTAAGCTACAAGCTTTATGTAACCTGTCCTTAAATTTCAAAACATAGTCCAACGAATTAGTGTGTATTTCCTTACTAATCCACTGTTCTTTTAATAAAGCTAAAGGTCATCTAACTCTATGCCCAAATACAAGTTCAAATGGACTGAAACCTAAAGATTCTTGTACCGATTCCCTTAGTGCAAATAAATGTAAGTTTATACCCTCATCCCAATCACTTTCATTTCCCACACAATTTGTCCTAATTATATTCTTGAGGGTAGAATGAAACCTTTCCAAGGTACTTTGCGATTCTGGATGGTGAACAGATGAAGTGATTTGTTTAGCTCCCAATTTATAAACTATCTGTTGAAACAATCCAGACATAAAATTACTGCCTTGATCAGTTTGTATTTCCCGAGGTAATCCAAAATAAGTAAGAATTTTATAAGAGCCTTTGGCACAGTTTTAGCTTTTTATATTCCTAAGTGGTACTGCCTCTGGAAACCTAGACGAAGTACACATGATAGTCAACAAGTACTGATAACCAGTTTTTGTCTTTGGTAATGGACCAACACAATCTACAATAACTTTAGAAAATGGTTCACCAAATGCTGGAATAGGTTGTAATGGAGCCACTGGTGTAACTTGTTTTGGTTTACCCACAATTTGACAAGTATGGCACGTTTTACAAAACATTGCCACATCTTTTCTTTGACCAGGCCAGTAAAAATGTTTTAAAATCTTGTCCACAGTTTTCCTTACCCTTGATGTCCACCTAAGGGCACACTATGAGCTAAAGTCAAAATCTCATTTTGATAAACTTTAGGGATAACTACCTGGTAAACAATGTTCCATTCCTCACCTGCAGGAATTGTAGGTGATCTCCACTTCCTCATCGACACTCCTTTTTCCAAATAATATCCCACTGGCACCTTCTCAATTTCACTATCTAGTGGAGCTTGTTCTCTTAATTTTATAATCTCAGGGTCTCTTTTCTGCTATGCTAACATCTCCTTCCGAGACAGAGATAAATCTTCATAGTCAGACTTACTCCAAGAATCTTGTTCAAACAATGAAGGTAAGAAAGTCTCTGACACATCCTCAAAACTCGAATCCTGAGTTGAACAGTCATGATTAACAACCTCATTCTGCACATCAATCTTTTTAGCCATAGCTCTAGTCACAACACAGGAAGAATCTGTGTTAGAATTCATCTCTGGTTCCTCTGACTCCATTGTCAAATGCACTTCAGGAAAAACTTGTCCACCTGCCAAGTCATTACTTAACAATAAAGAAATACCCTTCACTGGTAAGTTATGCTGTAATCCTACTTTAACAAATCCTGTAACTAACTCTGACTTTAAATTTACTTTATGCAAATGTACAGGCATAAAATCACTCCCAACACCTCTTATATAATTTACTTCACCAGTATCAGACTCTTCATTAAACTTCAATACACTGTCTAACATCAGTGATTGAGAAGCTCCAGTATCCCTAAGGATTTTTATTAGCACCAGAGTAGATCCTTCTTTCAAGGATACTCCACAAACAATCCTCCCATTAGGTCCCCACCCTCCTGCCGCTGTTTCCATCCACCCAACTCTCTGATTTGGCCAGACGCTCCACTTTTTCCTCTACTATCAGGTTCCACACCAGCCAGTTCCACCAATCAGTTCCTGTTACTGTTTCTGCTCTTTCCTCCTCCATCTGCCAATCACCCCTCCTCTGCTGGCTCCACCAACCGCTTGCCAGCTCCCCGCACGCCTGAATTCCCCTCCAGAAATAGAAATGCTGTCTGACTTCCTCTGGTGATTTCCCTCCTGATCCAGAATCCAGTAATTACAGTCTCTGGTCTCCGGGACACACTCGTTCCATTAAGTGTGAGTGTGGACTGGCAGTGTAGACCTCTCCAACACCCCCAATTCACCTTCCTCTCGTGCTCTGCGCGCAGTTTGTTTACTGCTCGTTTGCTCTGGAGAACATGGACATCTTCGCTTTCCCGCAGCTCCTGCTCAAACTCTTCGACAGGTTCACGGCGCTGGCCGTGTTCTGCACGGTCTTTTGCCTGGTCTTTGACTTCATGAAGAGGCGAAAGGCGTGTGGGAACTACCCTCCCGGACCCCGGGGCTTACCCTTCGTCGGGAACATCCTGCAGGTGGATCTGAGCAACCCTCATCTGTCATTCGCAAAGGTAAAGATCGAGAGAGAATGAGGTAGTGTTAAGATCGTGGCTCCCAGATCCCTGGACACCATTAGCCCTTGCCGTTTCTTATCTGCCATTGAATGACCATCACTCCCATACTTCTATCCTGTTAATTTTGTCTCCTTTACACCCGTTCAATTTTATCTCCAGTTTTCCTTTGCTCCGTATTTTCCTTCATATACATGTTTTAGTTCTCCATATCTTTCCCTGGGCTGTGATCGAATGTTTCAGAGCTCCATTTATTATTACAGCATTTTACATTAAATTCTTCTTCAACCAGTTTCCCGTAGCTGGGGACGGAGACTTAAAGACGGTTCTTTCTTTTCTGAGGAGTGCGGGGAAGGAGCGGTCCGACTTGGAATGTCTAATTAGTCCCCGTTTCCCAGGGAAGAGTGAGAATTCTGAGTTAGTATGCGCCCTGACTTCTCTGGCGATTAAATGAAAAAATGCCCGTGTCCAGTCCCAGCTACGGTAGGCTCCACCTATTCTCTGGAATAACACCCACCCCGAAAGGGGAGGAGTATGAGACTTGGGCGGAGCGGGCCTCTAAATTGTGAGATGAGTGGCAGAGCACTGATGACGTGAGCGATTGCGATTGGTTGAAAGTTTGAGTGGGCGGGCTGCCGTGAAGCTCCGGTACCCCGTAACTGAAGCCGTTGATTCTATGGGGGCATTGGAAAAGGCATTTGGCACTACAGGGAGCTCATGACGGAGTTTCGGAACATGCGGCAGGAGCGGGGGAGAAGCTTTCTCCCCACATTTTTCGGCTGGAGAGGCAGCTAAATTACTTGCGGCGCACAGGGGTCACTCAGGCGGCTCAGGTGGATCAGTTGATTGTGGACCAGATCTCAAAGGGCGCCCAGTCCCAGGACCTGATGGCTTGGGGTCTCCGGCGAAGTCGGAAAACGCGCCCCCTTCCTCTTTTGCTAAACTGATCAGAGAAGTGCGAGAGGAGAAGAATGAGCCGGAGGCGCGGGAGGCCTCCGTCAGCAGGGTACAGTCCTCGGTAGTGGTCCCCTGCGGTGAAGGGACCACGGATAGTTGCCCCGGGGAGTGGTAGAGGAAACTGTGGCCGAGTTGAGAATTGAGATGTCCCGGTTGTTACCAGCGGGTGTGTGACCCCCCCCCCCACCATATGATGGAGCTGATGGGGGGGGGGGCGGATTCCCTAAGGGGACGAACAATGTGGAGGGCTGCCGGCAGCCGAGGAGAGGGAGCCCTGGGCACCTAAGCAGAGAGAATAGTTGGGAAAGTTTAGTGAAGACCCAGTGAGGGAATGGCCTGGTGTCTCTGGGGAACACGTTCCCAGCCACATACCGAGGAACCTGAAAGCTGTGCGGTAATTTAAATGTGTGTGTGTGTTTTTCTGTAATAGACACAATATGAATATTTAGAATGAAAGTCACAGAATCTCGTTGTAACGCACATAAAATGTTTGTGGAACGCAGCAGGCCAGGCAGCATCTACAAGGAGAAGCGCTGTCGACGTTTCGGGCCGAGACCCTTCGTCAGGACTAACTGAAAGAAAAGATAGTAAGAGATTTGAAAGTTAGAGGGGGAGACTAATATGCGAAATGATAGAAGACCGGAGGGGGAGGGATGAAGCTAAGAGCTGGAATGGTGATTGGCAAAAGGGATACAGAGCTGAAGAAGGGAAAGGATCATGGGACCGGAGGCCTAAGGAGAAAGAAAGGGGGAGGGAGGAGCACCAGAGTGAGACGGAGAACAGGCAGAGTGATGGGCAGAGAGAGAGAAAAGGGAGGGGAATAAATAAATCTGGGATGGGCTAAGAAGGGGAGGAGGGTTGGAGGAACAACACCTTATATTCCGTTTGGCTAGCCTCCAACCTGATGGCATGAATGTCAGAAACACACTGAGTCTCAGCAATTTGCAGAACGGTAAACTTTATTTTTCGAGTCTGCAGAGTCGGACCCAACCAGCTCCTGCTAGATTGAGTGCCGAATTACACTTTGCACAGTTTTTTATACCCTACTTGTTTACGACTTTGTGAGTTGCACCCATGTGAGGTGCAGACATTCTTCCTTAATCTCATTACAAAATTACAAATGTGATTACCCTTTGGCCCACTTATCAGCCTCAGCGCATTAACACCGTTATTGTTCAACCGTTAAGCATGTCTTCCCGTTACCCGTATCGCTTCTTTAATCAGCAAGCTATTGTTTCATCCTGATTTTGCAAATTGGTTTATACGTTGCCCTGCAAGTTGCTTTGCACGTTCTTTCTGTGTCAGCACATTCTAAATGGACTCCTTAAGAACCGTCTTTAATTTAATCATTTCTCTCAATCCACCCCTTTTCTTCTTAGAATGTGCTATCAGTTGGGCTTTTGCCACGGGTTTACATAGGCTTCTTCCTCTAGCTCTATTTCCCTTTTTTAGGAGTACCTGAACAGGATCAGCTGGGGTCCCTGGTTGCATGACTTGTCTTGCCACCCGAGCTACTAGCTCCCGCAAGCAGGGGATCAGACATGGTAGCAGAAGGAGGACCATCAATCCCCCTCCTATAACCCCTAAAGCGGTTCGCCACCAGCCTCTTTTCAACCATCCGTCCAGCCAGTCCCAATACCCCAGCGGCTTCCAGGTCTGTACCGGCACGTGGGCCAGTTTCCTTATTTTATCTGATATTTTTTTGAACCACCTTTCCGTTGTCATCTATCTTTAAGCAGCAGTTGGTTAGATTAAACTTTCCACATACTCCTCCTTCAGCGCTTCTCAACAATAGCAGTATATACATTACAGTCCCAAAGTTCATTCTGTCCGTCTTTTGAGCTTTAGCACCATCGGGTCTTCTCCCTGGACGCAAGTCCATTCTGCACCTTCTTCGGGCTTTACGGGTCCCTTGATTCTCGCGGCGTGGGTCCACCCTTTTTCTTTTGTCCTTACTGCGGCTTCGGTGGTCAGTAGCACCTGGAATGGGCCTTCCCACTGCGGCTGTAACTTCTCTGGCTTCCAAGTCTTAATCAGGACCCAGTCACCGGGCTGAGTTCGGTGGAGTGCGAAGTCCAGAGGTGGGGTTTGTGCGAGTAACCCCTTCCTGCGCAATTCTGCAAAAGAACGAGACAGTGCCTGTAAATAGTCCCTTACAAAGACATCTCCCCCTTGCAGGGAAGGATAGCCCTCCACCTTGTTCCAATATGGAAGGCCAAACAACATTTCATAAGGGGATACTCCTATATCTTTTCGAGGAGCCGTGCGGATTCTTAGTAGGGTCAGGGGTAGACACTTGGTCCAGGGTAGCTTGGTTTCCATCATTAGTTTTGTCAATTGCTTCTTCAAAGTACTGTTCATCCTCTCAACTCTTCCTGAGCTCTGAGGGTGCCAGGGGGTGTGCAGCTTCCACTGGATTCCTAAGGCGTCACAGATTAGCTGGTGTGTTTTTGAGGCAAAGTGTGTTCCCCTATCTGAATCAATAGACCCCATTATTCCATATCTTGGGACTATATTTTCTAATAGGATCCGTGCCACTGTAGGGGCGTCCGCTTTAGTGGTTGGGAATGCTTCCACCCACCGAGTGAAGTGATCCACAATTACTAACAGGTACTTCCATCTCTGAACTTGTGGTAGTTCCGTAAAGTCTATTTGGATCCGATGGAACAGTCGGACGGCTAGTGTTTGTCCCCCCTTATGGGTGGCACGCATCATTTTCTTGTTTACCTTTTGGCAGGTGTAACAGCCCCACACCTACTGTTGAGCTAGTGTGAATATCCCTTTACAAACATAGTCCCTTAGGATAGTGTCGCACATAGCTTGCATTCCCCAATGGCTTTGTTGGTGTAGTTGTTGCAGTATATGACGAGTTACTTCCTTATTCAGTACTTGCCGTCCGTCGGGTGTCTTCCACTCGCCTTCTGATGTTTGTCGGGCTCCCAGCTGGCTCATAGCGTCTATTTCTACTTGGGTGAAGACTGGTAGTTTGTTAAGCCCTTCCCTTATTGGTATCAGGGTTAGAAGTCGGACCGTTTTTTCCATTGCTGCCCGTTTGGCTTCTTCATCTGCGAGCCGGTTTCCTATTGCTTCCGCGGCTGTTCCTCGTTGATGTCCTGGAACGTGAACCACTGCAATTTCTTGAGGTAATGTTAGGGCTTCCAGAGTCATGCTTATCATTTGTTCGTGAGCTAATTCCCTTCCCCTGGCTGTTATCAACCCCCGTTCTTTCCAAATCTTTCCGAAGGTGTGTACCACTCCATAGGCATACTTAGAATCGGTGTATATAGTGCCTATTTTGTTTCTTAACAGTTGCAGTCCCCTCTGCAAGGCATATAGTTCACAAGACTGGGCTGACCAATTACCCGGGAGCCGGCCGGACTCCACCGTCTCCCTAGTCCTCCCGTTTATAATAGCATATCCATTGTGTCGTACCCCATTGATGCATCTGGAGGAGCCGTCGATATATAGTTCCTCGCCTTCAATTAGGGGAACTTCTTGTAGATCTTCCCTACTTTTTGTCTGAAGGTCTGTTAGCTCCACGCAGTTATGCTCGGTTTCCTCCCCTGTTGATTCCCCGTATAAGAACTGTGCCGGGTTACAACTATTGTTCTTTTCAAAGCTTAAATCATCCCCGACCATCAGAATGGTTTCGTATTTCAGTATGCGAGAGTCCGTCAACCACCGCTGAGCTTTTTGGGCTAAGAGGGTGCTAACGGAGTGCGGGGTATACACCGTCATTCTTCCCCCAAAGGTTAATTTCCGTGCTTCTTCTACTAGTACGGCTGCTGCCGCTACGGCTTGTATGCACGTCGGCCATCCCCGGGATACCGGGTCTAACATTTTTGATAAAAAGGCCACAGGTTGCCGCTTTCCTCCTTTTTCTTGGGTTAGTACTCCTAACGCAGTTCCTTCATTGTTTGTTGCATACAGCTGAAAGGGCTTTTCCAGTGCTGGCAGTGTTAATACCGGGGCCCGAATTAGTTGCCCTTTTATTTTCCTGAACTTCTGTTCTTCTTCTTCGGTCCAGCTGATTATTCCCCGGTCTTCCTTTGCCAATTTGTCGTACATAAACTTCACCAGGGAGGTATAATTCTCTATCCAAATCCGGCAATAGCCCACTAAGCCCAGAAATTGTCTTATTTCCTTCTTTGTCCTGGGAAGCGGTATTTTAGTTATTCCCGCTATTCTTTCTGGGGTTATTTGGCGGTGCCCTTTACTGACTCTGTGTCCGAGATATGTTATTTCCTTCTCGACAAATTGCAGTTTCTTCTTGGACACCCGCAATCCTTTTTCTCCTAGGTAATTCAGGAGTCTTATAGTATCGTCTCGTACTACCTCCTCTGCTGGTCCCGATAGTAGTAGGTCCTCGACATACTGTAATAGTTGGTTCTTTTCGGTACAATGGAATCCAGCCAATACTTGCTCCAGTACCTGTTCGAATAGGTTTGGGGACTCCGTGAACCCTTGGGGCAAGACGGTCCACCGGAGTTGCTTCTTCCGCCCAGTGAAGGGATTTTCCCATTCAAATGCGAACATATCTCGGCTACCTTCCTCCAACGGGCAACTCCAAAAGGCATCTTTTAGATCTATCACACTGAACCATTCATGTTCAGGAGGTATTTTGCTCATTAATGTATAGGGGTTAGGCACTACCGGGTATCGTGTTTGGACTACCGCATTTAAGCCTCTCAGATCTTGAACCATTCGATACGTGCCGTCGGGCTTTCGGACCGGTAGGATGGGGGTATTAAAGGGTGACATACATTCTTCCAGGAGTCCATCTGATACTAATGTCTCAATTACAGGTTGTAATCCCCTCCTCCCTTCAATGGCAATGGGATATTGCCGTCTTCTCTCTTCTGCTTGTTTGTCCCACTGTGGGTCGTTTACTGGAAATTTCCGGTCCCCCGGTAACTCATTCGGCTGTTCCCTTCCCCAAATTGATATTGCAGCTTGTCGTATCATTTGCCTCTCTTGTGCAGAAAATAGCGTTCCCATAATCGCATGCATTTCTTCCCAAGTGTAAACATTAGGTCCTAAGAATTGATCCAACTGTTCTGCCAGTCCCATTGGATCTTCTAATAAAGTTTTCATATCTTTCTTAAATCCTCGTACTTCGGTACTTGTCAGAGGGACGTTTACAAATCCTGTCCCTCCTCGTGCTCCTCCCATTGGAACCTCTCGAAGGGGATACATCGATACCTCTTCCCTTTTTGATTCGTCCTTCTTTTTCTTATCTGCTCCTGACACACTCCTTGTTTCGATCCTTGCCTTTGCTTTTTCCCTAACATCCCTCTCTTCCCTCTCCGGGTCTATTTCTTCTGTTTTTTTACTTTCTTCACGTCCTCCCTCTGCTCCCGCAAGGGGCGCAGAAGGCTGGACATAGGGAGGGGGTAAATGATCGAGTGGATCCCACTTCCGCTCCCCTTTAATGCCCAATTTAAAACTCTTTGTTGTTACTCCTGGCCAGGGAGCCCAACAAAAAGCATAAGCAATTTCTTCCGGTTTTACATTTGGTTTTGAATTAACGTAAATGTTTAAGGCTTGTCGTACCCAATCCTCCTCAGACCCAAGCCGCGGCCACCAGACCGCAGGTTTTTCTATCGGCTGTTTCGACCAAATTAAACAGTACTGTATCATTTTTTTCTTTTGTTTCCCTTTTAGTCTTCCACATCCCCAATTCTCAAACATTCTACCGAGGGGGCTATCAGGAGGAACCCCCGGGTATGGTCCCGGTCTTTCCGTTTCCTCTTTCTTTTTAGAGCCACCCCCTCCCATCTTATTCCTCTCTTACTTAATCCCGCACCCTTCTACTGCAACAGTAGGCACTTTACCCGGTGCGTCCCAAGGACCTTTATCAGGAGGACCCCCGGGTAGCGATCCCGGTCTTCCCCGTCCTTACTTATTCCCGCACCCTTCTACTATAATAGTAGGCACTTACCCGGTGCGTCCTGGGGACTTCCAGTACCAGGTACTGTCCCCTTCTCCCCGTTTACCGCTCTGCGCTGTCCGGATATCACTCGCTCAAGCCGCGCTGGAGCGACGAGCAAGGAGTCAGGGACCGCCAAACTCGGCGGGGTGCACCGTCTCCGATGTCCTTCCTCGTGTCCACCGCGGCCGGAGTGTGGATCCCGGACGAGCCCCCACGTTGTCAGAAACACACTGAGTCTCAGCAATTTGCAGAACGGTAAACTTTATTTTTCGAGTCTGCAGAGTCGGACCCAACCAGCTCCTGCTAGATTGAGTGCCGAATTACACTTTGCACAGTTTTTTATACCCTACTTGTTTTCGACTTTGTGAGTTGCACCCATGTGAGGTGCAGACATTCTTCCTTAATCTCATTACAAAATTACAAATGTGATTACCCTTTGGCCCACTTATCAGCCTCAGCGCATTAACACCGTTATTGTTCAACCGTTAAGCATGTCTTCCCGTTACCCGTATCGCTTCTTTAATCAGCAAGCTATTGTTTCATCCTGATTTTGCAAATTGGTTTATACGTTGCCCTGCAAGTTGCTTTGCACGTTCTTTCTGTGTCAGCACATTCTAAATGGACTCCTTAAGAACCGTCTTTAATTTAATCATTTCTCTCAATGAACATTGATTTTTCTGACTTCTGTTAATGCCCATCCTCCCCTTCTTACCCCCTCCCTGATTTATTTATTTCCCTCCCTATTTTTCCTCTCTCTGCCCATCCCTCTTTGCCTATTCTCCATCTCCCTCTGGTGCTCCCCTCCCCCTTTCTTTCTCCCGAGGCCTCCCGTCCCATGATCCTTTCCCTTCTTCAGCTCTGTATCACTTTCACCACTCACCTTTCCAGCTCTTAGCTTCACCCCACCCCTCCTTTTATTATTTCTGATTTCCCCCTCCTCCTCCCACTTTCAAATCTCTTACTATCTTTTCTTTCAGTTAGTCCGGATGAAGGGCCTTGGCCCGAAACGTCGACAGTGCCTCTCCCCATAGATGCTGCCTGGCCTGCTGCGTTCCACCAGCATTTTGTGTGTGTTGTTTGAATTTCCAGCACCTGCAGATTTCCTCATTTGCATTTTTAATCACGTTGTTATTTATTAATTGAAGGGTATAGTGAAATACAACAAAGAAAATCTTTCAGGTTTTATAAACTTTACCTCGTCTGTCTTTTTTATAAATCCATTGTTTATTAACATTGTCCAGATTCATTTGGCATCGAGATGAAATATACATCTTCATCCTCGTTAGATCATCAAAATGGTCCACCTCGGGACTTCCGGTGAGGCACGAGGCAAGATGGCAGCACGGCACTGAGCGCTAACGTATAGCCCTCCTTTTCCAAGTTCTTTAGGGCTCATAGATGGTCTTAATACAAGGTTGAGTTGGAGAAAGATCTTACTAAAGACATGGTCTCAAAAAAAGATTCTATCTCAACCAGGAAACAAGATACCAGCAGACGACACCAAGCTAGCGATTCATCCGAGGAAATAGCTATGCTAATTAAGCAAACAATGACAACGGAGATGGAATTGTTGCAAGAAACGGTAGCTCACATGCTAAAGGAGTCGCTGGAAAAGGCTCTCGACCCCATACAGAAGCATATGGCAGAGAATGGTAACATTCTCTGGTCGTTAAAGGAGCAAGCGGACATTCATGCTAAAAAATTTAGCACGGTCTTCAACAAACTAGACAACATTCAGGTTTGCTTACTCAAGAATGAGAAAGTTACTATTTCCTGTCTCGCGGAGGTGACTAAGATATGGAAAAAGTTAAACGACTTGGAGGACAGATCCAGGAGAAACAATGTGCGGTTGGTCAACCTACCGACAGGCGCTGAGGGTGACGATCCAAGAGGTTACCTCCAGAAGAATCTCCCTAATTGGATTCCGGCACTCAAGAATTCCCACAGCACTCCATTGGAGATCGATAGAGCACATTGGATCTTTTCCAATAACACTTCAAGACCGCGGACCATAATTTTTAGGCTTCTACGGTACACTGACCGGCAGGCTATCCTGGAGGGTGCAAGGAAAGCCAAACCTACTCTCTCTGGTGGCACTCAGCTGCAGTTCTTTGCCAACTACAGCCCCGGCATGATGCAGGAATGGCAGGGATACAAGGAGATGCGCGCTAAGCTTCGACAGAAGGGGATCGACTCATTCCTCTTATACCCGGCGATTTTGAAAGTGAATATCAAGGGCATGAAGATGTCGTTTAACTCGGCAGAGGAAGCGAAAGAAGCTCTGAAATTATCGGTGCTGGGAGATATGGAAGAAGACCATGGGCAAAGTCCACATGCCCCTCAGGAGGAGATGGAACTGCATTAAGAGCTTGGACTAGCGTGTTTGCGCAATCTAACAGGCACGGGCAAGTTAACGTTATAGATATGACGTTCTCTGGTTATTCTTTTACTGGAAAGTCATTCGTTGCACCTTTGATGCCTTGCCCACTAGGCCATGCGCCAACACAGCTTTTCTATTTAGTTAATTTTTGTATTTAGCACTTTTAGCACTGTATTTTGTATTTACCACTTTTGTATTTAGTTAATTAAGGGGCCAATTTTGTTTCTGAGTATTGCAGGTCAGAGTTTTAAGGTGATATTCAATATACCCAATTGTCATACTTCATCAAGAATGAAGCGGAAAAACAGCAGTTTATTCTGAATAACTTTAGAATGTTATGTCTCCAGTAGACTTGTTCACAATCCTGGGCACCAGATAAGATAGCACTGGAGCCATCGCCAAGCGACGATCTGTTAGAGTGACAGTTTCTCGCGAGACAGCTGTTGGGGTCTTGATAAAGTGTTAAACTATATTTGAGAAGGAAATGGTTTTAATTATATAGGTTAACAGGTTTGTCTAGGTTTTTTTCTTGGCTCTTTGATATGATTGTCTATGAGAACTGCTTTACCTTTCTAATTTGTTGTTGCTAGAGGGGGGCAGTTAATGTCAGTGTTCGGTGTCTGACATTGCTAAGTGGCACTCACAGATGTTTCAAAGTAAAGGGTTGAATGTGGGGGGTGGTGGGAAGGGGGTAACTCAGGGCTCCACCACCAACTTACAACAACAGATCCAGGGGAAGATGAACAACACAGATAAATTGGAAAATCTTACCATTGTATCATTTTACGTTAGAGGATTGAACTGTCCCTACAAGCGTTCAAAGGTTTTGGATTTCTTACGCAGGAACAAAATAGATACCACGCTGTTACAGGAAACATATCTTAAACCTAATGACATTCCCAGGGTTCAAAACCGCTTTTATAAACCCGTTGTGGCATCAACTGATGGTACTCGTACCAAAGGAGTTATGGTATTAATGAGACGTAATATTAATGTAGGAATTGACAACAATAAAGGACGTCTAGCTTTTTGCTGTACATCCATTCAGAGTAAAAAAGTTGCATTCATTAGCCTATATGCCCCAACTATATTCGAAGTTGAATTTTTCCCTCAATTACCTCACAATTACTGAAGTTTAAGTGACTAGCAACGATATGTTGGTTCGGACATGAATGCTTTGGTAAACATTAACCTCGATAAATCTTCTTCAACTATATCAAGCTCTCAAGAATCTGCTTCCAAAGCACTTAACCTTTTACTGACGGATTTAAGTTTAACTGATGTGTGGAGGGTGCATATTCCATCTGTTAAAGACTATACCTTCTTCTCCACAAGACATAAAGCTTTCTCTTGGATAGATTACATTCTTGTATCCTCCAGTCTGCTGCCTTTAGTACACTCATATCTGATCACAACCCAGTCATATCTACTTTTAATTAAGGCAAAATTTAAAATAAGGCTGCTAGGTGGAAGTTTAACTCCACTCTTCTAAAAAACAACGAATTTCTATCACAACTGAGAACAAAACTGACAGAATTTATAAATTTAAATAAAAATAGTGTCTCAGATGTGACAGTGATTTGGGCCTCCATCAAGGGTTTCTTACGAAATAATGCCACATGGTTCAGTGCCCAGCTACATAAAAGCCGGCTTCAAAAGATTTCCACCCTGGAACAATGTAAGGTTTTGGAGAATGATCTCAAAACCCTAACAAAAGAAAACGAGCTCAAAACAAAAGCAGAATTAAATGACTTATTAAAAAGCAGGGCAGAATATATGATCCGTATAACCACACATAAATATTATGCAGAAGACAGCAGACCGTGCCAACTTTTGGCACTGGGGATTAAATGGCAGCGGCACGAAGTTTGAATAAACTCGTCTCTAGCTCTGTATGTAGTACATCGCTACAACTCTCCCTTACGCGAAGTCTGGCTGGCAGGCCTCACTGCAGCCAAGAAGATTGTGGTCCAGCGATGGAAACCTCCCCATGATATTTCAAGTACTCACTGGCTTCGGAGCATTCTGGACATTTCTTACCTGGAATTACCATCAGCAAGAGTAAATGATGCACGACCAAACTCAATCTTGATGTGGACAAACTTGATATCTAACTTAAAAGATCTTTTGTTAAAATAGGAATGCTTTGTCTGTGTATGCGCAACTATTCAGTTGGTGGGTGGAGGGGAGAGGGATGGGGGGAAGACGGGGGTGGGGATGAGGGGTGGAGGAGGGTTGGTGAAGAAGGTTGGGGGATGGCTGGGTTAAACAGTCAAAATGTAATTGGCAATTGGTTGTATTGAATGTAATTTGTTGATGTTTCAATAAAAGATTAGTAAGAAAAATGGTCCACCTCTAGTCTGTTTCTGGACTTACATTTGAATTCATAAGACTGACTGCACGTTCGCAGTCCGCACTAGAAGCTGGCTGGCGGTTTATTAACAAAGTGCTGCCGACTTCTATTGTTTATTGTTACAGTTTGTCAGCGTTCAAGTAACAATATAAATACGTCTTACAATGTTTCAAAGGAAAGGCTTTGGTATGTTTATTTATTTCATCATCATCATCGGGTGCCATACGCAGTCTGAGCTCTGACTGCCTTGGCCCACACACTCCTGCTTCGGGTCAAACATCGTACAATGTTTCAAAGCAAAGGTTTATTTATTTAGAAAATCCAAATAATATGCATTAACGCACAATTGATTACCGTCCTGAAGAAGGGGTTCGACCCGAAACGCCAATGTTTATTCATTTCCATTGATGTTGCCAGACCTGCTGAGTTCCTCCAGCATTTTGTGTGTTTGCTCCTAAAAAGCTGCAGATACCGGATACCTGAAAGTAAAAACTGAACTTTGGAAATATTTAGCTGGTCAGGCAGCGAATTGGATTAAAAACATTAATTTCTCGTCAGAATCTGTCTCTGTTGGTTATCCCTGAATCAATTAATCAACTCTCTTTCTGTTTTTTATTCCGATATTTAACTGGGGTGCGTTCTTCCCCATTTCCATATTTGTTGTACCTTTTCCTTACGCGACATTCCGTAAATGTTGTGAAGCTATCGGTCCGTCCAGGTAATGGGATACGTAGCCAGCTTTACAATTTTAATCCTAATTATTAACCCTTCCTGGCCGTCTCCGTCACTACTGGGCAACCTGTTGGGTCCCCGCAGAGCGCGGCTGCACGCTGCAAAGTGGGGGAATGCGTGTACCCGTGTACAAGAACATCATCGCCATTCGCGTGCACGGGGATTCTGAAAGGGACATTGAATAATTTAGAGCTGAATCACAATTATTTTCAACGTTTTAATTGTTCTGTGTTTTCGCGTAGATTTGTTTTGATTGTTAACATTTGTATTTTTAAAAACTCATGGATTGGAGTCTCCGTGGCGCGCCATCCAAGCTGGAGTCGGTCCTCTCTCCCGCCCACCTCCGCCGTCCGTTCGGCTGAAGACAAGCCGTACTGTGTTTGACTACAGATTTCTGCAACATTCATATACTCTGGTTCTTGGACTATATTTCTATGTGATGTATTTTACTGATATACCTGCTTGCTATTTTATACGTGCTGTGTGCGCTTTGTTTTGGTTCCGGATGTTGCACCTTGGCATCGGAGTAACGCTGTTTCGTTTGGCGGCATTCGTGTATGACTGATTGACAATTAAACATTAACCATAAAATCAGCACCATTTTAATCACTTCTAAATATTTCTAAATGTTCCTAGGTGTTCTGATTGCCGAGGGTAAAGGAGGAAAATATCAGGGCTCAGGCATTAAAGTAACCCGGGCTGAGGACCGTGGGCTTCCTGTTGCTTCCTCACAGATCATATGAATTAGTCAATTTAAAGCAAAGTCGGCCATTTGGCGCCTTTTACCTGCTGCACCATTCATTAAGTCATGGGTGATCTTTTATTTCAGCAGCACTGTCTTGCGCTTCATTCCTTTAACATCTGCAATCTCTGACTTCAATGTACTCAGGGAATGGAGGCGCACAGCCGCTCTCCGGTGACAATCGATCTTACAAAGGTCCATTGTGCGCTGCAGAGAGCTTGATCTGGAATTTCCAAACCCACAGTTGTTAACGCAGCTTAAATTATTGTACAGAGAGTAAATTGCACAGGAATACAATTCTGGCAATTAGAGAACTCGCCCACAGTTCCTTTTATTCATTTAAATAGGATCAAAATACTATTGTTCAGTTCGATGGTGCGCAAGCCTGTTTAACCAGGTTTGTCTCAGATCCTAAATCATCACCATCAACATGTGCCGTGTGACATGACATGGGCGATCACGGTCTTCCATCTGTTTTTTGTAAACCTGAAAAGTTCTAATAAGCTTTTCAAAACCTTTGCTTGTCCATCCCTTGATGTGGCTCATGAATGTCATTGCTGTCAACTGCAACTTTTTTCCCCCTCATTTTTTGGTATCACTTCAAGATGTTCCAGGTTCTCTTTCCTCAGTACATGTCCCAGAAATCCCGCCTGCCATTTCCTGATTGATGATATCAGCTCTCTTCTTATTCCAGCTGTCTGCAGCACTTCCTCATTTGTTACTCCGACCGTCCATGACATTTTCATCATTCTTCTCAAAAACACATTTTTGCACCTTTGAGACTTCCTCATTTTGATTCGATATTGTCCAAAGTCTGCTTCGATATGTTAGTGTGGAATGAATGTAACACCACAACACTGAGCTTTGTACCCATAGAAATGATGTTATTCTTTAGTATCCTGCTTAAACACTCAAACATGCATTTCGCAATCCCAATCCTCCTCCTAATTTCAACACCAACCCTCCAGTCAGATGCTTTTGTGCTCCCTGTATAATTGAATTTCTAAGTTCGTTTAATTGTTTCATTGCCCTCTTTCAGTTTGCATTTCTGTATTTCTTTCTTCTTTGTGACAACCATACATAAGAACATAAGAAATAGGAGCAGCAGTAGGCCATATGGTCTGTATAACCTGCTCTGTCATTCAATAAGATCACCTATGATCTGCCCAAGGACTCACCTCCACCTACCTGCCTTTCCCCCATAACCCTTAGTTCCTCTACTATGCAAAGATCTATCCAGACTTGTCTTAAATATATCTACTGAGGTAGCCACCACTGCTTCATTGGGCTGAGAATTCCACGGATTCACCACCTCTGGGAAAAGCAATTCCTCCTTATCTCCGTCCTACATCTACCCCCCCAAATCTTGACACTATGTCCCCTAGTTCTAGTCTCAACTATCAGTGGAAACAACTTTCCTGCCTCTGTCTTATCTTTCCCTTTCATAATTTTATGTTTCTGTAAGATCTCCTCTCATTCTTCAGAATTCCTGTGAGTACAGTCCCGGGTGACTCAATCTTTCATAGTCTAACCACCACCCCCACCCCCCCCCCCCACATCTCTGGAATCAACCTGGTGAACCTTCTTCAAAACCAATATATCCTTCCTCAAGTAATGAGACCAGAAATGCACCAGCACTCCAGGTGCAGCCAGCTGGTTTCTCTGCTTCAGATAAGGAGTGGAACACTCCTATGATGAAATCAATATTAAAACAATGCCTTAAATCAAACAATATCCATTGAAAATGAAGTAAGATTCTGGCTTGCATTTCCACATGCCCTTTGCATGTCCCCTACATTTCTGCAACGTCTTTACTTTCTTATAAGGTTAAAGTCCACTACTCTCTGCAGCTTCATTGTTCCAGCTTATTCGAATTGCTGTACCAGACCACAATGTAACCATTCAGAACACTTTCAACAGTTTATCTTGTTAGGAATGTACCACAGCTCTGAGGGGCCGAAGGGTGCGGGGTAGCCCCCTCCTTTGTGAGAATTGCAAGATCACTATTGAGTCAGTTCGGGAGACCCAGGAAATGAGAGAAAGACATGCAGAATCCACAAAGAGTTGGAATGTGTCCTGGCCTCCGAAAGGCGGACCCATTGATACCGGCTATTGTCTCTTGGAGACGGACTTGTGTATTGAATCCTGTACGATGCATCGAAGCCCCCAGGCAATGAACCGAGGGGGAGGTTGGTGGAGGGATTGCATCATCTCAACCTGATTGACATCTGAGACCCTGTGAGTCAGGATAAAAGATGGTCTGTGGGAACAGCCCCTCAGATGCACCTGAAGAAATGCTAGCGATCCCGTAATAGCGAAAGCCTGTGGGAAGGCCACGTGCGTCCGTTTCCATTTGCCCCGTAATCAGTGGGCCTTTACCACGGAAGAACGGTTTTTAGCTAACAACGGGGAAATCAACTCCCAACGACTCTCGAGGGATTAACCTCTTAAAAGAAATGGGCAAGTTTTAACCCGTCTTTCTCTCCAACCAAAAAAAGCTGAAGCTTGAATGAACTAAAGTGACTTTTGTATTTCCATCGGACAATACATTATCCCCTAGACAACGATAGAGCTATTCCTTATCGATTATTATTATACCCATGCTTTTAGATTTAGTATTGATGACGTATATCAACTGTATGTTTGCATTGATATTATTTTTGTGTATTTTTATCAATAAATACTGTTAAAAATACTACCATCAGACTTCAACGGACCTCTCTATCTTTGCTGGTAAGTGACCCAGTTACGGGGTACGTAACAATCTGTATAAGTTTGTTAGAATGTTTGGTTGAGGGTAGCCATGGGAACACACGTGGGCCCCAGCTCTGCCTACCTCTTCATTGGCTACGTAGAACAGTCCATGTTTGAAGCGTTCCCCAACTCTTCCTCCGCTACATTGACGACTGCATTGGTGCTGCTTCAAGCACCTATGCTAAGCTGATCGATTTTATCATCGTCCACCCCCACACTTAAATTCCACCTCTGACACCTCCCACCCCTTTTTTGATCTCTGGGTCTCCATCTCTGGCATCTCCCCCCTTCCTTCGCATTCTTGAAGAAGAGTCTTGGCATTAAACATTGACTATCTATTCATTTCCATAGACACTGCCTGACCTGCTGAGTTCCTCCAACATTTAGTGTGTGTTGTTTTGGATTTCCAGCATCTGCGTACTTTTTCACAGCATCTGCGTACCCTGGTGTATGTATCTTAGCTGTCCAAATGTTCCAGGGTTGAGTGAATAAACAATCAGATGGTATCTACTGTCAGTTTGATATGCTGGCAGGTAAATTGGAGTGGATCCAAGTTACTTCTCAGTCAGGAGCTGATATGTTTCATTGCCGGCCTCTCAAAGCACTTCATCACAGTGGATATAAGTGCTACTGGACAATAATCATAGAGGCAGGTTACCAAATTCTTCTTAGGCACCAGTGTAGGTGAAGTTTGCTTGAAGCAGGTGGGTATCTCTGACTGCCAAAGTGAGAGGTTAAAGATCTGAGTGAACACTCCAGCCAGTGATGAGAACAGGTCTTTAGTACTTGGCGAGTTACTCTGCCTGGGTTGTATGCTTTTTGGGGGTTCATCTTCCTGAAGAATGCTCACACTTCAGAGTCTGAAATCTTAGGATCATCAAAGGTTGTGGGAGTTTGTGACGGATCCTTCATGTTTTAACTGTCAAAGCAAGCTTAGAAGGCATTGAGCTCATTTAGAAGTGAAGTCCTATTGTCACCTATGTCACTTGATTTTACTTTATAAGTGGTGAGAGCATTCAAGGCCTGCCACAACTGTGGAGCATACTTTGTTGATTTAAGTTTAGACCAGAATTTCCACTAAGTATGCCTGCAGAAAAGGAATCTCAGTGTTGGATGTGGTGATGTGTGTGCACTCTGATAACAAATTTAACTTTGAACTTTGAGGTGGCTTTACAGAGATCATACCTTGACCTCTTGTAACCTCCTTGGCCACCAGACTGAAATGCCTCTGATCTGACCCTCAGAGGATTGCGGAACTCATGGTTCATCCAAGGCTTCCAGTTGGGGAAGACTCCGAATAATTCTGTGGGGCAAACTCATCTACAACTGTTTTAATAGTGTTTGTAACAACCGTGTTTTCATTCAGATCCACAGATGAATCCTTGAACACAGTCCAGTCTACCGATTCAATAAAATCTGGTAGTTGCTCCTCTGCATCGCGCAACCACCTCTTTGTTGCGCTAATCTCGGAAACTTTGTTCTTTAGCCTCTGCCTGTATGCAGGTAGGGGAAGGACAGCCAAGTGACCGGATTTCTTGGAATGTGTTCTGGGCATGGAATGGTAGGCATTTGTTATCTTAGGGAAACAGTGGTGTAGAGTGTTGGGTCCTCTGGTGATACAGGTTATATACGGATGGTACAGGGCAGGGATTTCTTCAAACAAATTGAAGTCCCTAACTATGACTTGAAATGTGCTGGGACAGACTGTTTCTTGTTTGGAGATGGCATCGTGCAGTCTCTCAAACACTTGACTATAGTAGGCCTCTGGTGGTATGAGAACTCCGGTGAGGATGACGGATGAACTCCCTGGATAAACAGAACTGATGGTGTTGGATCGTTAGCTGTTAAAGGCTGGGGGGAGCATGAGTTTGACAAAACCACCACATCGGAACACCAATGGGAGTGTATGATAAAACACACGCCTCCTCCTTTTGCCGTTTCTGAACCAGCAGTTTGGTCCATCCTGTAAATCGAGAAACCTTTGGGGCTGATCAGCATATCTAGAGTGCACAGAATGTCGCTCTGGTTCTCTGGCACCACGTAGGCAATGAGAACATTTCCCAAAAGCAGGCTGCCGGTGATGCTGCTGCAATAGGTTTATCAATACACCTGTATTTTTTTTTACATGACAATAAATTTGACTTTGAAGCACAGCCTTTGTGGCAGGATTTGTTATTGGCCCATTTAGGGATGAATAATGAGCGGGGAAACAATGGCCCATTGAGTTCAATGAAAATGGGTCCGGGAATCCAACAGCAGCGATGGTGCAGAGTGAATAGGTGCTGGGTCTCACTGAGAACTCAGCGATGGTGCAGAGGGAATAGGTGCTGGGTCTGACTGAGAACTCAGCGATGGTGCAGAGGGAATAGGTGCTGGGTCTGACTGAGAACTCAGTGATGGTGCAGAGTGAATAGGTGCTGGTTCTGACTGAGAACTCAGCAATGGTGCAGAGTGAATACTTGCTGGTTCTGACTGAGAACAGCGATGGTGCAGAGTGAATTGGTGCTGGGTCTGACTGAGAACTCAGCGATGGTGCAGAGTGAATACGTGCTGGGTCTGACTGAGAACTCAGCGATGGTGCAGAGTGAATAGGTGCTGGGTCTGACTGAGAACTCAGTGATGGTGCAGAGTGAATAGTTGCTGGTTCTGACTGAGAATTGACTGATGGTGCAGGGGGAATAGGTGCTGGGTGTGACTGAGAACTCAGCGATGGTGCAGAGTGAATAGGTGCTGGGACTGACTGAGAAATCAGCGATGGCGTAGAGTGAATAGGTGCTGGGTCTGACGAAGAACTCAACGATGGTGCAGAGTGAATAGGTGCTGGGTCTGACTGAGAACTCAGCGATGGTGCAAAGTGAATAGGTGCTGGATCTGACAGAGAACGCAGCGATGGTGCAGAGAGAATAGGTGCTGGGTCTGACTACGAACTCAGCGATGGTGCAGAATGATTAGGTGCTGGGACTGACTGAGAACTCAGCGATGGTGCAGAGTGAACAGTTGTTGGGTCCGACTGTGAACTCAGCGATGGTGCAGAGTGAACAGTTGCTGGTTCTGACTGAGAAATGAGCGATGGTGCAGAGTGAATAGGTGCTGGGTCTGAATGAGAAGTCAGTGATCGTGCAGATTGAATCGGTGCTGGGTCTGACTACGAACTCAGCGATGGTGCAGAGTGATTAGGTGCTGGGTCTGAGTGAGAACAGCGATGTTGCAGAGTGAATAGATGCTGGGTCTGACTGAGAACACAGCGATGGTGTAGAGTGAATAGTTGCTGGGTCTGACTGAGAAATCAGAGATGGTGCAGAGTGAACAGTTGCTGGGTCCGAATGTGAACTCAACGATGGTGCAGAGTGAACAGTTGATGGGTCCGACTGTGAACTCAGCGATGGTGCAGAGTGAATACTTGCTGATTCTGACTGAGAAATGGGCGATGGTGCAGAGTGAATAGGTACTGGGTCTGACTGAGAACACAGCGATGGTGCAGAATGAATAGGTGCTGGGTCTGAGTGAGAACAGCAATGGTGCAGAGTGAATAGGTGCTGGGTCTGACGGAGAACTCAGCGATGGTGCAGAGTGAATAGGTGCTGGGTCTGACTGAGAACTCAGCGATGGTGCAGAGTGAATAGTTGCTGGGTCTGACTGAGAACTCAGCGATGGTGCAGAGTGAATAGTTGCTGGTTCTGACTGAGAATTGACTGATGGTGCAGGGGGAATAGGTGCTGGGTGTGACTGAGAACTCAGCGATGGTGCAGAGTGAATAGGTGCTGGGACTGACTGAGAAATCAGCGATGGTGCAGAGTGAATAGGTGCTGGGTCTGACGAAGAACTCAACGATGGTGCAGTGTGAATAGGTGTTGGGTCTGACTGAGAACTCAGTGATGGTGCAAAGTGAATAGGTGCTGGATCTGACAGAGAACGCAGCGATGGTGCAGAGTGAATAGGTGCTGGGTCTGACTACGAACTCAGCGATGGTGCAGAATGATTAGGTGCTGGGACTGACTGAGAACTCAGTGATGGTGCAGAGTGAACAGTTGTTGGGTCCGACTGTGAACTCAGAGATGGTGCAGAGTGAATAGTTGCTGGTTCTGACTGAGAAATGAGCGATAGTGCAGAGTGAATAGGTGCTGGGTCTGAATGAGAAGTCAGTGATCGTGCAGATTGAATCGGTGCTGGGTCTGACTACGAACTCAGCGATGGTGCAGAGTGATTAGGTGCTGGGTCTGAGTGAGAACAGCGATGTTGCAGAGTGAATTGATGCTGGGTCTGACTGAGAACACAGCGATGGTGTAGAGTGAATAGTTGCTGGGTCTGACTGAGAAATCAGCGATGGTGCAGAGTGAACAGTTGCTGGGTCCGAATGTGAACTCAGCGATGGTGCAGAGTGAACAGTTGATGGGTACGACTGTGAACTCAGCGATGGTGCAGAGTGAATACTTGCTGGTTCTGACTGAGAAATGGGCGATGGTGCAGAGTGAATAGGTACTGGGTCTGACTGAGAACACAGCGATGGTGCAGAATGAATAGGTGCTGGGTCTGAGTGAGAACAGCAATGGTGCAGAGTGAATAGGTGCTGGGTCTGACTGAGAACAGCGATGGTGCATACTGAATAGGTGCTGGGTCTGACTGAGAAATCAGCGATGGTGCAGAGTGAATAGGTGCTGGGTCTGACGGAGAACTCAGCGATGGTGCAGAGTGAATAGGTGCTGGGACTGACTGAGAACTCAGCGATTGTGCGGAGTGAATAGGTGCTGGGTCTGACTGAGAACAGCAATGTTGCAGAGTGAATAGGTGCTGGGGCTGACTGAGAACTCAGCGATGGTGCACAGTGAATTGATGCTGGGTCTGACTGAGAACTCAGCGATGGTTTAGAGTGAATAGTTGCTGGGTCTGACTGAGAAGTCAGCGATGGTGCAGAGTAAACAGTTGCTGGGTCTGACTGAGAACTCAGCGATGGTGCAGAGTGAATAGGTGCTGGGACTGACTGAGAACTCAGCAATGGTGCAGAGTGAAAAGGTTCTGGGTCTGACTGAGAACTCTGCGATTGGTGTAGAGTGAATAGTTGCTGGGTCTGACTGAGAACACAGCGATGGTGCAGAGTGAATAGGTGCTGGGTCTGTCTGAGAACTCAGCAATGGCGCAGAGTGAATTGATGCTGGGTCTGACTGAGAACTCAGCGATGGTGCAGAGTGAATAGGTGTTGGTTCTGACTGAGAATTCAGCGATGGTGCAGAGTGAATAGATGCTGGGTCTGACTGAGAACTCAGCGATGGTGCAGAGTGAATAGGTGCTGGGTCTGAGTGAGAACAGCGATGGTGCAGAGTGAATAGGTGCTGGGTCTGACTGAGAACAGCGATGGTGCAGAGTGAATAGGTGCTGGGTCTGACTGAGAACAGCGATGGTGCAGAGTGAATAGGTGCTGGGTCTGACGGAGAACTCAGCGATGGTGCAGAGTGAATAGGTGCTGGGTCTGACTGAGAACTCAGTGATGGTGCAGAGTGAATAGGTGCTGGTTCTGACTGAGAACTCAGCAATAGTGCAGAGTGAATACTTGCTGGTTCTGACTGAGAACAGCGATGGTGCAGAGTGAATTGGTGCTGGGACTGACTGAGAACTCAGTGATGATGCAGAGTGAATAGTTGCTGGTTCTGACTGAGAAATCAGCGATGGCGTAGAGTGAATAGGTGCTGGGTCTGACGAAGAACTCAACGATGGTGCAGAGTGAATTGGTGCTGGGACTGACTGAGAACTCAGTGATGATGCAGAGTGAATAGTTGCTGGTTCTGACTGAGAAATCAGCGATGGCGTAGAGTGAATAGGTGCTGGGTCTGACGAAGAACTCAACGATGGTGCAGAGTGATTAGGTGCTGGGTCTGAGTGAGAACAGCGATGTTGCAGAGTGAATTGATGCTGGGTCTGACTGAGAACACAGCGATGGTGTAGAGTGAATAGTTGCTGGGTCTGACTGAGAAATCAGCGATGGTGCAGAGTGAACAGTTGCTGGGTCCGAATGTGAACTCAGCGATGGTGCAGAGTGAACAGTTGATGGGTCCGACTGTGAACTCAGCGATGGTGCAGAGTGAATAGGTGCTGGGACTGACTGAGAACTCAGCGATTGTGCAGAGTGAATAGGTGCTGGGTCTGACTGAGAACAGCGATGTTGCAGAGTGAATAGGTGCTGGGGCTGACTGAGAACTCAGCGATGGTGCAGAGTGAATAGGTGCTGGGTCTGACTGAGAACTCAGTGATGGTGCAGAGTGAATTGGTGCTGGGTGTGACTGAGAACTCAGCGATGGTGCAGAGTGAATAGGTGCTGGGTCTGACTGAGAACTCAGTGATGGTGCAGAGTGAATTGGTGCTGGGTGTGACTGAGAACTCAGCGATGGTGCAGAGTGAATAGGTGCTGGGACTGACTGAGAAATCAGCGATGGCGTAGAGTGAATAGGCGCTGGGTCTGACGAAGAACTCAACGATGGTGCAGTGTGAATAGGTGTTGGGTCTGACTGAGAACTCAGTGATGGTGCAGAGTGAATCGGTGCTGGGTCTGACTACGAACTCAGCGATGGTGCAGAATGATTAGGTGCTGGGACTGACTGAGAACTCAGCGATGGTGCAGAGTGAATTGGTGCTGGGTCTGACTGAGAACTCAGTGATCGTGCAGATTGAATCGGTGCTGCGTCTTACTACGAACTCAGCGATGGTGCAGAGTGAATAGGTGCTGGGTCTGACTGAGAACAGCGATGGTGCAGAGTGAATAGGTGCTGGGTCTGTCTGAGAACTCAGCAATGGCGCAGAGTGAATTGATGCTGGTTCTGACTGAGAAATCAGCAATGGTGCAGTGTGAATAGGTGCTGGGTCTGACTGAGAACAGCGATGGTGCTGAGTGAATAGGTGCTGGGTCTGACTGAGAACTCAGCGATGGTGCAGAGTGAATACGTGCTGGGTCTGACTGTGAACTCAGCGATGGTGCAGAGTGAATTGGTGCTGGGTCTGACTGAGAGCTCAGCGGAGGTGCAGAGTGAATAGGTGCTGGGTTTCTCTGAGAACTCCGCGATGGTGCAGAGTGAATAGGTGCTGCGTCTGTCTGAGAACTCAGCAATGGCGCAGAGTGAATACTTGCTGGTTCTGACTGAGAACAGCGATGGTGCAGAGTGAATTGGTGCTGGGTCTGACTGAGAACTCAGTGATCGTGCAGATTGAATCGGTGCTGCGTCTTACTACGAACTCAGCGATGGTGCAGAGTGAATAGCTGCTGGGTCTGACTGAGAACAGCAATGGTGCAGAGTGAATAGGTGCTGGGTCTGACTGAGAACTCAGCGATGGTGCACAGGGAATAGGTGCTGGGTCTGACTGAGAACTCAGCGATGGTGCAGAGGGAATAGGTGCTGGGTCTGACTGAGAACTCAGCGATGGTGCAGAGTGAGTAGGTGCTGGGTCTGACTGAGAACTCAGTGATGGTGCAGAGTGAATAGGTGCTGGTTCTGACTGAGAACTCAGCAATGGTGCAGAGTGAATACTTGCTGGTTCTGACTGAGAACAGCGATGGTGCAGAGGGAATTGGTGCTGGGTCTGACTGAGAACTCAGCGATGGTGCAGAGTGAATACGTGCTGGGTCTGACTGAGAACTCAGCGATGGTGCAGAGTGAATAGGTGCTGGGTCTGACTGAGAACTCAGTGATGGTGCAGAGTGAATATTTGCTGGTTCTGACTGAGAACAGCGATGGTGCAGAGTGAATATGTGCTGGGTCTGTCTGAGAACTCAGCAATGGCGCAGAGGGAATTGATGCTGGTTCTGACTGAGAACTCAGCAATGGTGCATTGTGAATAGGTGCTGGGTCTGACAGAACAGCGATGGTGCTGAGTGAATACGTGCTGGGTCTGACTGTGAACTCAGCGATGGTGCAGAGTGAATAGGTGCTGGGTCTGACTGAGAGCTCAGCGGAGGTGCAGAGTGAATAGGTGCTGGGTCTGACTGAGAACAGCGATGGTGCAGAGTGAATAGGTGCTGGGTCTGACTGAGAGCTCAGCGGAGGTGCAGAGTGAATAGGTGCTGGGTTTCTCTGAGAACTCCGCGATGGTGCAGAGTGAATAGGTGCTGCGTCTGTCTGAGAACTCAGCAATGGCGCAGAGTGAATACTTGCTGGTTCTGACTGAGAACAGCGATGGTGCAGAGTGAATTGGTGCTGGGTCTGACTGAGAACTCAGCGATGGTGCAGAGTGAATACGTGCTGGGTCTGACTGAGAACTCAGCGATGGTGCAGAGTGAATAGGTGCTGGGTCTGACTGAGAACAGCAATGGTGCAGAGTGAATAGGTGCTGGGGCTGACTGAGAACTCAGCGATGGTGCACAGGGAATAGGTGCTGGGTCTGACTGAGAACAGCGATGTTGCAGAGTGAATAGGTGCTGGGGCTGACTGAGAACTCAGCGATGGTGCAGAGTGAATAGGTGCTGAGTCTGACTGAGAACTCAGTGATGGTGCAGAGTGAATAGGTGCTGGTTCTGACTGAGAACTCAGCAATGGTGCAGAGTGAATACTTGCTGGTTCTGACTGAGAACAGCGATGGTGCAGAGTGAATTGGTGCTGGGTCTGACTGAGAACTCAGTGATGGTGCAGAGTGAATAGTTGCTGGTTCTGACTGAGAATTGACTGATGGTGCAGGGGGAATAGGTGCTGGGTGTGACTGAGAACTCAGCGATGGTGCAGAGTGAATAGGTGCTGGGACTGACTGAGAAATCAGCGATGGCGTAGAGTGAATAGGCGCTGGGTCTGACGAAGAACTCAACGATGGTGCAGTGTGAATAGGTGTTGGGTCTGACTGAGAACTCAGTGATGGTGCAAAGTGAATAGGTGCTGGATCTGATAGAGAACGCAGCGATGGTGCAGAGTGAATAGGTGCTGGGTCTGACTACGAACTCAGCGATGGTGCAGAATGATTAGGTGCTGGGACTGACTGAGAACTCAGCGATGGTGCAGAGTGAATTGGTGCTGGGTCTGACTGAGAACTCAGTGATCGTGCAGATTGAATCGGTGCTGCGTCTTACTACGAACTCAGCGATGGTGCAGAGTGAATAGGTGCTGTGTCTGACTGAGAACAGCGATGGTGCACAGGGAATAGGTGCTGGGTCTGACTGAGAACTCAGCGATGGTGCAGAGGGAATAGGTGCTGGGTCTGACTGAGAACTCAGCGATGGTGCAGAGTGAGTAGGTGCTGGGTCTGACTGAGAACTCAGTGATGGTGCAGAGTGAATAGGTGCTGGTTCTGACTGAGAACTCAGCAATGGTGCAGAGTGAATACTTGCTGGTTCTGACTGAGAACAGCGATGGTGCAGAGGGAATTGGTGCTGGGTCTGACTGAGAACTCAGCGATGGTGCAGAGTGAATACGTGCTGGGTCTGACTGAGAACTCAGCGATGGTGCAGAGTGAATAGGTGCTGGGTCTGACTGAGAACTCAGTGATGGTGCAGAGTGAATATTTGCTGGTTCTGACTGAGAACAGCGATGGTGCAGAGTGAATATGTGCTGGGTCTGTCTGAGAACTCAGCAATGGCGCAGAGGGAATTGATGCTGGTTCTGACTGAGAACTCAGCAATGGTGCATTGTGAATAGGTGCTGGGTCTGACAGAACAGCGATGGTGCTGAGTGAATACGTGCTGGGTCTGACTGTGAACTCAGCGATGGTGCAGAGTGAATAGGTGCTGGGTCTGACTGAGAGCTCAGCGGAGGTGCAGAGTGAATAGGTGCTGGGTCTGACTGAGAACAGCGATGGTGCAGAGTGAATAGGTGCTGGGTCTGACTGAGAGCTCAGCGGAGGTGCAGAGTGAATAGGTGCTGGGTTTCTCTGAGAACTCCGCGATGGTGCAGAGTGAATAGGTGCTGCGTCTGTCTGAGAACTCAGCAATGGCGCAGAGTGAATACTTGCTGGTTCTGACTGAGAACAGCGATGGTGCAGAGTGAATTGGTGCTGGGTCTGACTGAGAACTCAGCGATGGTGCAGAGTGAATACGTGCTGGGTCTGACTGAGAACTCAGCGATGGTGCAGAGTGAATAGGTGCTGGGTCTGACTGAGAACAGCAATGGTGCAGAGTGAATAGGTGCTGGGGCTGACTGAGAACTCAGCGATGGTGCACAGGGAATAGGTGCTGGGTCTGACTGAGAACAGCGATGTTGCAGAGTGAATAGGTGCTGGGGCTGACTGAGAACTCAGCGATGGTGCAGAGTGAATAGGTGCTGAGTCTGACTGAGAACTCAGTGATGGTGCAGAGTGAATAGGTGCTGGTTCTGACTGAGAACTCAGCAATGGTGCAGAGTGAATACTTGCTGGTTCTGACTGAGAACAGCGATGGTGCAGAGTGAATTGGTGCTGGGTCTGACTGAGAACTCAGTGATGGTGCAGAGTGAATAGTTGCTGGTTCTGACTGAGAATTGACTGATGGTGCAGGGGGAATAGGTGCTGGGTGTGACTGAGAACTCAGCGATGGTGCAGAGTGAATAGGTGCTGGGACTGACTGAGAAATCAGCGATGGCGTAGAGTGAATAGGCGCTGGGTCTGACGAAGAACTCAACGATGGTGCAGTGTGAATAGGTGTTGGGTCTGACTGAGAACTCAGTGATGGTGCAAAGTGAATAGGTGCTGGATCTGACAGAGAACGCAGCGATGGTGCAGAGTGAATAGGTGCTGGGTCTGACTACGAACTCAGCGATGGTGCAGAATGATTAGGTGCTGGGACTGACTGAGAACTCAGCGATGGTGCAGAGTGAATTGGTGCTGGGTCTGACTGAGAACTCAGTGATCGTGCAGATTGAATCGGTGCTGCGTCTTACTACGAACTCAGCGATGGTGCAGAGTGAATAGGTGCTGTGTCTGACTGAGAACAGCGATGGTGCAGAGTGAATAGGTGCTGGGTCTGTCTGAGAACTCAGCAATGGCGCAGAGTGAATTGATGCTGGTTCTGACTGAGAACAGCAATGGTGCAGTGTGAATAGGTGCTGGGTCTGACTGAGAACAGCGATGGTGCTGAGTGAATACGTGCTGGGTCTGACTGTGAACTCAGCGATGGTGCAGAGTGAATAGGTGTTGGGTCTGACTGAGAGCTCAGCGGAGGTGCAGAGTGAATAGGTGCTGGGTTTCTCTGAGAACTCCGCGATGGTGCAGAGTGAATAGGTGCTGCGTCTGTCTGAGAACTCAGCAATGGCGCAGAGTGAATACTTGCTGGTTCTGACTGAGAACAGCGATGGTGCAGAGTGAATTGGTGCTGGGTCTGACTGAGAACTCAGTGATCGTGCAGATTGAATCGGTGCTGTGTCTTACTACTAACTCAGCGATGGTGCAGAGTGAATAGCTGCCGGGTCTGACTGAGAACAGCAATGGTGCAGAGTGAATAGGTGCTGGGTCTGACTGAGAACTCAGCGATGGTGCACAGGGAATAGGTGCTGGGTCTGACTGAGAACTCAGCGATGGTGCAGAGGGAATAGGTGCTGGGTCTGACTGAGAACTCAGTGATGGTGCAGAGTGAATAGGTGCTGGTTCTGACTGAGAACTCAGCAATGGTGCAGAGTGAATACTTGCTGGTTCTGACTGAGAACAGCGATGGTGCAGAGGGAATTGGTGCTGGGTCTGACTGAGAACTCAGCGATGGTGCAGAGTGAATACGTGCTGGGTCTGACTGAGAACTCAGCGATGGTGCAGAGTGAATAGGTGCTGGGTCTGACTGAGAACTCAGTGATGGTGCAGAGTGAATATTTGCTGGTTCTGACTGAGAACAGCGATGGTGCAGTGTGAATAGGTGCTGGGTCTGTCTGAGAACTCAGCAATGGCGCAGAGTGAATTGATGCTGGTTCTGACTGAGAACTCAGCAATGGTGCAGTGTGAATAGGTGCTGGGTCTGACTGAGAACAGCGATGGTGCTGAGTGAATACGTGCTGGGTCTGACTGTGAACTCAGCGATGGTCCAGAGTGAATAGGTGCTGGGTCTGACTGAGAGCTCAGCGGAGGTGCAGAGTGAATAGGTGCTGGGTTTCTCTGAGAACTCCGCGATGGTGCAGAGTGAATAGGTGCTGCGTCTGTCTGAGAACTCAGCAATGGCACAGAGTGAATTGATGCTGGTTCTGACTGAGAACTCAGCAATGGTGCAGTGTGAATAGGTGCTGGGTCTGACTGAGAACTCAACAATGGTGCAGAGTGAATACTTGCTGGTTCTGACTGAGAACAGCGATGGTGCAGAGTGAATTGGTGCTGGGTCTGACTGAGAACTCAGTGATCGTGCAGATTGAATCGGTGCTGCGTCTTACTACGAACTCAGCGATGGTGCAGAGTGAATAGGTGCTGGGTCTGACTGAGAACAGCAATGGTGCAGAGTGAATAGGTGCTGGGTCTGACTGAGAACTCAGCGATGGTGCACAGGGAATAGGTGCTGGGTCTGACTGAGAACTCAGCGATGGTGCAGAGTGAACAGTTGATGGGTCCGACTGTGAACTCAGCGATGGTGCAGAGTGAATACTTGCTGGTTCTGACTGAGAAATGGGCGATGGTGCAGAGTGAATAGGTACTGGGTCTGACTGAGAACACAGCGATGGTGCAGAATGAATAGGTGCAGGGTCTGAGTGAGAACAGCAATGGTGCAGAGTGAATAGGTGCTGGGTCTGACTGAGAACAGCGATGGTGCATACTGAATAGGTGCTGGGTCTGACTGAGAAATCAGCGATGGTGCAGAGTGAATAGGTGCTGGGTCTGACGGAGAACTCAGCGATGGTGCAGAGTGAATAGGTGCTGGGACTGACTGAGAACTCAGCGATTGTGCGGAGTGAATAGGTGCTGGGTCTGACTGAGAACAGCAATGTTGCAGAGTGAATAGGTGCTGGGGCTGACTGAGAACTCAGCGATGGTGCACAGTGAATTGATGCTGGGTCTGACTGAGAACTCAGCGATGGTTTAGAGTGAATAGTTGCTGGGTCTGACTGAGAAGTCAGCGATGGTGCAGAGTAAACAGTTGCTGGGTCTGACTGAGAACTCAGCGATGGTGCAGAGTGAATAGGTGCTGGGACTGACTGAGAACTCAGCCATGGTGCAGAGTGAAAAGGTTCTGGGTCTGACTGAGAACTCTGCGATTGGTGTAGAGTGAATAGTTGCTGGGTCTGACTGAGAACACAGCGATGGTGCAGAGTGAATAGATGCTGGGTCTGTCTGAGAACTCAGCAATGGCGCAGAGTGAATTGATGCTGGGTCTGACTGAGAACTCAGCAATGGCGCAGAGTGAATTGATGCTGGGTCTGACTGAGAACTCAGCGATGGTGCAGAGTGAATAGGTGTTGGTTCTGACTGAGAATTCAGCGATGGTGCAGAGTGAATAGATGCTGGGTCTGACTGAGAACTCAGCGATGGTGCAGAGTGAATAGGTGCTGGGTCTGAGTGAGAGCAGCAATGGTGCATACTGAATAGGTGCTGGGTCTGACGGAGAACTCAGCGATGGTGCAGAGTGAATAGGTGCTGGGTCTGACTGAGAACTCAGTGATGGTGCAGAGTGAATAGGTGCTGGTTCTGACTGAGAACTCAGCAATGGTGCAGAGTGAATACTTGCTGGTTCTGACTGAGAACAGCGATGGTGCAGAGGGAATTGGTGCTGGGTCTGACTGAGAACTCAGCGATGGTGCAGGGTGAATAGGTGCTGGGTCTGAGTGAGAACAGCAATGGTGCAGAGTAAAAAGGTGCTGGGACTGACTGAGAACAGCGATGGTGCATACTGAATAGGTGCTGGGTCTGACGGAGAACTCAGCGATGGTGCAGAGTGAATAGGTGCTGGGTCTGACTGAGAACTCAGTGATGGTGCAGAGTGAATAGGTGCTGGTTCTGACTGAGAACTCAGCAATGGTGCAGAGTGAATACTTGCTGGTTCTGACTGAGAACAGCGATGGTGCAGAGGGAATTGGTGCTGGGTCTGACTGAGAACTCAGCGATGGTGCAGGGTGAATACGTGCTGGGTCTGACTGAGAACTCAGCGATGGTGCAGAGTGAATAGGTGCTGGGTCTGACTGAGAACTCAGTGATGGTGCAGAGTGAATATTTGCTGGTTCTGACTGAGAACAGCGATGGTGCAGAGTGAATATGTGCTGGGTCTGTCTGAGAACTCAGCAATGGCGCAGAGGGAATTGATGCTGGTTCTGACTGAGAACTCAGCAATGGTGCATTGTGAATAGGTGCTGGGTCTGACTGAGAACAGCGATGGTGCTGAGTGAATACGTGCTGGGTCTGACTGTGAACTCAGCGATGGTGCAGAGTGAATAGGTGCTGGGTCTGACTGAGAGCTCAGCGGAGGTGCAGAGTGAATAGGTGCTGGGTCTGACTGAGAACAGCGATGGTGCAGAGTGAATAGGTGCTGGGTCTGACTGAGAGCTCAGCGGAGGTGCAGAGTGAATAGGTGCTGGGTTTCTCTGAGAACTCCGCGATGGTGCAGAGTGAATAGGTGCTGCGTCTGTCTGAGAACTCAGCAATGGCGCAGAGTGAATACTTGCTGGTTCTGACTGAGAACAGCGATGGTGCAGAGTGAATTGGTGCTGGGTCTGACTGAGAACTCAGCGATGGTGCAGAGTGAATACGTGCTGGGTCTGACTGAGAACTCAGCGATGGTGCAGAGTGAATAGGTGCTGGGTCTGACTGAGAACAGCAATGGTGCAGAGTGAATAGGTGCTGGGGCTGACTGAGAACTCAGCGATGGTGCACAGGGAATAGGTGCTGGGTCTGACTGAGAACAGCGATGTTGTAGAGTGAATAGGTGCTGGGGCTGACTGAGAACTCAGCGATGGTGCAGAGTGAATAGGTGCTGAGTCTGACTGAAAACTCAGTGATGGTGCAGAGTGAATAGGTGCTGGTTCTGACTGAGAACTCAGCAATGGTGCAGAGTGAATACTTGCTGGTTCTGACTGAGAACAGCGATGGTGCAGAGTGAATTGGTGCTGGGTCTGACTGAGAACTCAGTGATGGTGCAGAGTGAATAGTTGCTGGTTCTGACTGAGAATTGACTGATGGTGCAGGGGGAATAGGTGCTGGGTGTGACTGAGAACTCAGCGATGGTGCAGAGTGAATAGGTGCTGGGACTGACTGAGAAATCAGCGATGGCGTAGAGTGAATAGGCGCTGGGTCTGACGAAGAACTCAACGATGGTGCAGTGTGAATAGGTGTTGGGTCTGACTGAGAACTCAGTGATGGTGCAAAGTGAATAGGTGCTGGATCTGACAGAGAACGCAGCGATGGTGCAGAGTGAATAGGTGCTGGGTCTGACTACGAACTCAGCGATGGTGCAGAATGATTAGGTGCTGGGACTGACTGAGAACTCAGCGATGGTGCAGAGTGAATTGGTGCTGGGTCTGACTGAGAACTCAGTGATCGTGCAGATTGAATCGGTGCTGCGTCTTACTACGAACTCAGCGATGGTGCAGAGTGAATAGGTGCTGTGTCTGACTGAGAACAGCGATGGTGCAGAGTGAATAGGTGCTGGGTCTGTCTGAGAACTCAGCGATGGTGCATAGGGAATAGGTGCTGGGTCTGACTGAGAACTCAAAGATGGTGCAGAGTGAATAGGTGCTGGTTCTGACTGAGAACTCAGCAATGGTGCAGAGTGAATACTTGCTGGTTCTGACTGAGAACAGCGATGGTGCAGAGGGAATTGGTGCTGGGTCTGACTGAGAACTCAGCGATGGTGCAGAGTGAATACGTGCTGGGTCTGACTGAGAACTCAGCGATGGTGCAGAGTGAATAGGTGCTGGGTCTGACTGAGAACTCAGTGATGGTGCAGAGTGAATATTTGCTGGTTCTGACTGAGAACAGCGATGGTGCAGTGTGAATAGGTGCTGGGTCTGTCTGAGAACTCAGCAATGGCGCAGAGTGAATTGATGCTGGTTCTGACTGAGAACTCAGCAATGGTGCAGTGTGAATAGGTGCTGGGTCTGACTGAGAACAGCGATGGTGCTGAGTGAATACGTGCTGGGTCTGACTGTGAACTCAGCGATGGTGCCGAGTGAATAGGTGCTGGGTCTGACTGAGAGCTCAGCGGAGGTGCAGAGTGAATAGGTGCTGGGTTTCTCTGAGAACTCCACGATGGTGCAGAGTGAATAGGTGCTGCGTCTGTCTGAGAACTCAACAATGGCGCAGAGTGAATACTTGCTGGTTCTGACTGAGAACAGCGATGGTGCAGAGTGAATTGGTGCTGGGTCTGACTGAGAACTCAGTGATCGTGCAGATTGAATCGGTGCTGCGTCTTACTACGAACTCAGCGATGGTGCAGAGTGAATAGGTGCTGGGTCTGACTGAGAACAGCAATGGTGCAGAGTGAATAGGTGCTGGGTCTGACTGAGAACTCAGCGATGGTGCACAGGGAATAGGTGCTGGGTCTGACTGAGAACAGCGATGGTGCAGAGTGAATAGGTGCTGGGACTGACTGAGAAATCAGCGATGGCATAGAGTGAATAGGTGCTGGGTCTGACTGAGAACTCAGCGATGGTGCAGAGTGAATAGGTGCTGGGTCTGACTGAGAACTGAGCGATGGAGTAGAGTGAATAGATGCTTGGTCTGACTGAGAACTCAGCGATGGTGCAGAGTGAATAGTTGCTGATTCTGACTGAGAATTGAGCGATGGTGCAGACTGAATAGGTGCTGGGTCTGACTGAGAACTCAGCGATGGTGCAGAGTGAATAGGTGCTGGGTCTGACTGTGAACTCAGCAATGGTGCCCAGTGAATAGGTGCTGGGTCTGACTGAGAACTCAGCGATGGTGCACAGGGAATAGGTGCTGGGTCTGACTGAGAACAGCGATGTTGCAGAGTGAATAGGTGCTGGGGCTGACTGAGAACTCAGCGATGGTGCAGAGTGAATAGGTGCTGGGACTGACTGAGAAATCAGCGATGGCATAGAGTGAATAGGTGCTGGGTCTGACTGAGAACTCAGCGATGGTGCAGAGTGAATAGGTGCTGGGTCTGACTGAGAACTCAGCGATGGTGCAGAGTGAATAGATGCTGGGTCTGACTGAGAACTGAGCGATGGAGTAGAGTGAATAGATGCTTGGTCTGACTGAGAACTCAGCGATGGTGCAGAGTGAATAGTTGCTGATTCTGACTGAGAATTGAGCGATGGTGCAGACTGAATAGGTGCTGGGTCTGACTGAGAACTCAGCGATGGTGCAGAGTGAATAGGTGCTGGGTCTGACTGTGAACTCAGCAATGGTGCCCAGTGAATAGTTTCTGGGTCTGACTGAGAACTCAGCGATGGTGCAGAGTGAATAGTTGCTGATTCTGACTGAGAATTGAGCGATGGTGCAGACTGAATAGGTGCTGGGTCTGACTGAGAACTCAGCGATGGTGCAGAGTGAATAGGTGCTGGGTCTGACTGTGAACTCAGCAATGGTGCCCAGTGAATAGTTTCTGGGTCTGACTGAGAACTCAGCGATGGTGTAGAGTGAATAGATGCTGGGTCGGACAGAGAATTCAACGATGGTGCAGAGTGAATAGGTGTTGGGTCTGACTGAGAACTCAGCGATGGTGCAGAGTGAATAGGTGCTGGATTTGACTGAGAACTCCGCGATGGTGCAGACTGAATACGTGCTGGATCTGACTGAGAACTCAGTGATCGTGCAGATTGAATCGGTGCTGGGTCTGACTACGAACTCAGTGATGGTGCAGAGTGAATAGATGCTTGGTCTGACTGAGAACTCAGCGATGGTCAGAGTGAATAGGTGCTGGGTCTGACTGAGAACTCAGTGATGGTGCAGGGTGAATTGGTGCTGGGTCTGACTGAGAATTCAGCGATGGTGCAGAGTGAATAGGTGCTGGGTCTGACTGAGAAGTCAGTGATCGTGCAGATTGAATCGGTGCTGGGTCTGACTGAGAACTCAGTGATGGTGCAGGGTGAATTGGTGCTGGGTCTGACTACGAACTCAGCGATGGTGCAGAGTGATTAGGTGCTGGGACTGACTGAGAACAGCAATGGTGCGGAGTGAATAGGTTTTGGTTCTGACTGAGTATTCAGCGATGGTGCAAAGTGAATAGTTGCTGGTTCTGACTGAGAACTCAGAGATGGTGCAAAGTGAATAGTTGCTGGTTCTGACTGAGAACTCTGAGATGGTGCAAAGTGAATAGTTGCTGGGTCTGACTGAGAACTCAGCGATGGTGCAGAGTGAATAGATGCTGGGTCTGACTGAGAACTCAGCGATGGTGTAGAGTGAATAGTTGCTGGGTCAGACTGTGAACACAGCGATGGTGCAGAGTGAATATTTGCTGGTTCTGACTGAGAAATGAGCGATGGTGCAGAGTGAATAGGTGCTGAGTCTGACTGAGAACTAAGTGATCGTGCAGACTGAATCGGTGCTGGGTCTGACTACGAACTCAGCGATGGTGCAGAGTGAATAGCTGCTGGGTCTGACTGAGAGCTCAGCGATGGTGCAGAGTGAATAGATGCTTGGTCTGACTGAGAACTCAGCGATGGTCAGAGTGAATAGGTGCTGGGTTTGACTGAGATCTCAGAGATGGTGCAGAGTGAATAGGTGCTTGGTCTGAATGAGAACTCAGCGATGGTGCAGGGTGAAAAGGTGCTGGGTCTGATTGAGAACTCAGCGATGGTGCAGAGTAAATAGATGCTTGGTCTGACTGAGAACTCAGCGATGGTCAGAGTGAATAGGTGCTGGGTCAGACTGTGATCTCAGAGATGGTGCAGAGTGAATAGGTGCTGGGTCTGACTGAGAGCTCAGCGATGGTGCAGAGTGAATAGATGCTTGGTCTGACTGAGAACTCAGCGACGGTGCAGAATGAATAGGTGCTGCGTCTCACTGAGAACTCAGCGATGGTGCAGAGTGAATAGGTGCTGGGTCTGATTGAGAACTCAGCGATGGTGCAGAGTAAATAGATGCTTGGTCTGACTGAGAACTCAGCGATGGTCAGAGTGAATAGGTGCTGGGTCAGACTGTGATCTCAGAGATGGTGCAGAGTGAATAGGTGCTGGGTCTGACTGAGAGCTCAGCGATGGTGCAGAGTGAATAGATGCTTGGTCTGACTGAGAACTCAGCGATGGTGCAGAATGAATAGGTGCTGCGTCTCACTGAGAACTCAGCGATGGTGCAGAGTGAATAGGTGCTGGGTCTGACTGAGAGCTCAGCGAAGCTGCAGTGTGAATAGGAGCTGGGTTTGACTGAGAACTCCGCGATGGTACAGAGTGAATAGGTGCTGGGTCTGACTGAGAACTCAGCGATTGTGCAGAGTGAATAGCTGCTGCGTCTGACTGAGTACAGCGATGGTGCAGAGTGAATAGATGCTGGGTCTGACTGAGAACTCAGCGATGGTGCAGACTGAATAGATGCTTGGTTTGACTGAGAATTCAGCGATGGTGCAGAGTGAATAGTTGCTGATTCTGACTGAGAATTGAGCGATGGTGCAGACTGAATAGGTGTTGGGTCTGACTGAGAACACAGCAATTGTGCAGAGTGAATAGGTGCTGGGTCTGACTGAGAACTCAGCGATGCTGCAGAGTGAATAGGTGCTGGATTTGACTGAGAAGTCAGCGATGGTGCAGAGTGAATAGGTGCTGGGTCTGACTGAGAGCTCAGCGATGGTGCAGAATGAATAGGTGCTGGGTTTGACTGAGAACTCCGCGATGGTGCAGAGTGAATACGTGCTGGGTCTGACTGACAAAACAGCGATGGTGCAGAGTGAATCGGTGCTGGGTCTGACTGAGAACAGTAATGGTGCAGAGTGAATAGGTGCTGGGTCTGACTGAGAACTCAGCGATGGTGTAGAGTGAATAGTTGCAGGGTCTGACTGAGAACAGCGATGTTGCAGAGTGAATAGGTGCTGGGGCTGACTGAGAACTCAGCGATGGTGCAGAGTGGATTGATGCTGGGTCTGACTGAGAACTCAGCGATGGTGCAGAATGAATACGTGCTGGGTCTGACTGAGAACTAAGTGATCGTGTAGATTGAATCGGTGCTGGGTCTGACTACGAACTCAGCGATGGTGCAGAGTGAATAGGTGCTGGGTCTGACTGAGAACAGCGATGGTGCAGAGTGAATAGGTGCTGGGTCTGACTTAGAACTCAGCGATGGTGCAGAGTGAATAGATGCTTGGTCTGACTGAGAACTCAGCGATGGTCAGAGTGAATAGGTGCTGGATCTGACTGAGATCTCAGAGATGGTGCAGAGTGAATAGTTGCTGGTTCTGACTGGGAAATGAGCGATGGTGCAGAGTGAATAGGTGCTGGGTCTGACTGAGAACACAGCGATGGTGCAGAGTGAATAGGTGCAGGGTCTGACTGAGAACAGTAATGGTGCAGAGTGAATAGGTGCTGGGTCTGACTGAGAACAGCGATGGTGCTTAGTGAATAGGTGCTGGGTCTGACTGAGAACTCAGCGATGGTGTAGAGTGAATAGTTGCTGGGTCTGACTGAGAACAGCGATGTTGCAGAGTGAATAGGTGCTGGGGCTGACTGAGAACTCAGCGATGGTGCAGAGTGGATTGATGCTGGGTCTGACTGAGAACTCAGCGATGGTGCAGAGTGAATAGATGCTGGGTCTGACTGAGAACTCAGCGATGGTGCAGAGTGGATTGATGCTGGGTCTGACTGAGAACTCAGCAATGGTGTCGAGTGAATAGTTGCTGGGTCTGACTGAGAACTCCGCGATTGGAGTAGAGTAAATAGGTGCTGGGTCTGACTGAGAACTCAGTGATGGTGTAGAGTGAATATTTGCTGGTTCTGACTGAGAACAGCGATGGTGCAGTGTGAATAGGTGCTGGGTCTGTCTGAGAACTCAGCAATGGCGCAGAGTGAATTGATGCTGGTTCTGACTGAGAACTCAGCAATGGTGCAGTGTGAATAGGTGCTGGGTCTGACTGAGAACAGCGATGGTGCTGAGTGAATACGTGCTGGGTCTGACTGTGAACTCAGCGATGGTGCAGAGTGAATAGGTGCTGGGTCTGACTGAGAGCTCAGCGGAGGTGCAGAGTGAATAGGTGCTGGGTTTCTCTGAGAACTCCACGATGGTGCAGAGTGAATAGGTGCTGCGTCTGTCTGAGAACTCAACAATGGCGCAGAGTGAATACTTGCTGGTTCTGACTGAGAACAGCGATGGTGCAGAGTGAATTGGTGCTGGGTCTGACTGAGAACTCAGTGATCGTGCAGATTGAATCGGTGCTGCGTCTTACTACGAACTCAGCGATGGTGCAGAGTGAATAGGTGCTGGGTCTGACTGAGAACAGCAATGGTGCAGAGTGAATAGGTGCTGGGTCTGACTGAGAACTCAGCGATGGTGCACAGGGAATAGGTGCTGGGTCTGACTGAGAACAGCGATGTTGCAGAGTGAATAGGTGCTGGGGCTGACTGAGAACTCAGCGATGGTGCAGAGTGAATAGGTGCTGGGACTGACTGAGATATCAGCGATGGCATAGAGTGAATAGGTGCTGGGTCTGACTGAGAACTCAGCGATGGTGCAGAGTGAATAGGTGCTGGGTCTGACTGAGAACTCAGCGATGGTGCAGAGTGAATAGATGCTGGGTCTGACTGAGAACTGAGCGATGGAGTAGAGTGAATAGATGCTTGGCCTGACTGAGAACTCAGCGATGGTGCAGAGTGAATAGTTGCTGATTCTGACTGAGAATTGAGCGATGGTGCAGACTGAATAGGTGCTGGGTCTGACTGAGAACTCAGCGATGGTGCAGAGTGAATAGGTGCTGGGTCTGACTGTGAACTCAGCAATGGTGCCCAGTGAATAGGTGCTGGGTCTGACTGAGAACTCAGCGATGGTGCACAGGGAATAGGTGCTGGGTCTGACTGAGAACAGCGATGTTGCAGAGTGAATAGGTGCTGGGGCTGACTGAGAACTCAGCGATGGTGCAGAGTGAATACGTGCTGGGACTGACTGAGAAATCAGCGATGGCATAGAGTGAATAGGTGCTGGGTCTGACTGAGAACTCAGCGATGGTGCAGAGTGAATAGGTGCTGGGTCTGACTGAGAACTCAGCGATGGTGCAGAGTGAATAGATGCTGGGTCTGACTGAGAACTGAGCGATGGAGTAGAGTGAATAGATGCTTGGTCTGACTGAGAACTCAGCGATGGTGCAGAGTGAATAGTTGCTGATTCTGACTGAGAATTGAGCGATGGTGCAGACTGAATAGGTGCTGGGTCTGACTGAGAACTCAGCGATGGTGCAGAGTGAATAGGTGCTGGGTCTGACTGTGAACTCAGCAATGGTGCCCAGTGAATAGTTTCTGGGTCTGACTGAGAACTCAGCGATGGTGCAGAGTGAATAGTTGCTGATTCTGACTGAGAATTGAGCGATGGTGCAGACTGAATAGGTGCTGGGTCTGACTGAGAACTCAGCGATGGTGCAGAGTGAATAGGTGCTGGGTCTGACTGTGAACTCAGCAATGGTGACCAGTGAATAGTTTCTGGGTCTGACTGAGAACTCAGCGATGGTGTAGAGTGAATAGATGCTGGGTCGGACAGAGAATTCAACGATGGTGCAGAGTGAATAGGTGTTGGGTCTGACTGAGAACTCAGCGATGGTGCAGAGTGAATAGGTGCTGGATTTGACTGAGAACTCCGCGATGGTGCAGACTGAATACGTGCTGGATCTGACTGAGAACTCAGTGATCGTGCAGATTGATTCGGTGCTGGGTCTGACTACGAACTCAGTGATGGTGCAGAGTGAATAGATGCTTGGTCTGACTGAGAACTCAGCGATGGTCAGAGTGAATAGGTGCTGGGTCTGACTGAGAACTCAGTGATGGTGCAGGGTGAATTGGTGCTGGGTCTGACTGAGAATTCAGCGATGGTGCAGAGTGAATAGGTGCTGGGTCTGACTGAGAAGTCAGTGATCGTGCAGATTGAATCGGTGCTGGGTCTGACTGAGAACTCAGTGATGGTGCAGGGTGAATTGGTGCTGGGTCTGACTACGAACTCAGCGATGGTGCAGAGTGATTAGGTGCTGGGACTGACTGAGAACAGCAATGGTGCGGAGTGAATAGGTTTTGGTTCTGACTGAGTATTCAGCGATGGTGCAAAGTGAATAGTTGCTGGTTCTGACTGAGAACTCAGAGATGGTGCAAAGTGAATAGTTGCTGGTTCTGACTGAGAACTCTGAGATGGTGCAAAGTGAATAGTTGCTGGGTCTGACTGAGAACTCAGCGATGGTGCAGAGTGAATAGATGCTGGGTCTGACTGAGAACTCAGCGATGGTGTAGAGTGAATAGTTGCTGGGTCAGACTGTGAACACAGCGATGGTGTAGAGTGAATAGTTGCTGGGTCAGACTGTGAACACAGCGATGGTGCAGAGTGAATATTTGCTGGTTCTGACTGAGAAATGAGCGATGGTGCAGAGTGAATAGGTGCTGAGTCTGACTGAGAACTAAGTGATCGTGCAGACTGAATCGGTGCTGGGTCTGACTACGAACTCAGCGATGGTGCAGAGTGAATAGCTGCTGGGTCTGACTGAGAGCTCAGCGATGGTGCAGAGTGAATAGATGCTTGGTCTGACTGAGAACTCAGCGATGGTCAGAGTGAATAGGTGCTGGGTTTGACTGAGATCTCAGAGATGGTGCAGAGTGAATAGGTGCTTGGTCTGAATGAGAACTCAGCGATGGTGCAGGGTGAAAAGGTGCTGGGTCTGATTGAGAACTCAGCGATGGTGCAGAGTAAATAGATGCTTGGTCTGACTGAGAACTCAGCGATGGTCAGAGTGAATAGGTGCTGGGTCAGACTGTGATCTCAGAGATGGTGCAGAGTGAATAGGTGCTGGGTCTGACTGAGAGCTCAGCGATGGTGCAGAGTGAATAGATGCTTGGTCTGACTGAGAACTCAGCGACGGTGCAGAGTGAATAGGTGCTGGGTCTGATTGAGAACTCAGCGATGGTGCAGAGTGAATAGGTGCTGGGTCTGATTGAGAACTCAGCGATGGTGCAGAGTAAATAGATGCTTGGTCTGACTGAGAACTCAGCGATGGTCAGAGTGAATAGGTGCTGGGTCAGACTGTGATCTCAGAGATGGTGCAGAGTGAATAGGTGCTGGGTCTGACTGAGAGCTCAGCGATGGTGCAGAGTGAATAGATGCTTGGTCTGACTGAGAACTCAGCGATGGTGCAGAATGAATAGGTGCTGCGTCTCACTGAGAACTCAGCGATGGTGCAGAGTGAATAGGTGCTGGGTCTGACTGAGAGCTCAGCGAAGCTGCAGTGTGAATAGGAGCTGGGTTTGACTGAGAACTCCGCGATGGTACAGAGTGAATAGGTGCTGGGTCTGACTGAGAACTCAGCGATTGTGCAGAGTGAATAGCTGCTGGGTCTGACTGAGTACACCGATGGTGCAGAGTGAATAGATGCTGGGTCTGACTGAGAACTCAGCGATGGTGCAGACTGAATAGATGCTTGGTTTGACTGAGAAATCAGCGATGGTGCAGAGTGAATAGTTGCTGATTCTGACTGAGAATTGAGCGATGGTGCAGACTGAATAGGTGTTGGGTCTGACTGAGAACACAGCAATTGTGCAGAGTGAATAGGTGCTGGGTCTGACTGAGAACTCAGCGATGCTGCAGAGTGAATAGGTGCTGGATTTGACTGAGAAGTCAGCGATGGTGCAGAGTGAATAGGTGCTGGGTCTGACTGAGAGCTCAGCGATGGTGCAGAATGAATAGGTGCTGGGTTTGACTGAGAACTCCGCGATGGTGCAGAGTGAATACGTGCTGGGTCTGACTGACAAAACAGCGATGGTGCAGAGTGAATCGGTGCTGGGTCTGACTGAGAACAGTAATGGTGCAGAGTGAATAGGTGCTGGGTCTGACTGAGAACTCAGCGATGGTGTAGAGTGAATAGTTGCAGGGTCTGACTGAGAACAGCGATGTTGCAGAGTGAATAGGTGCTGGGGCTGACTGAGAACTCAGCGATGGTGCAGAGTGGATTGATGCTGGGTCTGACTGAGAACTCAGCGATGGTGCAGAATGAATACGTGCTGGGTCTGACTGAGAACTAAGTGATCGTGTAGATTGAATCGGTGCTGGGTCTGACTACGAACTCAGCGATGGTGCAGAGTGAATAGGTGCTGGGTCTGACTGAGAACAGCGATGGTGCAGAGTGAATAGGTGCTGGGTCTGACTTAGAACTCAGCGATGGTGCAGAGTGAATAGATGCTTGGTCTGACTGAGAACTCAGCGATGGTCAGAGTGAATAGGTGCTGGATCTGACTGAGATCTCAGAGATGGTGCAGAGTGAATAGTTGCTGGTTCTGACTGGGAAATGAGCGATGGTGCAGAGTGAATAGGTGCTGGGTCTGACTGAGAACACAGCGATGGTGCAGAGTGAATAGGTGCAGGGTCTGACTGAGAACAGTAATGGTGCAGAGTGAATAGGTGCTGGGTCTGACTGAGAACAGCGATGGTGCTTAGTGAATAGGTGCTGGGTCTGACTGAGAACTCAGCGATGGTGTAGAGTGAATAGTTGCTGGGTCTGACTGAGAACAGCGATGTTGCAGAGTGAATAGGTGCTGGGGCTGACTGAGAACTCAGCGATGGTGCAGAGTGGATTGATGCTGGGTCTGACTGAGAACTCAGCGATGGTGCAGAGTGAATAGATGCTGGGTCTGACTGAGAACTCAGCGATGGTGCAGAGTGGATTGATGCTGGGTCTGACTGAGAACTCAGCAATGGTGTCGAGTGAATAGTTGCTGGGTCTGACTGAGAACTCCGCGATTGGAGTAGAGTAAATAGGTGCTGGTTCTGACTGAGAACTCATCGATGGTGCAGAGTGAATAGGAGCTGGGTTTGACTGACAACTCCGCGATGGTGCAGAGTGAATAGGTGCTGGGTCTGACTGAGAAGTCAGTGATCGTGCAGAGTGAATAGCTGTTGGGTCTGACTGAGAACAGCGATGGTGCAGAGTGAATAGGTGCTGGGTCTGATTGAGAACTCAGCGATGGTGCAGAGTAAATAGATGCTTGGTCTGACTGAGAACTCAGCGATGGTCAGAGTGAATAGGTGCTGGGTCAGACTGTGATCTCAGAGATGGTGCAGAGTGAATAGGTGCTGGGTCTGACTGAGAGCTCAGCGATGGTGCAGAGTGAATAGATGCTTGGTCTGACTGAGAACTCAGCGATGGTGCAGAATGAATAGGTGCTGCGTCTCACTGAGAACTCAGCAATGGTGCAGAGTGAATAGGTGCTGGGTCTGACTGAGAGCTCAGCGAAGGTGCAGTGTGAATAGGAGCTGGGTTTGACTGAGAACTCCGCGATGGTGCAGAGTGAATAGGTGCTGGGTCTGACTGAGAAGTCAGTGATCGTGCAGATTGAATCGGTGCTGGGTCTGACCACGAACTCAGCGATGGTGCAGAGTGAATAGGTGCTGGGTCTGACTGAGAAGTCAGTGATCGTGCAGATTGAATCGGTGCTGGGTCTGACTACGAACTCAGCGATGGTGCAGGGTGAATAGCTGCTGGGACTGACTGAGAACAGCAATGGTGCGGAGTGAATAGGTGTTGGTTCTGACTGAGAATTCAGCGATTGTGCAAAGTGAATAGTTGCTGGTTCTGACTGAGAACTCAGAGATGGTGCAAAGTGAATAGTTGCTGGTTCTGACTGAGAACTCTGAGATGGTGCAAAGTGAATAGTTGCTGTGTCTGACTGAGAACTCAGCGATGGTGCAGAGTGAATAGATGCTGGGACTGACAGAGAACTCAGCGATGGTGTAGAGTGAATAGTTGCTGGGTCTGACTGAGAACACAGCGATGGTGCAGAGTGAATAGGTGCAGGGTCTGACTGAGAACAGTAATGGTGCAGAGTGAATAGGTGCTGGGTCTGACTGAGAACAGCGATGGTGCTTAGTGAATAGGTGCTGGGTCTGACTGAGCACTCAGCGATGGTGTAGAGTGAATAGTTGCAGGGTCTGACTGAGAACAGCGATGTTGCAGAGTGAATAGGTGCTGGGGCTGACTGAGAACTCAGCGATGGTGCAGAGTGGATTGATGCTGGGTCTGACTGAGAACTCAGCGATGGTGCAGAATGAATACGTGCTGGGTCTGACTGAGAACTAAGTGATCGTGTAGATTGAATCGGTGCTGGGTCTGACTACGAACTCAGCGATGGTGCAGAGTGAATAGGTGCTGGGTCTGACTGAGAACAGCGATGGTGCAGAGTGTATAGGTGCTGGGTCTGACTTAGAACTCAGCGATGGTCAGAGTGAATAGATGCTGGATCTGACTGAGATCTCAGAGATGGTGCAGAGTGAATAGTTGCTGGTTCTGACTGGGAAATGAGCGATGGTGCAGAGTGAATAGGTGCTGGGTCTGACTGAGAACACAGCGATGCTGCAGAGTGAATAGGTGCAGGGTCTGACTGAGAACAGTAATGGTGCAGAGTGAATAGGTGCTGGGTCTGACTGAGAACAGCGATGGTGCTTAGTGAATAGGTGCTGGGTCTGACTGAGAACTCAGCGATGGTGTAGAGTGAATAGTTGTTGGGTCTGACTGAGAACAGCGATGTTGCAGAGTGAATAGGTGCTGGGGCTGACTGAGAACTCAGCGATGGTGCAGAGTGGATTGATGCTGGGTCTGACTGAGAACTCAGCGATGGTGCAGAGTGAATAGATGCTGGGTCTGACTGAGAACTCAGCGATGGTGCAGAGTGGATTGATGCTGGGTCTGACTGAGAACTCAGCAATGGTGTCGAGTGAATAGTTGCTGGGTCTGACTGAGAACTCCGTGATTGGAGTAGAGTAAATAGGTGCTGGTTCTGACTGAGAACTCATCGATGGTGCAGAGTGAATAGGAGCTGGGTTTGACTGACAACTCCGCGATGGTGCAGAGTGTATAGGTGCTGGGTCTGACTGAGAAGTCAGTGATCGTGCAGATTGAATCGGTGCTGGGTCTGACTACGAACTCAGCGATGGTGCAGAGTGATTAGGTGCTGGGACTGACTGAGAACAGCAATGGTGCGGAGTGAATAGGTGTTGGTTCTGACTGAGAATTCAGCGATTGTGCAAAGTGAATAGTTGCTGGTTCTGACTGAGAACTCAGCGATGGTGCAGAGTGAATAGATGCTGGGACTGACTGAGAACTCAGCGATGGTGTAGAGTGAATAGTTGCTGGGTCTGACTGAGAACACAGCGATGGTGCAGAGTGAATAGGTGCAGGGTCTGACTGAGAACAGTAATGGTGCAGAGTGAATAGGTGCTGGGTCTGACTGAGAACAGCGATGGTGCTTAGTGAATAGGTGCTGGGTCTGACTGAGCACTCAGCGATGGTGTAGAGTGAATAGTTGCAGGGTCTGACTGAGAACAGCGATGTTGCAGAGTGAATAGGTGCTGGGGCTGACTGAGAACTCAGCGATGGTGCAGAGTGGATTGATGCTGGGTCTGACTGAGAACTCAGCGATGGTGCAGAATGAATACGTGCTGGGTCTGACTGAGAACTAAGTGATCGTGCAGATTGAATCGGTGCTGGGTCTGACTACGAACTCAGCGATGGTACAGAGTGAATAGGTGCTGGGTCTGACTGAGAACAGCGATGGTGCAGAGTGAATAGGTGCGGGGTCTGACTACGAACTCAGCGATGGTCAGAGTGAATAGTTGCTGGTTCTGACTGGGAAATGAGCGATGGTGCAGAGTGAATAGGTGCTGGGTCTGACTGAGAACACAGCGATGGTGCAGAGTGAATAGGTGCAGGGTCTGACTGAGAACAGTAATGGTGCAGAGTGAATAGGTGCTGGGTCTGACTGAGAACACAGCGATGGTGCAGAGTGAATAGGTGCAGGGTCTGACTGAGAACAGTAATGGTGCAGAGTGAATAGGTGCTGGGTCTGACTGAGAACAGCGATGGTGCTTAGTGAATAGGTGCTGGGTCTGACTGAGAACTCAGCGATGGTGTAGAGTGAATAGTTGCTGCGTCTGACTGAGAACAGCGATGTTGCAGAGTGAATAGGTGCTGGGGCTGACTGAGAACTCAGCGATGGTGCAGAGTGAATAGATGCTGGGTCTGACTGAGAACTCAGCGATGGTGCAGAGTGGATTGATGCTGGGTCTGACTGAGAACTCAGCAATGGTGTCGAGTGAATAGTTGCTGGGTCTGACTGAGAACTCCGCGATTGGAGTAGAGTAAATAGGTGCTGGTTCTGACTGAGAACTCAGCGATGGTGCAGAGTGAATAGGTGCTGGGTCTGACTGAGAAGTCAGTGATCGTGCAGATTTAATCGGTGCTGGGTCTGACTACGAACTCTGCGATGGTGCAGAGTGATTAGGTGCTGGGACTGACTGAGAACAGCAATGGTGCGGAGTGAATAGGTGTTGGTTCTGACTGAGAATTCAGCGATGGTGCAAAGTGAATAGTTGCTGGTTCTGACTGAGAACTCAGAGATGGTGCAAAGTGAATAGTTGCTGGTTCTGACTGAGAACTCTGAGATGGTGCAAAGTGAATAGTTGCTGGGTCTGACTGAGAACTCAGCGATGGTGCAGAGCGAATAGTTGATGGGTCAGACTGTGAACACAGCGATGGTGCAGAGTGAATAGTTGCTGGTTCTGACTGAGAAATGAGTGATGGTGCAGAGTGAATAGGTGCTGGGTCTGACTGAGAACTCAGCGATGGTGCAGAGTGAATAGGTGCTGGGTCTGACTGAGAACTCAGCGATGGTGCAGAGTGAATAGGTGCTGGGTCTGACTGAGAACTCATCGATAGTGCAGAGTGAATAGGTGCTGGGTCTGACTGAGAACACAGCGATGGTGCAGTGTGAATAGGTGCAGGGTCTGACTGAGAACAGTAATGGTGCAGAGTGAATAGGTGCTGGGTCTGACTAAGAACAGCGATGGTGGTTAGTGAATAGGTGCTGGGTCTGACTGAGAACTCAGCGATGGTGTAGAGTGAATAGTTGCTGGGTCTGACTGAGAACAGCGATGTTGCAGAGTAAATTGATGCTGGGTCTGACTGAGAACTCAGCGATGGTGTAGAGTGAATAGTTGCTGGTTCTGACTGAGAAATGAGCGATGGTGCAGAGTGAACAGTTGCTGGGTCCGACTGTGAACTCAGCGATGGTGCAGAGTGAATAGTTGCTGGTTCTGACTGAGAACAGCGATGGTGCAGAGTGAATTGGTGCTGGGTCTGACAGAGAACTCAGCGATGGTGCAGAGTGAATTGGTGCTGGGTCTGACTGAGAACTCAGCGATGGTGCAGAGTGAATAGGTGCTGGGTCTGACTGAGAACTCAGCGATGGTGCAGAGTGAATAGGTGCTGGGTGTGACTGAGAACTCAGCAATGGTGCAGAGTGAATAGGTGGTGGGTCTGACTGAGAAATCAGCGATGGCGTAGAGTGAATAGGCGCTGGGTCTGACGGAGAACTCAAAGATGGTGCAGCGTGAATAGGTGTTGGGTCTGACTGAGTACTCAGCGATGGCATAGAGTGAATAGGTGCTGGGACTGACTACGAACTCAGCGATGGTGCAGTGTGAATAGATGCTGGATCTGACAGAGAACGCAGCGATGGTGCAGAGTGAATAGGTGCTGGGTCTGACTACGAACTCAGCGATGGTGCAGAGTGAATAGGTTCTGGGTCTGACTGAGAACTCAGCGATGGTGCAGAGTGCATACTTGCTGAGTCTGACGGAGAAGTCAGCGATGGTGCAGAGTGAACAGTTGTTGGGTCCGACTGTGAACACAGCGATGGTGCAGAGTGAACAGTTGCTGGTTCTGACTGAGAAATGAGCGATGGTGCAGAGTTAATAGGTGCTGGGTCTGACTGAGAAGTCTGTGATCGTGCAGATTGAATCGGTGCTGGGTCTGACTACGAACTCTGCGATGGTGCAGTGTGATTAGGTGCTGGGTCTGACTGAGAACAGCGATGTTGCAGAGTGAATTGATGCTGGGTCTGACTGAGAACTCAGCGATGGTGTAGAGTGAATAGTTGCTGGGTATGACTGAGAAATCAGCGATGTTGCAGAGTGAACAGTTGCTGGGTCCGACTGAGAACTCAGCGATGGTGCAGAGTGAATACGTGCTGGGTCTGACTGAGAACTCAGCGATGGTGCAGAGTGAATACGTGCTGGGTCTGACTGAGAACTCAGCGATGGTGCAGAGTGAATAGGTGCTGGGTCTGACTGAGAAGTCAGTGATCGTGCAGATTGAATCGGTGCTGGGTCTGACTACGAACTCAGCGATGGTGCAGAATGAATAGGTGATGGGTCTGTCTGATAAGAGCAATGGTGCAGAGTGAATAGGTGCTGGGTCTGACTGGGAACTCAGCGATGGTGCAGAGTGAATAGATGCTGGGTCTGACTGAGAAGTCAGTGATGGTGCAGAGTGAATTGATGCTGGGTCTGACTGGGAACTCAGCGATGGTGTAGAGTGAATAGTTGCTGGTTCTGACTGGGAAATGAGCGATGGTGCAGAGTGAATAGGTGCTGGGTCTGACTGAGAACACAGCGATGGTGCAGAGTGAATAGGTGCAGGGTCTGACTGAGAACAGTAATGGTGCAGAGTGAATAGGTGCTGGGTCTGACTGAGAACAGCGATGGTGCTTAGTGAATAGGTGCTGGGTCTGACTGAGAACTCAGCGATGGTGTAGAGTGAATAGTTGCTGGGTCTGACTGAGAACAGCGATGTTGCAGAGTGAATAGGTGCTGGGGCTGACTGAGAACTCAGCGATGGTGCAGAGTGGATTGATGCTGGGTCTGACTGAGAACTCAGCGATGGTGCAGAGTGGATTGATGCTGGGTCTGACTGAGAACTCAGCAATGGTGTCGAGTGAATAGTTGCTGGGTCTGACTGAGAACTCCGCGATTGGAGTAGAGTAAATAGGTGCTGGTTCTGACTGAGAACTCATCGATGGTGCAGAGTGAATAGGAGCTGGGTTTGACTGACAACTCCGCGATGGTGCAGAGTGAATAGGTGCTGGGTCTGACTGAGAAGTCAGTGATCGTGCAGATTGAATCGGTGCTGGGTATGACTACGAACTCAGCGATGGTGCAGAGTGATTAGGTGCTGGGACTGACTGAGAACAGCAATGGTGCGGAGTGAATAGGTGTTGGTTCTGACTGAGAATTCAGCGATGGTGCAAAGTGAATAGTTGCTGGTTCTGACTGAGAACTCAGAGATGGTGCAAAGTGAATAGTTGCTGGTTCTGACTGAGAACTCAGCGATGGTGCAAAGTGAATAGTTGCTGGGTCTGACTGAGAACTCAGCGATGGTGCAGAGTGAATAGATGCTGGGTCTGACTGAGAACTCAGCGATGGTGTAGAGTGAATAGTTGCTGGGTCTGACTGAGAACACAGCGATGGTGCAGAGTGAATAGGTGCTGGGTCTGACTGAGAATTCAGCGATGGTGTAGAGTGAATAGTTGCTGGTTCTGACTGAGAAATGAGCGATGGTGCAGAGTGAACAGTTGCTGGGTCCGACTATGAACTCAGCGATGGTGCAGAGTGAATAGTTGCTGGTTCTGACTGAGAACAGCGATGGTGCAGAGTGAATTGGTGCTGGGTCTGACAGAGAACTCAGCGATGGTGCAGAGTGAATTGGTGCTGGGTCTGACTGAGAACTCAGCGATGGTGCAGAGTGAATAGGTGCTGGGTCTGACTGAGAACTCAGCGATGGTGCAGAGTGAATAGGTGCTGGGTGTGACTGAGAACTCAGCAATGGTGCAGAGTGAATAGGTGGTGGGTCTGACTGAGAAATCAGCGATGGCGTAGAGTGAATAGGCGCTGGGTCTGACGGAGAACTCAAAGATGGTGCAGCGTGAATAGGAGTTGGGTCTGACTGAGTACTCAGCGATGGCATAGAGTGAATAGGTGCTGGGACTGACTACGAACTCAGCGATGGTGCAGTGTGAATAGATGCTGGATCTGACAGAGAACGCAGCGATGGTCCAGAGTGAATAGGTGCTGGGTCTGACTGAGAAGTCAGTGATCATGCAGATTGAATCGGTGCTGGGTCTGACTACGAACTCAGCGATGGTGCAGAGTGTATAGGTGCTGGGTCTGACTGAGAAGTCTGTGATCGTGCAGATTGAATCGGTGCTGGGTCTGACTACGAACTCAGCGATGGTGCAGAGTGATTAGGTGCTGGGTCTGACTGAGAACAGCGATGTTGCAGAGTGAATTGATGCTGGGTCTGACTGAGAACTCAGCGATGGTGTAGAGTGAATAGTTGCCGGGTATGACTGAGAAATCAGCGATGTTGCAGAGTGAACAGTTGCTGGGTCTGACTGAGAACTCAGCGATGGTGCAGAGTGAATACGTGCTGGGTCTGACTGAGAACTCAGCGATGGTGCAGAGTGAATACGTGCTGGGTCTGACTGAGAACTCAGCGATGGTGCAGAGTGAATAGGTGCTGGGTCTGACTGAGAAGTCAGTGATCGTGCAGATTGAATCGGTGCTGGGTCTGACTACGAAATCAGCGATGGTGCAGAATGAATAGGTGATGGGTCTGTCTGATAAGAGCAATGGTGCAGAGTGAATAGGTGCTGGGTCTGACTGGGAACTCAGCGATGGTGCAGAGTGAATAGATGCTGGGTCTGACTGAGAAGTCAGTGATGGTGCAGAGTGAATTGATGCTGGGTCTGACTGGGAACTCAGCGATGGTGTAGAGTGAATAGTTGCTGGTTCTGACTGGGAAATGAGCGATGGTGCAGAGTGAATAGGTGCTGGGTCTGACTGAGAACACAGCGATGGTGCAGAGTGAATAGGTGCAGGGTCTGACTGAGAACAGTAATGGTGCAGAGTGAATAGGTGTTGGTTCTGACTGAGAATTCAGCGATGGTGCAAAGTGAATAGTTGCTGGTTCTGACTGAGAACTCAGAGATGGTGCAAAGTGAATAGTTGCTGGTTCTGACTGAGAACTCAGCGTTGGTGCAAAGTGAATAGTTGCTGGGTCTGACTGAGAACTCAGCGATGGTGCAGAGTGAATAGATGCTGGGTCTGACTGAGAACTCAGCGATGGTGTAGAGTGAATAGTTGCTGGGTCTGACTGAGAACACAGCGATGGTGCAGAGTGAATAGGTGCAGGGTCTGACTGAGAACAGCGATGCTGCTTAGTGAATAGGTGCTGGGTCTGACTGAGGACTCAGCGATGGTGTAGAGTGAATAGTAGCAGGGTCTGACTGAGAACAGCGATGTTGCAGAGTGAATAGGTGCTGGGGCTGACTGAGAACTCAGTGATGGTGCAGAGTGGATTGATGCTGGGTCTGACAGAGAACTCAGCGATGGTGCAGAATGAATACGTGCTGGGTCTGACTGAGAACTAAGTGATCGTACAGATTGAATCGGTGCTGGGTCTGACTACGAACTCCGCGATGGTGCAGAGTGAATAGGTGCTGGGTCTGACTGAGAACAGCGATGGTGCAGAGTGAATAGGTGCTGGGTCTGACTTAGAACTCAGCGATGGTGCAGATTGAATTGATGCTTGGTCTGACTGAGAACTCAGCGATGGTCAGAGTGAATAGGTGCTGGATCTGACTGATATCTCAGAGATGGTGCAGAGTGAATAGTTGCTGGTTCTGACTGGGAAATGAGCGATGGTGCAGAGTGAATAGGTGGTGGGTCTGACTGAGAACACAGCGATGGTGCAGAGTGAATAGGTGCAGGGTCTGACTGAGAACAGTAATGGTGCAGAGTGAATAGGTGCTGGGTCTGACTGAGAACAGCGATGGTGCTTAGTGAATAGGTGCTGGGTCTGACTGAGAACTCAGCGATGGTGTAGAGTGAATAGTTGCTGGGTCTGACTGAGAACAGCGATGTTGCAGAGTGAATAGGTGCTGGGGCTGACTGAGGACTCAGCGATGGTGCAGACTGAATAGATGCTGTGTCTGACTGAGAACTCAGCGATGGTGCAGAGTGGATTGATGCTGGGTCTGACTGAGAACTCAGCAATGGTGTCGAGTGAATAGTTGCTGGGTCTGACTGAGAACTCCGCGATTGGAGTAGAGTAAATAGGTGCTGGTTCTGACTGAGAACTCAGCGATGGTGCAGAGTGAATAGGAGCTGGGTTTGACTGACAACTCCACGATGGTGCAGAGTGAATAGGTGCTGGGTCTGACTGAGAAGTCAGTGATCGTGCAGATTGAATCGGTGCTGGGTCTGACTACGAACTCAGCGATGGTGCAGAGTAATTAGGTGCTGGGACTGACTGAGAACAGCAATGGTGCGGAGTGAATAGGTGTTGGTTCTGACTGAGAATTCAGCGATGGTGCAAAGTGAATAGTTGCTGGTTCTGACTGAGAACTCAGAGATGGTGCAAAGTGAATAGTTGCTGGTTCTGACTGAGAACTCTGAGATGGTGCAAAGTGAATAGTTGCTGGGTCTGACTGAGAACTCAGCGATGGTGCAGAGTGAATAGATGCTGGGTCTGACTGAGAACTCAGCGATGGTGTAGAGTGAATAGTTGCTGGGTCAGACTGTGAACACAGCGATGGTGCAGAGTGAATAGTTGCTGGTTCTGACTGAGAAATGAGTGATGGTGCAGAGTGAATAGGTGCTGGGTCTGACTGAGAACTCAGCAATGGTGCAGAGTGAATAGGTTCTTGGTCTGACTGAGAACTACGCGATTGGTGTAGAGTGAATAGGTGCTGGGTCTGACTGAGAACTCATCGATGGTGCAGAGTGAATAGGTGCTGGGTCTGTCTGAGAACTCAGCAATGGTGCATAGTGAATAGGTGCTGGGTCTGACTGAGAACTCAGCGATGGTGTAGAGTGAATAGATGCTGGGTCTGACTGAGAACTCAGCGATGGTGCAGAGTGGATTGATGCTGGGTCTGACTGAGAACTCAGCAATGGTGTCGAGTGAATAGTTGCTGGGTCTGACTGAGAACTCCGCGATTGGAGTAGAGTAAATAGGTGCTGGTTCTGACTGAGAACTCAGCGATGGTGCAGAGTGAATAGGAGCTGGGTTTGACTGACAACTCCACGATGGTGCAGAGTGAATAGGTGCTGGGTCTGACTGAGAAGTCAGTGATCGTGCAGATTGAATCGGTGCTGGGTCTGACTACGAACTCAGCGATGGTGCAGAGTAATTAGGTGCTGGGACTGACTGAGAACAGCAATGGTGCGGAGTGAATAGGTGTTGGTTCTGACTGAGAATTCAGCGATGGTGCAAAGTGAATAGTTGCTGGTTCTGACTGAGAACTCAGAGATGGTGCAAAGTGAATAGTTGCTGGTTCTGACTGAGAATTCAGCGATGGTGCAAAGTGAATAGTTGCTGGTTCTGACTGAGAACTCAGAGATGGTGCAAAGTGAATAGCTGCTGGTTCTGACTGAGAAATCTGAGATGGTGCAAAGTGAATAGTTGCTGGGTCTGACTGAGAACTCAGCGATGGTGCAGAGTGAATAGATGCTGGGTCTGACTGAGAACTCAGCGATGGTGTAGAGTGAATAGTTGCTGGGTCAGACTGTGAACACAGCGATGGTGTAGAGTGAATAGTTGCTGGGTCTGACTGAGAACAGCGATGTTGAAGAGTGAATAGTTGCTGGGGCTGACTGAGGACTCAGCGATGGTGCAGAGTGAATAGATGCTGGGTCTGACTGAGAACTCAGCGATGGTGCAGAGTGGATTGATGCTGGGTCTGACTGAGAACTCAGCGATGGTGTAGAGTGAATAGTTGCTGGGTCAGACTGTGAACACAGCGATGGTGCAGAGTGAATAGTTGCTGGTTCTGACTGAGAAATGAGTGATGGTGCAGAGTGAATAGGTGCTGGGTCTGACTGAGAACTCAGCAATGGTGCAGAGTGAATAGGTTCTTGGTCTGACTGAGAACTACGCGATTGGTGTAGAGTGAATAGGTGCTGGGTCTGACTGAGAACTCATCGATGGTGCAGAGTGAATAGGTGCTGGGTCTGTCTGAGAACTCAGCAATGGTGCATAGTGAATAGGTGGTGGGTCTGACTGAGAACTCAGCGATGGTGCAGAGTGAATAGGTGCTGCGTCTGACTGAGAACAGCAATGGTGCAGAGTGAAAAGGTGCTGGGTCTGACTGAGAACAGCAATGGTGCATAGTGAAAAGGTGCTGGGTCTGACTGAGAACTCAGCGATGGTGCAGAGAGAATAGGTGCTGGGTCTGACTGAGAACAGCAATGGTGCAGAGTGAATAGGTGCTGGGTCTGACTGAGAACAGCGTTGGTGCATAGTGAAAAGGTGCTGGGTCTGACTGAGAACTCAGCGATGGTGTAGAGTGAATAGGTGCTGGGTCTGACAGAAAACTCAGTGATCGTGCAGATTGAACAGGTGCTGGGTCTGGCTACGAACTCAGCGATGGTGCATAGTGAATAGGTGGTGGGTCTGACTGAGAACTCAGCGATGGTGTAGAGTGAATAGGTGCTGGGACTGACTGAGAACTCAGCGATGGTGCAGAGTGAATAGGTGCTGGGTCTGACTGAGAACAGCGATGGTGCAGAGTGAATAGGTGCTGGGTCTGACTTAGAACTCAGCGATGGTGCAGGGTGAATAGATGCTTGGTCTGACTGAGAACTCAGCGATGGTCTGAGTGAATAGGTGCTGGATCTGACTGAGATCTCAGAGATGGTGCAGAGTGAATAGTTGCTGGTTCTGACTGGGAAATGAGCGATGGTGCAGAGTGAATAGGTGCTGGGTCTGACTGAGAACAGCGATGTTGCAGAGTGAATTGATGCTGGGTCTGACTGAGAACTCAGCGATGGTTTAGAGTGAATAGTTGCTGGTTCTGACTGAGAAATGAGCGATGGTGCAGAGTGAACAGTTGCTGGGTCCGACTGTGAACTCAGCGATGGTGCAGAGTGAATAGTTGCTGGTTCTGACTGAGAACAGCGATGGTGCAGAGTGAATTGGTGCTGGGTCTGACAGAGAACTCAGCGATGGTGCTGAGTGAATTGGTGCTGGGTCTGACTGACAACTCAGCGATGGTGCAGAGTGAATAGGTGCTGGGTCTGACTGAGAACTCAGCGATGGTGCAGAGTGAATAGGTGCTGGGTGTGACTGAGAACTCAGCAATGGTGCAGAGTGAATAGGTGGTGGGTCTGACTGAGAAATCAGCGATGGCGTAGAGTGAATAGGCGCTGGGTCTGACGGAGAACTCAAAGATGGTGCAGTGTGAATAGGTGTTGGGTCTGACTGAGTACTCAGCGATGGCGTAGAGTGAATAGGTGCTGGGACTGACTACGAACTCAGCGATGGTGCAGTGTGAATAGATGCTGGATCTGACAGAGAACGCAGCGATGGTGCAGAGTGAATAGGTGCTGGGTCTGACTGAGAAGTCAGTGATCGTGCAGATTGAATCGGTGCTGGGTCTGACTACGAACTCAGCGATGGTGCAGAGTGAATAGGTTCTGGGTCTGACTGAGAACTCAGCGATGGTGCAGAGTGCATACTTGCTGGGTCTAACGGAGAAGTCAGCGATGGTGCAGAGTGAACAGTTGTTGGGTCCGACTGTGAACTCAGCGATGGTGCAGAGTGAACAGTTGCTGGTTCTGACTGAGAAATGAGCGATGGTGCAGAGTGAATAGGTGCTGGGTCTGACTGAGAACAGCGATGTTGCAGAGTGAATTGATGCTGGGTCTGACTGAGAACTCAGCGATGGTGTAGAGTGAATAGTTGCTGGGTATGACTGAGAAATCAGCGATGTTGCAGAGTGAACAGTTGCTGGGTCCGACTGTGAACTCAGCGATGCTGCAGAGTGAATAGTTGCTGGTTCTGACTGTGAACAGCGATGGTGCAGAGTGAATTGGTGCTGGGTCTGACTGAGAACTCAGCGATGGTGCAGACTGAATACGTGCTGGGTCTGACTGAGAACTCAGCGATGGTGCAGAGTGAATACGTGCTGGGTCTGACTGTGAACTCAGCGATGGTGCAGAGTGAATAGGTGCTGGGTCTGACTGAGAAGTCAGTGATCGTGCAGATTGAATCGGTGCTGGGTCTGACTACGAACTCAGCGATGGTGCAGAATGAATAGGTGATGGGTCTGTCTGATAAGAGCAATGGTGAAGAGTGAATAGGTGCTGGGTCTGACTGAGAACAGCGATGGTGCATAGTAAATAGGTGCTGGGTCTGACTGATTACAGCAATGGTGCAGAGTGAATAGGTGCTGGGTCTGACTGAGAACTCAGCGATGGTGCAGAGTGAATAGGTGCTGGGTCTGACTGAGAAGTCAGTGATGGTGCAGAGTGAATTGATGCTGGGTCTGACTGGGAACTCAGCGATGGTGCAGAGTGAATAGATGCTGGGTCTGACTGAGAAGTCAGTGATGGTGCAGAGTGAATTGATGCTGGGTCTGACTGGGAACTCAGCGATGGTGTAGAGTGAATAGTTGCTGGTTCTGACTGGGAAATGAGCGATGGTGCAGAGTGAATAGGTGCTGGGTCTGACTGAGAACACAGCGATGGTGCAGAGTGAATAGGTGCATGGTCTGACTGAGAACAGTAATGGTGCAGAGTGAATAGGTGCTGGGTCTGACTGAGAACAGCGATGGTGCTTAGTGAATAGGTGCTGGGTCTGACTGAGAACTCAGCGATGGTGTAGAGTGAATAGTTGCTGGGTCTGACTGAGAACAGCGATGTTGCAGAGTGAATAGGTGCTGGGGCTGACTGAGAACTCAGCGATGGTGCAGAGTGGATTGATGCTGGGTCTGACTGAGAACTCAGCGATGGTGCAGAGTGAATAGATGCTGGGTCTGACTGAGAACTCAGCGATGGTGCAGAGTGGATTGATGCTGGGTATGACTGAGAACTCAGCAATGGTGTCGAGTGAATAGTTGCTGGGTCTGACTGAGAACTCCGCGATTAGAGTAGAGTAAATAGGTGCTGGTTCTGACTGAGAACTCATCGATGGTGCAGAGTGAATAGGAGCTGGGTTTGACTGACAACTCCGCGATGGTGCAGAGTGAATAGGTGCTGGGTCTGACTGAGAAGTCAGTGATCGTGCAGATTGAATCGGTGCTGGGTCTGACTACGAACTCAGCGATGGTGCAGAGTGATTAGGTGCTGGGACTGACTGAGAACAGCAATGGTGCGGAGTGAATAGGTGTTGGTTCTGACTGAGAATTCAGCGATGGTGCAAAGTGAATAGTTGCTGGTTCTGACTGAGAACTCAGAGATGGTGCAAAGTGAATAGTTGCTGGTTCTGACTGAGAACTCTGAGATGGTGCAAAGTGAATAGTTGCTGGGTCTGACTGAGAACTCAGCGATGGTGCAGAGTGAATAGATGCTGGGTCTGACTGAGAACTCAGCGATGGTGTAGAGTGAATAGTTGCTGGGTCTGACTGAGAACACAGCGATGGTGCAGAGTGAATAGGTGCAGGGTCTGACTGAGAACAGTAATGGTGCAGAGTGAATAGGTGCTGGGTCTGACTGAGAACAGCGATGCTGCTTAGTGAATAGGTGCTGGGTCTGACTGAGCACTCAGCGATGGTGTAGAGTGAATAGTTGCAGGGTCTGACTGAGAACAGCGATGTTGCAGAGTGAATAGGTGCTGGGGCAGACTGAGAACTCAGCGATGGTGCAGAGTGGATTGATGCTGGGTCTGACTGAGAACTCAGCGATGGTGCAGAATGAATACGTGCTGGGTCTAACTGAGAACTAAGTGATCATGCAGATTGAATCGGTGCTGGGTCTGACTACGAACTCAGCGATGGTGCAGTGTGAATAGGTGCTGGGTCTGACTGAGAACAGCGATGGTGCAGAGTGAATAGGTGCTGGGTCTGACTTAGAACTCAGCGATGGTGCAGAGTGAATAGATGCTTGGTCTGACTGAGAACTCAGCGATGGTCAGAGTGAATAGGTGCTGGATCTGACTGATATCTCAGAGATGGTGCAGAGTGAATAGTTGCTGGTTCTGACTGGGAAATGAGCGATGGTGCAGAGTGAATAGATGCTGGGTCTGACTGAGAACACATTGATGGTGCAGAGTGAATAGGTGCAGGGTCTGACTGAGAACAGTAATGGTGCAGAGTGAATAGGTGCTGGGTCTGACTGAGAACAGCGATGGTGCTTAGTGAATAGGTGCTGGGTCTGACTGAGAACTCAGCGATGGTGTAGAGTGAATAGTTGCTGGGTCTGACTGAGAACAGCGATGTTGCAGAGTGAATAGGTGCTGGGGCTGACTGAGAACTCAGCGATGGTGCAGAGTGAATAGATGCTGGGTCTGACTGAGAACTCAGCGATGGTGCAGAGTGGATTGATGCTGGGTCTGACTGAGAACTCAGCAATGGTGTCGAGTGAATAGTTGCTGGGTCTGACTGAGAACTCCGCGATTGGAGTAGAGTAAATAGGTGCTGGTTCTGACTGAGAACTGAGCGATGGTGCAGAGTGAATAGGAGCTGGGTTTGACTGACAACTCCACGATGGTGCAGAGTGAATAGGTGCTGGGTCTGACTGAGAAGTCAGTGATCGTGCAGATTGAATCGGTGCTGGGTCTGACTACGAACTCAGCGATGGTGCAGAGTGATTAGGTGCTGGGACTGACTGAGAACAGCAATGGTGCGGAGTGAATAGGTGTTGGTTCTGACTGAGAATTCAGCGATGGTGCAAAGTGAATAGTTGCTGGTTCTGACTGAGAACTCTGAGATGGTGCAAAGTGAATAGTTGCTGGGTCTGACTGAGAACTCAGCGATGGTGCAGAGTGAATAGATGCTGGGTCTGACGGAGAACTCAGCGATGGTGTAGAGTGAATAGTTGCTGGGTCAGACTGTGAACACAGCGATGGTGCAGAGTGAATAGTTGCTGGTTCTGACTGAGAAATGAGTGATGGTGCAGAGTGAATAGGTGCTGGGTCTGACTGAGAACTCAGCGATGGTGCAGAGTGAATAGATGCTGGGTCTGACTGAGAACTCAGCGATGGTGTAGAGTGAATAGATGCTGGGTCTGACTGAGAACACAGCGATGGTGCAGAGTGAATAGGTGCAGGGTCTGACTGAGAACAGTAATGGTGCAGAGTGAACAGGTGCTGGGTCTGACTGAGAACAGCGATGGTGCTTAGTGAATAGGTGCTGGGTCTGACTGAGCACTCAGCGATGGTGTAGAGTGAATAGTTGCAGGGTCTGACTGAGAACAGCGATGTTGCAGAGTGAATAGGTGCTGGGGCTGACTGAGAACTCAGCGATGGTGCAGAGTGGATTGATGCTGGGTCTGACTGAGAACTCAGCAATGGTGCAGAATGAATACGTGCTGGGTCTGACTGAGAACTAAGTGATCGTGCATATTGAATCGGTGCTGGGTCTGACTATGAACTCAGCGATGGTGCAGAGTGAATAGCTGCTGGGTCTGACTGAGAACAGCGATGGTGCAGAGTGAATAGGTGCTGGGTCTGACTTAGAACTCAGCGTTGGTGCAGAGTGAATAGATGCTTGGTCTGATTGATATCTCAGAGATGGTGCAGAGTGAATAGTTGCTGGTTCTGACTGGGAAATGAGCGATGGTGCAGAGTGAATAGGTGCCGGGTCTGACTGAGAACAGTAATGGTGCAGAGTGAATAGGTGCTGGGTCTGACTGAGAACAGCGATGGTTCTTAGTGAATAGGTGCTGGGTCTGACTGAGAACTCAGCGATGGTGTAGAGTGAATAGTTGCTGGGTCTGACTGAGAACAGCGATGTTGCAGAGTGAATAGGTGCTGGGGCTGACTGAGAACTCAGCGATGGTGCAGAGTGAATAGATGCTGGGTCTGACTGAGAACTCAGCGATGGTGCAGAGTGGATTGATGCTGGGTCTGACTGAGAACTCAGCAATGGTGTCGAGTGAATAGTTGCTGGGTCTGACTGAGAACTCCGCGATTAGAGTAGAGTAAATAGGTGCTGGGTCTGACTACGAACTCAGCGATGGTGCAGAGTGATTAGGTGCTGGGACTGACTGAGAACAGCAATGGTGCGGAGTGAATAGGTGTTGGTTCTGACTGAGAATTCAGCGATGGTGCAAAGTGAATAGTTGCTGGTTCTGACTGAGAACTCAGAGATGGTGCAAAGTGAATAGTTGCTGGTTCTGACTGAGAACTCTGAGATGGTGCAAATTGAATAGTTGCTGGGTCTGACTGAGAACTCAGCGATGGTGCAGAGTGAATAGATGCTGGGTCTGACTGAGAACTCAGCGATGGTGTAGAGTGAATAGTTGCTGGGTCAGACTGTGAACACAGCGATGGTGCAGAGTGAATAGGTGCTGGGTCTGACTGAGAACTCAGCGATGGTGCAGAGTGAATAGGTGCTGGGTCTGACTGAGAACTCAGCAATGGTGCAGAGTGAATAGGTTCTGGGTCTGACTGAGAACTACGCGATTGGTGTAGAGTGAATAGGTGCTGGGTCTGACTGAGAACTCATCGATGGTGCAGAGTGAATAGGTGCTGGGTCTGTCTGAGAACTCAGCAATGGTGCATAGTGAATAGGTGGTGGGTCTGACTGAGAACTCAGCGATGTTGTAGAGTGAATAGTTGCTGCTACTGACTGAGAACTCTGCGATGGTGCAGAGTGAATAGGTGCTGGGTCTGACTGAGAACTCAGCGATGGTGCAGAGTGAATAGGTGCTGGGTCTGACTGAGAACAGCAATGGTGCAGAGTGAAAAGGTGCTGGGTCTGACTGAGAACAGCGATGGTGCAGAGTGAATAGGTGCTGGGTCTGACTGAGAACAGCAATGGTGCAGAGTGAATAGGTGCTGGGTCTGACTGAGAACTCAGCGATGGTGTAGAATGAATAGGTGCTGGGACTGACTGAGAACTCAGCGATGGTGCAGAGTGAATAGGTGCTGGGTCTGACTGAGAACTCAGCGATGGTGCAGAGTGAATACGTGTTCGGTCTGACTGAGAACTCAGCGATGGTGCAGAGTGAATAGGTGCTGGGTCTGACTGAGAACTCAGCAATGGTGCAGAGTGAATAGGTTCTGGGTCTGACTGAGAACTACGCGATTGGTGTAGAGTGAATAGGTGCTGGGTCTGACTGAGAACTCATCGATGGTGCAGAGTGAATAGGTGCTGGGTCTGTCTGAGAACTCAGCAATGGTGCATAGTGAATAGGTGGTGGGTCTGACTGAGAACTCAGCGATGTTGTAGAGTGAATAGTTGCTGCTACTGACTGAGAACTCTGCGATGGTGCAGAGTGAATAGGTGCTGGGTCTGACTGAGAACTCAGCGATGGTGCAGAGTGAATAGGTGCTGGGTCTGACTGAGAACAGCAATGGTGCAGAGTGAAAAGGTGCTGGGTCTGACTGAGAACAGCGATGGTGCAGAGTGAATAGGTGCTGGGTCTGACTGAGAACAGCAATGGTGCAGAGTGAATAGGTGCTGGGTCTGACTGAGAACTCAGCGATGGTGTAGAATGAATAGGTGCTGGGACTGACTGAGAACTCAGCGATGGTGCAGAGTGAATAGGTGCTGGGTCTGACTGAGAACTCAGCGATGGTGCAGAGTGAATACGTGTTCGGTCTGACTGAGAACTCAGCGATGGTGCAGAGTGAATAGGTGCTGGGTCTGACTGAGAAGTCAGTGATCGTGCAGATTGAATCGGTGCTGGGTCTGACTACGAACTCAGCGATGGTGCAGAATGAATAGGTGATGGGTCTGTCTGATAAGAGCAATGGTGCAGAGTGAATAGGTGCTGGGTCTGACTGAGAACAGCGATGGTGCATAGTAAATAGGTGCTGGGTCTGACTGATTACAGCAATGGTGCAGAGTGAATAGGTGCTGGGTCTGACTGAGAACTCAGCGATGGTGCAGAGTGAATAGATGCTGGGTCTGACTGAGAAGTCAGTGATGGTGCAGAGTGAATTGATGCTGGGTCTGACTGGGAACTCAGCGATGGTGCAGAGTGAATAGATGCTGGGTCTGACTGAGAAGTCAGTGATGGTGCAGAGTGAATTGATGCTGGGTCTGACTGGGAACTCAGCGATGGTGTAGAGTGAATAGTTGCTGGTTCTGACTGGGAAATGAGCGATGGTGCAGAGTGAATAGTTGCTGGGTCTGACTGAGAACACAGCGATGGTGCAGAGTGAATAGGTGCAGGGTCTGACTGAGAACAGTAATGGTGCAGAGTGAATAGGTGCTGGGTCTGACTGGGAACTCAGCGATGGTGCAGAGTGAATAGATGCTGGGTCTGACTGAGAAGTCAGCGATGGTGTAGAGTGAATAGTTGCTGGTTCTGACTGGGAAATGAGCGATGGTGCAGAGTGAATAGGTGCTGGGTCTGACTGAGAACACAGCGATGGTGCAGAGTGAATAGGTGCAGGGTCTGACTGAGAACAGTAATGGTGCAGAGTGAATAGTTGCTGGGTCTGACTGAGAACACAGCGATGGTGCAGAATGAATACGTGCTGGGTCTGACTGAGAACTAAGTGATCGTGCAGATTGAATCGGTGCTGGGTCTGACTACGAACTCAGCGATGGTGCAGAGTGAATAGGTGCTGGGTCTGACTGAGAACAGCGATGGTGCAGAGTGAATAGGTGCTGGGTCTGACTTAGAACTCAGCGATGGTGCAGAGTGAATAGATGCTTGGTCTGACTGAGAACTCAGCGATGGTCAGAGTGAATAGGTGCTGGATCTGACTGATATCTCAGAGATGGTGCAGAGTGAATAGTTGCTGGTTCTGACTGGGAAATCAGCGATGGTGCAGAGTGAATAGATGCTGGGTGTGACTGAGAACACATTGATGGTGCAGAGTGAATAGGTGCAGGGTCTGACTGAGAACAGTAATGGTGCAGAGTGAATAGGTGCTGGGTCTGACTGAGAATTCAGTGATCGTGCAGATTGAATCGGTGCTGGGTCTGACTACGAACTCAGCGATGGTGCAGAGCGATTAGGTGCTGGGACTGACTGAGAACAGCAATGGTGCGGAGTGAATAGGTGTTGGTTCTGACTGAGAATTCAGCGATGGTGCAAAGTGAATAGTTGCTGGTTCTGACTGAGAACTCTGAGATGGTGCAAAGTGAATAGTTGCTGGGTCTGACTGAGAACTCAGCGATGGTGCAGAGTGAATAGTTGCAGGGTCTGACTGAGAACAGCGATGTTGCAGAGTGAATAGGTGCTGGGGCTGACTGAGAACTCAGCGATGGTGCAGAGTGGATTGATGCTGGGTCTGACTGAGAACTCAGCGATGGTGCAGAATGAATACGTGCTGGGTCTGACTGAGAACTAAGTGATCGTGCAGATTGAATCGGTGCTGGGTCTGACTACGAACTCAGCGATGGTGCAGAGTGAATAGGTGCTGGGTCTGACTGAGAACACAGCGATGGTGCAGAGTGAATAGGTGCAGGGTCTGACTGAGAACAGTAATGGTGCAGAGTGAATAGTTGCTGGGTCTGACTGAGAACACAGCGATGGTGCAGAATGAATACGTGCTGGGTCTGACTGAGAACTAAGTGATCGTGCAGATTGAATCGGTGCTGGGTCTGACTACGAACTCAGCGATGGTGCAGAGTGAATAGGTGCTGGGTCTGACTGAGAACAGCGATGGTGCAGAGTGAATAGGTGCTGGGTCTGACTTAGAACTCAGCGATGGTGCAGAGTGAATAGATGCTTGGTCTGACTGAGAACTCAGCGATGGTCAGAGTGAATAGGTGCTGGATCTGACTGATATCTCAGAGATGGTGCAGAGTGAATAGTTGCTGGTTCTGACTGGGAAATGAGCGATGGTGCAGAGTGAATAGATGCTGGGTCTGACTGAGAACACATTGATGGTGCAGAGTGAATAGGTGCAGGGTCTGACTGGGAACAGTAATGGTGCAGAGTGAATAGGTGCTGGGTCTGACTGAGAATTCAGTGATCGTGCAGATTGAATCGGTGCTGGGTCTGACTACGAACTCAGCGATGGTGCAGAGCGATTAGGTGCTGGGACTGACTGAGAACAGCAATGGTGCGGAGTGAATAGGTGTTGGTTCTGACTGAGAATTCAGCGATGGTGCAAAGTGAATAGTTGCTGGTTCTGACTGAGAACTCTGAGATGGTGCAAAGTGAATAGTTGCTGGGTCTGACTGAGAACTCAGCGATGGTGCAGAGTGAATAGTTGCAGGGTCTGACTGAGAACAGCGATGTTGCAGAGTGAATAGGTGCTGGGGCTGACTGAGAACTCAGCGATGGTGCAGAATGAATACGTGCTGGGTCTGACTGAGAACTAAGTGATCGTGCAGATTGAATCGGTGCTGGGTCTGACTACGAACTCAGCGATGGTGCAGAGCGATTAGGTGCTGGGACTGACTGAGAACAGCAATGGTGCGGAGTGAATAGGTGTTGGTTCTGACTGAGAATTCAGCGATGGTGCAAAGTGAATAGTTGCTGGTTCTGACTGAGAACTCTGAGATGGTGCAAAGTGAATAGTTGCTGGGTCTGACTGAGAACTCAGCGATGGTGCAGAGTGAATAGTTGCAGGGTCTGACTGAGAACAGCGATGTTGCAGAGTGGATTGATGCTGGGTCTGACTGAGAACTCAGCGATGGTGCAGAATGAATACGTGCTGGGTCTGACTGAGAACTAAGTGATCGTGCAGATTGAATCGGTGCTGGGTCTGACTACGAACTCAGCGATGGTGCAGAGTGAATAGATGCTTGGTCTGACTGAGAACTCAGCGATGGTCAGAGTGAATAGGTGCTGGATCTGACTGATATCTCAGAGATGGTGCAGAGTGAATAGTTGCTGGTTCTGACTGGGAAATGAGCGATGGTGCAGAGTGAATAGATGCTGGGTCTGACTGAGAACACATTGATGGTGCAGAGTGAATAGGTGCAGGGTCTGACTGAGAACAGTAATGGTGCAGAGTGAATAGGTGCTGGGTCTGACTGAGAACAGCGATGGTGCTTAGTGAATAGGTGCTGGGTCTGACTGAGAACTCAGCGATGGTTTAGAGTGAATAGTTGCTGGGTCTGACTGAGAACAGCGATGTTGCAGAGTGAATAGGTGCTGGGGCTGACTGAGAACTCAGCGATGGTGCAGAGTGAATAGATGCTGGGTCTGACTGAGAACTCAGCGATGGTGCAGAGTGGATTGATGCTGGGTCTGACTGAGAACTCAGCAATGGTGTCGAGTGAATAGTTGCTGGGTCTGACTGAGAACTCCGCGATTGGAGTAGAGTAAATAGGTGCTGGTTCTGACTGAGAACTCAGCGATGGTGCAGAGTGAATAGGAGCAGGGTTTGACTGACAACTCCACGATGGTGCAGAGTGAATAGGTGCTGGGTCTGACTGAGAAGTCAGTGATCGTGCAGATTGAATCGGTGCTGGGTCTGACTACGAACTCAGCGATGGTGCAGAGTGATTAGGTGCTGGGACTGACTGAGAACAGCAATGGTGCGGAGTGAATAGGTGTTGGTTCTGACTGAGAAATCAGCGATGGTGCAAAGTGAATAGTTGCTGGTTCTGACTGAGAACTCAGAGATGGTGCAAAGTGAATAGTTGCTGGTTCTGACTGAGAACTCTGAGATGGTGCAAAGTGAATAGTTGCTGGGTCTGACTGAGAACTCAGCGATGGTGCAGAGTGAATAGATGCTGGGTCTGACTGAGAACTCAGCGATGGTGTAGAGTGAATAGGTGCTGGGTCTGACTGAGAAGTCAGCAATGGTGCAGAGTGAATAGTTGCTGGGTCTGACTGAGAACTCAGCGATGGTGCAGAGTGAATAGATGCTGGGTCTGACTGAGAACTCATCGATGGTGTAGAGTGAATAGTTGCTGGGTCTGACTGAGAACACAGCGATGGTGCAGAGTGAATAGGTGCAGGGTCTGACTGAGAACAGTAATGGTGCAGAGTGAACAGGTGCTGGGTCTGACTGAGAACAGCGATGGTGCTTAGTGAATAGGTGCTGGGTCTGACTGAGCACTCAGCGATGGTGTAGAGTGAATAGTTGCTGGGTCTGACTGAGAACTCCGCGATTGGAGTAGAGTAAATAGGTGCTGGTTCTGACTGAGAACTCAGTGATGGTGCAGAGTGAATAGGAGCTGGGTTTGACTGACAACTCCACGATGGTGCAGAGTGAATAGGTGCTGGGTCTGACTGAGAAGTCAGTGATCGTGCAGATTGAATCGGTGCTGGGTCTGACTACGAACTCAGCGATGGTGCAGAGTGATTAGGTGCTCGGACTGACTGAGAACAGCAATGGTGCGGAGTGAATAGGTGTTGGTTCTGACTGAGAACTCAGAGATGGTGCAAAGTGAATAGTTGCTGGTTCTGACTGAGAACTCTGAGATGGTGCAAAGTGAATAGTTGCTGGGTCTGACTGAGAACTCAGCGATGGTGCAGAGTGAATAGATGCTGGGTCTGACTGAGAACTCAGCGATGGTGTAGAGTGAATAGGTGCTGGGTCTGACTGAGAACTCAGCAATGGTGCAGAGTGAATAGTTGCTGGGTCTGACTGAGAACTCAGCGATGGTGCAGAGTGAATAGATGCTGGGTCTGACTGAGAACTCAGCGATGGTGTAGAGTGAATAGTTGCTGGGTCTGACTGAGAACACAGCGATGGTGCAGAGTGAATAGGTGCAGGGTTAGACTGAGAACAGTAATGGTGCAGAGTGAACAGGTGCTGGGTCTGACTGAGAACAGCGATGGTGCTTAGTGAATAGGTGCTGGGTCTGACTGAGCACTCAGCGATGGTGTAGAGTGAATAGTTGCAGGGTCTGACTGAGAACAGCGATGTTGCAGAGTGAATAGGTGCTGGGGCTGACTGAGAACTCAGCGATGGTGCAGAGTGGATTGATGCTGGGTCTGACTGAGAACTCAGCGATGGTGCAGAATGTATACGTGCTGGGTCTGACTGAGAACTAAGTGATCGTGCAGATTGAATCGGTGCTGGGTCTGACTATGAACTCAGCGATGGTGCAGAGTGAATAGATGCTTGGTCTGACTGATATCTCAGAGATGGTGCAGAGTGAATAGTTGCTGGTTCTGACTGGGAAATGAGCGATGGTGCAGATTGAATAGGTGATGGGTCTGACTGAGAACACAGCGATGGTGCAGAGTGAATAGGTGCAGGGTCTGACTGAGAACAGTAATGGTGCAGAGTGAATAGGTGCTGGGTCTGACTGAGAACAGCGATGGTGCTTAGTGAATAGGTGCTGGGTCTGACTGAGAACTCAGCGATGGTGTAGAGTGAATAGTTGCTGGGTCTGACTGAGAACAGCGATGTTGCAGAGTGAATAGGTGCTGGGGCTGACTGAGAACTCAGCGATGGTGCAGAGTGAATAGATGCTGGGTCTGACTGAGAACTCAGCGATGGTGCAGAGTAGATTGATGCTGGGTCTGACTGAGAACTCAGCAATGGTGTCGAGTGAATAGTTGCTGGGTCTGACTGAGAACTCCGCGATTGGAGTAGAGTAAATAGGTGCTGGTTCTGACTGAGAACTCAGCGATGGTGCAGAGTGAATAGGAGCTGGGTTTGACTGACAACTCCACGATGGTGCAGAGTGAATAGGTGCTGGGTCTGACTGAGAAGTCAGTGATCGTGCAGATTGAATCGGTGCTGGGTCTGACTACGAACTCAGCGATGGTGCAGAGTGATTAGGTGCTGGGACTGACTGAGAACAGCAATGGTGCGGAGTGAATAGATGTTGGTTCTGACTGAGAATTCAGCGATGGTGCAAAGTGAATAGTTGCTGGTTCTGACTGAGAACTCAGAGATGGTGCAAAGTGAATAGTTGCTGGTTCTGACTGAGAACTCTGAGATGGTGCAAAGTGAATAGTTGCTGGGTCTGACTGAGAACTCAGCGATGGTGCAGAGTGAATAGATGCTGGGTCTGACTGAGAACTCAGCGATGGTGTAGAGTGAATAGTTGCTGGGTCAGACTGTGAACACAGCGATGGTGCAGAGTGAATAGTTGCTGGTTCTGACTGAGAAATGAGTGATGGTGCAGAGTGAATAGGTGCTGGGTCTGACTGAGAACTCAGCGATGGTGCAGAGTGAATAGGTGCTGGGTCTGACTGAGAACTCAGCAATGGTGCAGAGTGAATAGGTTCTGGGTCTGACTGAGAACTACGCGATTGGTGTAGAGTGAATAGGTGCTGGGTCTGACTGAGAACTCATCGATGGTGCAGAGTGAATAGGTGCTGGGTCTGTCTGAGAACTCAGCAATGGTGCATAGTGAATAGGTGGTGGGTCTGACTGAGAACTCAGCGATGGTGTAGAGTGAATAGTTGCTGCTACTGACTGAGAACTCAGCGATGGTGCAGAGTGAATAGGTGCTGGGTCTGACTGAGAACAGCAATGGTGCAGACTGAAAAGGTGCTGGGTCTGACTGAGAACAGCGATGGTGCAGAGTGAATAGGTGCTGGGTCTGACTGAGAACAGCAATGGTGCAGAGTGAATAGGTGCTGGGTCTGACTGAGAACTCAGCGATGGTGCAGAGTGAATAGGTGCTGGGTCTGACTGAGAACAGCGATGATGCAGAGTGAATAGGTGCTGGGTCTGACTTAGAACTCAGCGATGGTGCAGAGTGAATAGATGCTTGGTCTGACTGAGAACTCAGCGATGGTCAGAGTGAATAGGTGCTGGATCTGACTGAGATCTCAGAGATGGTGCAGAGTGAATAGTTGCTGGTTCTGACTGGGAAATGAGCGATGGTGCAGAGTGAATAGGTGCTGGGTCTGACTGAGAACACAGCGATGGTGCAGAGTGAATAGGTGCAGGGTCTGACTGAGAACAGTAATGGTGCAGAGTGAATAGGTGCTGGGTCTGACTGAGAACAGCGATGGTGCTTAGTGAATAGGTGCTGGGTCTGACTGAGAACTCAGCGATGGTGTAGAGTGAATAGTTGCTGGGTCTGACTGAGAACAGCGATGTTGCAGAGTGAATTGATGCTGGGTCTGACAGAGAACTCAGCGATGGTGTAGAGTGAATAGTTGCTGGTTCTGACTGAGAAATGAGCGATGGTGCAGAGTGAACAGTTGCTGGGTCCGACTGTGAACTCAGCGATGGTGCAGAGTGAATAGTTGCTGGTTCTGACTGAGAACAGCGATGGTGCAGAGTGAATAGGTGCTGGGTCTGACTGAGAACTCAGCGATGGTGCAGAGTGAATTGGTGCTGGGTCTGACTGAGAACTCAGTGATGGTGCAGAGTGAATTGGTGCTGGGTCTGACTGACAACTCAGCGATGGTGCAGAGTGAATAGGTGCTGGGTCTGACTGAGAACTCAGCGATGGTGCAGAGTGAATAGGTGCTGGGTGTGACTGAGAACTCAGCAATGGTGCAGAGTGAATAGGTGGTGGGTCTGACTGAGAAATCAGCGATGGCGTAGAGTGAATAGGCGCTGGGTCTGACGGAGAACTCAAAGATGGTGCAGTGTGAATAGGTGTTGAGTCTGACTGAGTACTCAGCGATGGCGTAGAGTGAATAGGTGCTGGGACTGACTACGAACTCAGCGATGGTGCAGTGTGAATACATGCTGGATCTGACAGAGAACGCAGCGATGGTGCAGAGTGAATAGGTGCTGGGTCTGACTGAGAAGTCAGTGATCGTGCAGATTGAATCGGTGCTGGGTCTGACTACGAACTCAGCGATGGTGCAGAGTGATTAGGTGCTGGGACTGACTGAGAACAGCAATGGTGCGGAGTGAATAGGTGTTGGTTCTGACTGAGAATTCAGCGATGGTGCAAAGTGAATAGTTGCTGGTTCTGACTGAGAACTCAGAGATGGTGCAAAGTGAATAGTTGCTGGTTCTGACTGAGAACTCTGAGATGGTGGAAAGTGAATAGTTGCTGGGTCTGACTGAGAACTCAGCGATGGTGCAGAGTGAATAGATGCTGGGTCTGACTGAGAACTCAGCGATGGTGTAGAGTGAATAGTTGCTGGGTCTGACTGAGAACACAGCGATGGTGCAGAGTGAATAGGTGCAGGGTCTGACTGAGAACAGTAATGGTGCAGAGTGAATAGGTGCTGGGTCTGACTGAGAACAGCGATGGTGCTTAGTGAATAGGTGCTGGGTCTGACTGAGCACTCAGCGATGGTGTAGAGTGAATAGTTGCAGGGTCTGACTGAGAACAGCGATGTTGCAGAGTGAATAGGTGCTGGGGCTGACTGAGAACTCAGCGATGGTGCAGAGTGAATAGATGCTGGGTCTGACTGAGAACTCAGCGATGGTGCAGAGTGGATTGATGCTGGGTCTGACTGAGAACTCAGCAATGGTGTCGAGTGAATAGTTGCTGGGTCTGACTGAGAACTCCGCGATTGGAGTAGGATAAATAGGTGCTGGTTCTGACTGAGAACTCAGCGATGGTGCAGAGTGAATAGGAGCGGGGTTTGACTGACAACTCCACGATGGTGCAGAGTGAATAGGTGCTGGGTCTGACTGAGAAGTCAGTGATCGTGCAGATTGAATCAGTGCTGGGTCTGACTACGAACTCAGCGATGGTGCAGAGTGATTAGGTGCTGGGACTGACTGAGAACAGCAATGGTGCGGAGTGAATAGATGTTGGTTCTGACTGAGAATTCAGCGATGGTGCAAAGTGAATAGTTGCTGGTTCTGACTGAGAACTCTGAGATGGTGCAAAGTGAATAGTTGCTGGTTCTGACTGAGAACTCTGAGATGGTGCAAAGTGAATAGTTGCTGGGTCTGACTGAGAACTCAGCGATGGTGCAGAGTGAATAGATGCTGGGTCTGACTGAGAACTCAGCGATGGTGTAGAGTGAATAGTTGCTGGGTCAGACTGTGAACACAGCGATGGTGCAGAGTGAATAGTTGCTGGTTCTGACTGAGAAATGAGTGATGGTGCAGAGTGAATAGGTGCTGGGTCTGACTGAGAACTCAGCGATGGTGCAGAGTGAATAGGTGCTGGGTCTGACTGAGAACTCAGCAATGGTGCAGAGTGAATAGGTTCTGGGTCTGACTGAGAACTACGCGATTGGTGTAGAGTGAATAGGTGCTGGGTCTGACTGAGAACTCATCGATGGTGCAGAGTGAATAGGTGCTGGGTCTGTCTGAGAACTCAGCAATGGTGCATAGTGAATAGGAGGTGGGTCTGACTGAGAACTCAGCGATGGTGTAGAGTGAATAGTTGCTGCTACTGACTGAGAACTCAGCGATGGTGCAGAGTGAATAGGTGCTGGGTCTGACTGAGAACAGCAATGGTGCAGAGTGAAAAGGTGCTGGGTCTGACTGAGAACAGCGATGGTGCAGAGTGAATTGGTGCTGGGTCTGACTGAGAACAGCAATGGTGCAGAGTGAATAGGTGCTGGGTCTGACTGAGAACTCAGCGATGGTGCAGAGTGAATAGGTGCTGGGTCTGACTGAGAACAGCGATGATGCAGAGTGAATAGGTGCTGGGTCTGACTTAGAACTCAGCGATGGTGCAGAGTGAATAGATGCTTGGTCTGACTGAGAACTCAGCGATGGTCAGAGTGAATAGGTGCTGGATCTGACTGAGATCTCAGAGATGGTGCAGTGTGAATAGTTGCTGGTTCTGACTGGGAAATGAGCGATGGTGCAGAGTGAATAGGTGCTGGGTCTGACTGAGAACACAGCGATGGTGCAGAGTGAATAGGTGCAGGGTCTGACTGAGAACAGTAATGGTGCAGAGTGAATAGGTGCTGGGTCTGACTGAGAACAGCGATGGTGCTTAGTGAATAGGTGCTGGGTCTGACTGAGAACTCAGCGATGGTGTAGAGTGAATAGTTGCTGGGTCTGACTGAGAACAGCGATGTTGCAGAGTGAATTGATGCTGGGTCTGACTGAGAACTCAGCGATGGTGTAGAGTGAATAGTTGCTGGTTCTGACTGAGAAATGAGCGATGGTGCAGAGTGAACAGTTGCTGGGTCCGACTGTGAACTCAGCGATGGTGCAGAGTGAATAGTTGCTGGTTCTGACTGAGAACAGCGATGGTGCAGAGTGAATAGGTGCTGGGTCTGACTGAGAACTCAGCGATGGTGCAGAGTGAATTGGTGCTGGGTCTGACTGAGAACTCAGTGATGGTGCAGAGTGAATTGGTGCTGGGTCTGACTGACAACTCAGCGATGGTGCAGAGTGAATAGGTGCAGGATCTGACTGAGAACTCAGCGATGGTGCAGAGTGAATAGGTGCTGGGTGTGACTGAGAACTCAGCAATGGTGCAGAGTGAATAGGTGGTGGGTCTGACTGAGAAATCAGCGATGGCGTAGAGTGAATAGGCGCTGGGTCTGACGGAGAACTCAAAGATGGTGCAGTGTGAATAGGTGTTGGGTCTGACTGAGTACTCAGCGATGGCGTAGAGTGAATAGGTGCTGGGACTGACTACGAACTCAGCGATGGTGCAGTGTGAATACATGCTGGATCTGACAGAGAACGCAGCGATGGTGCAGAGTGAATAGGTGCTGGGTCTGACTGAGAAGTCAGTGATCGTGCAGATTGAATCGGTGCTGGGTCTGACTACGAACTCAGCGATGGTGCAGAGTGAATAGGTTCTGGGTCTGACTGAGAACTCAGCGATGGTGCAGAGTGCATACTTGCTGGGTCTGACGGAGAAGTCAGCGATGGTGCAGAGTGAACAGTTGTTGGGTCCGACTGTGAACTCAGCGATGGTGCAGAGTGAACAGTTGCTGGTTCTGACGGAGAAATGAGCAATGGTGCAGAGTGAATAGGTGCTGGGTCTGACTGAGAAGTCTGTGATCGTGCAGATTGAATCGGTGCTGGGTCTGACTACGAACTCAGCGATGGTGCAGAGTGATTAGGTGCTGGGTCTGACTGAGAACAGCGATGTTGCAGAGTGAATTGATGCTGGGTCTGACTGAGAACTCAGCGATGGTGTAGAGTGAATAGTTGCTGGGTATGACTGAGAAATCAGCGATGTTGCAGAGTGAATAGTTGCTGGTTCTGACTGTGAACAGCGATGGTGCAGAGTGAATTGGTGCTGGGTCTGACTGAGAACTCAGCGATGGTGCAGAGTGAATACGTGCTGGGTCTGACTGAGAACTCAGCGATGGTGCAGAGTGAATACGTGCTGGGTCTGACTGAGAACTCAGCGATGGTGCAGAGTGAATAGGTGCTGGGTCTGACTGAGAAGTCAGTGATCGTGCAGATTGAATCGGTGCTGGGTCTGACTACGAACTCAGCGATGGTGCAGAATGAATAGGTGATGGGTCTGTCTGATAAGAGCAATGGTGCAGAGTGAATAGGTGCTGGGTCTGACTGATTACAGCAATGGTGCAGAGTGAATAGGTGCTGGGTCTGACTGAGAAATCAGCGATGGTGCAGAGTGAATAGGTGCTGGGTTTGACTGAGAACAGCGAGGGTGCAGAGTGAATTGATGCTGGGTCTGACTGGAAACTCAGCGATGGTGCAGAGTGAATAGATGCTGGGTCTGACTGAGAAGTCAGTGATGGTGCAGAGTGAATTGATGCTGGGTCTGACTACGAACTCAGCGATGGTGCAGAGTGATTAGGTGCTGGGACTGACTGAGAACAGCAATGGTGCGGAGTGAATAGGTGCTGGGTCTGACTGAGAAATCAGCGATGGTGCAGAGTGAATAGGTGCTGGGTTTGACTGAGAACAGCGAGGGTGCAGAGTGAATTGATGCTGGGTCTGACTGGGAACTCAGCGATGGTGCAGAGTGAATAGATGCTGGGTCTGACTGAGAAGTCAGTGATGGTGCAGAGTGAATTGATGCTGGGTCTGACTGGGAACTCAGCGATGGTGTAGAGTGAATAGTTGCTGGTTCTGACTGGGAAATGAGCGATGGTGCAGAGTGAATAGGTGCTGGGTCTGACTGAGAACACAGCGATGGTGCAGAGTGAATAGGTGCAGGGTCTGACTGAGAACAGTAATGGTGCAGAGTGAATAGGTGCTGGGTCAGACTGAGAACAACGATGGTGCTTAGTGAAAAGTTGCTGGGTCTGACTGAGAACAGCGATGATGCAGAGTGAATAGGTGCTGGGGCTGACTCAGAACTCAGCGATGGTGCAGAGTGGATTGATGCTGGGTCTGACTGAGAACTCAGCAATGGTGTCGAGTGAATAGTTGCTGGGTCTGACTGAGAACTCTGCGATTGCAGTAGAGTAAATAGGTGCTGGTTCTGACTGAGAACTCATCGATGGTGCAGAGTGAATAGGAGCTGGGTTTGACTGACAACTCCGCGATGGTGCAGAGTGAATAGGTGCTGGGTCTGACTGAGAAGTCAGTGATCGTGCAGATTGAATCGGTGCTGGGTCTGACTACGAACTCAGCGATTGTGCAGAGTGATTAGGTGCTGGGACTGACTGAGAACAGCAATGGTGCGGAGTGAATAGGTGTTGGTTCTGACTGAGAATTCAGCGATGGTGCAAAGTGAATAGTTGCTGGTTCTGACTGAGAACTCAGAGATGGTGCAAAGTGAATAGTTGCTGGTTCTGACTGAGAACTCTGAGATGGTGCAAAGTGAATAGTTGCTGGGTCTGACTGAGAACTCAGCGATGGTGCAGAGTGAATAGATGCTGGGTCTGACTGAGAACTCAGCGATGGTGTAGAGTGAATAGTTGCTGGGTCTGACTGAGAACACAGCGATGGTGCAGAGTGAATAGGTGCAGGGTCTGACTGAGAACAGTAATGGTGCAGAGTGAATAGGTGCTGGGTCTGACTGAGAACAGCGATGGTGCTTAGTGAATAGGTGCTGGGTCTGACTGAGCACTCAGCGATGGTGTAGAGTGAATAGTTGCAGGGTCTGACTGAGAACAGCGATGTTGCAGAGTGAATTGATGCTGGGTCTGACTGAGAACTCAGCGATGGTGTAGAGTGAATAGTTGCTGGTTCTGACTGAGAAATGAGCGATGGTGCAGAGTGAACAGTTGCTGGGTCCGACTGTGAACTCAGCGATGGTGCAGAGTGAATAGTTGCTGGTTCTGACTGAGAACAGCGATGGTGCAGAGTGAATAGGTGCTGGGTCTGACTGAGAACTCAGCGATGGTGCAGAGTGAATTGGTGCTGGGTCTGACTGAGAACTCAGTGATGGTGCAGAGTGAATTGGTGCTGGGTCTGACTGACAACTCAGCGATGGTGCAGAGTGAATAGGTGCAGGGTCTGACTGAGAACTCAGCGATGGTGCAGAGTGAATAGGTGCTGGGTGTGACTGAGAACTCAGCAATGGTGCAGAGTGAATAGGTGGTGGGTCTGACTGAGAAATCAGCGATGGCGTAGAGTGAATAGGCGCTGGGTCTGACGGAGAACTCAAAGATGGTGCAGTGTGAATAGGTGTTGGGTCTGACTGAGTACTCAGCGATGGCGTAGAGTGAATAGGTGCTGGGACTGACTACGAACTCAGCGATGGTGCAGTGTGAATACATGCTGGATCTGACAGAGAACGCAGCGATGGTGCAGAGTGAATAGGTGCTGGGTCTGACTGAGAAGTCAGGGATCGTGCAGATTGAATCGGTGCTGGGTCTGACTACGAACTCAGCGATGGTGCAGAGTGAATAGGTTCTGGGTCTGACTGAGAACTCAGCGATGGTGCAGAGTGCATACTTGCTGGGTCTGACGGAGAAGTCAGCGATGGTGCAGAGTGAACAGTTGTTGGGTCCGACTGTGAACTCAGCGATGGTGCAGAGTGAACAGTTGCTGGTTCTGACGGAGAAATGAGCGATGGTGCAGAGTGAATAGGTGCTGGGTCTGACTGAGAAGTCTGTGATCGTGCAGATTGAATCGGTGCTGGGTCTGACTACGAACTCAGCGATGGTGCAGAGTGATTAGGTGCTGGGTCTGACTGAGAACAGCGATGTTGTAGAGTGAATTGATGCTGGGTCTGACTGAGAACTCAGCGATGGTGTAGAGTGAATAGTTGCTGGGTATGACTGAGAAATCAGCGATGTTGCAGAGTGAATAGTTGCTGGTTCTGACTGTGAACAGCGATGGTGCAGAGTGAATTGGTGCTGGGTCTGACTGAGAACTCAGCGATGGTGCAGAGTGAATACGTGCTGGGTCTGACTGAGAACTCAGCGATGGTGTAGAGTGAATACGTGCTGGGTCTGACTGAGAACTCAGCGATGGTGCAGAGTGAATAGGTGCTGGGTCTGACTGAGAAGTCAGTGATCGTGCAGAATGAATAGGTGATGGGTCTGTCTGATAAGAGCAATGGTGCAGAGTGAATAGGTGCTGGGTCTGACTGATTACAGCAATGGTGCAGAGTGAATAGGTGCTGGGTCTGACTGAGAAATCAGCGATGGTGCAGAGTGAATAGGTGCTGGGTTTGACTGAGAACAGCGAGGGTGCAGAGTGAATTGATGCTGGGTCTGACTGGGAACTCAGCGATGGTGCAGAGTTAATAGATGCTGGGTCTGACTGAGAAGTCAGTGATGGTGCAGAGTGAATTGATGCTGGGTCTGACTGGGAACTCAGCGATGGTGTAGAGTGAATAGTTGCTGGTTCTGACTGGGAAATGAGCGATGGTGAAGAGTGAATAGGTGCTGGGTCTGACTGAGAACACAGCGATGGTGCAGAGTGAATAGGTGCAGGGTCTGACTGAGAACAGTAATGGTGCAGAGTGAATAGGTGCTGGGTCAGACTGAGAACAACGATGGTGCTTAGTGAAAAGTTGCTGGGTCTGACTGAGAACAGCGATGATGCAGAGTGAATAGGTGCTGGGGCTGACTCAGAACTCAGCGATGGTGCAGAGTGGATTGATGCTGGGTCTGACTGAGAACTCAGCGATGGTGCAGAGTGAATAGATGCTGGGTCTGACTGAGAACTCAGCGATGGTGCAGAGTGAATAGGTGCTGGGTCTGACTGAGAACTCAGCAATGGTGTCGAGTGAATAGTTGCTGGGTCTGACTGAGAACTCTGCGATTGGAGTAGAGTAAATAGGTGCTGGTTCTGACTGAGAACTCATCGATGGTGCAGAGTGAATAGGAGCTGGGTTTGACTGACAACTCCGCGATGGTGCAGAGTGAATAGGTGCTGGGTCTGACTGAGAAGTCAGTGATCGTGCAGATTGAATCGGTGCTGGGTCTGACTACGAACTCAGCGATGGTGCAGAGTGATTAGGTGCTGGGACTGACTGAGAACAGCAATGGTGCGGAGTGAATAGGTGTTGGTTCTGACTGAGAATTCAGCGATGGTGCAAAGTGAATAGTTGCTGGTTCTGACTGAGAACTCAGAGATGGTGCAAAGTGAATAGTTGCTGGTTCTGACTGAGAACTCTGAGATGGTGCAAAGTGAATAGTTGCTGGGTCTGACTGAGAACTCAGCGATGGTGCAGAGTGAATAGATGCTGGGTCTGACTGAGAACTCAGCGATGGTGTAGAGTGAATAGTTGCTGGGTCTGACTGAGAACACAGCGATGGTGCAGAGTGAATAGGTGCAGGGTCTGACTGAGAACAGTAATGGTGCAGAGTGAATAGGTGCTGGGTCTGACTGAGAACAGCGATGGTGCTTAGTGAATAGGTGCTGGGTCTGACTGAGCACTCAGCGATGGTGTAGAGTGAATAGTTGCAGGGTCTGACTGAGAACAGCGATGTTCCAGAGTGAATAGGTGCTGGGGCTGACTGAGAACACAGCGATGGTGCAGAGTGGATTGATGCTGGGTCTGACTGAGAACTCAGCGATGGTGCATAATGAATACGTGCTGGGTCTGACTGAGAACTAAGTGATCGTGTAGATTGAATCGGTGCTGGGTCTGACTACGAACTCAGCGATGGTGCAGAGTGAATAGGTGCTGGGTCTGACTGAGAACAGCGATGGTGCAGAGTGAATAGGTGCTGGGTCTGACTTAGAACTCAGCGATGGTGCAGAGTGAATAGATGCTTGGTCTGACTGAGAACTCAGCGATGGTCAGAGTGAATAGGTGCTGGATCTGACTGGGATCTCAGAGATGGTGCAGAGTGAATAGTTGCTGGTTCTGACTGGGAAATGAGCGATGGTGCAGAGTGAATAGGTGCTGGGTCTGACTGAGAACACAGCGATGGTGCAGAGTGAATAGGTGCAGGGTCTGACTGAGAACAGTAATGGTGCAGAGTGAATAGGTGCTGGGTCTGACTGAGAACAGCGATGGTGCTTAGTGAATAGGTGCTGGGTCTGACTGAGAACTCAGCGATGGTGTAGAGTGAATAGTTGCTGGGTCTGACTGAGAACAGCGATGTTGCAGAGTGAATAGGTGCTGGGGCTGACTGAGAACTCAGCGATGGTGCAGAGTGGATTGATGCTGGGTCTGACTGAGAACTCAGCGATGGTGCAGAGTGAATAGATGCTGGGTCTGACTGAGAACTCAGCGATGGTGCAGAGTGGATTGATGCTGGGTCTGACTGAGAACTCGGCAATGGTGTCGAGTGAATAGTTGCTGGGTCTGACTGAGAACTCCGCGATTGGAGTAGAGTAAATAGGTGCTGGTTCTGACTGAGAACTCATCGATGGTGCAGAGTGAATAGGAGCTGGGTTTGACTGACAACTCCGCGATGGTGCAGAGTGAATAGGTGCTGGGTCTGACTGAGAAGTCAGTGATCGTGCAGATTGAATCGGTGCTGGGTCTGACTACGAACTCAGCGATGTTGCAGAGTGAATAGCTGCTGGGTCTGACTGAGAATAGCGATGGTGCAGAGTGAATAGGTGCTGGGTCTGATTGAGAACTCAGCGATGGTGCAGAGTAAATAGATGCTTGGTCTGACTGAGAACTCAGCGATGGTCAGAGTGAATAGGTGCTGGGTCAGACTGTGATCTCAGAGATGGTGCAGAGTGAATAGGTGTTGGGTCTGACTGAGAGCTCAGCGATGGTGCAGAGTGAATAGATGCTTGGTCTGACTGAGAACTCAGCGATGGTGCAGAATGAATAGGTGCTGCGTCTCACTGAGAACTCAGCGATGGTGCAGAGTGAATAGGTGCTGGGTCTGACTGAGAGCTCAGCGAAGGTGCAGTGTGAATAGGAGCTGGGTTTGACTGAGAACTCCGCGATGGTACAGAGTGAATAGGTGCTGGGTCTGACTGAGAACTCAGCGATGGTGCAGAGTGAATAGCTGCTGGGTCTGACTGAGAACAGCGATGCTGCAGAGTGAATAGATGCTGGGTCTGACTGAGAACTCAGCGATGGTGCAGACTGAATAGATGCTTGGTTTGACTGAGAACTCAGCGATGGTGCAGAGTGAATAGTTGCTGATTCTGACTGAGAATTGAGCGATGGTGCAGACTGAATAGGTGTTGGGTCTGACTGAGAACACAGCAATTGTGCAGAGTGAATAGGTGCTGGGTCTGACTGAGAACTCAGCGATGCTGCAGAGTGAATAGGTGCTGGATTTGACTGAGAAGTCAGCGATGGTGCAGAGTGAATAGGTGCTGGGTCTGACTGAGAGCTCAGCGATGGTGCAGAGTGAATAGGTGCTGGGTTTGACTGAGAACTCCGCGATGGTGCAGAGTGAATACGTGCTGGGTCTGACTGACAAAACAGCGATGGTGCAGAGTGAATCGGTGCTGGCTCTGACTGAGAACAGTAATGGTGCAGAGTGAATAGGTGCCGAGTCTGACTGAGAACAGCGATGGTGCTTAGTGAATAGGTGCTGGGTCTGACTGAGAACTCAGCGATGGTGTAGAGTGAATAGTTGCAGGGTCTGACTGAGAACAGCGATGTTGCAGAGTGAATAGGTGCTGGGGCTGACTGAGAACTCAGCGATGGTGCAGAGTGGATTGATGCTGGGTCTGACTGAGAACTCAGCGATGGTGCAGAATGAATACGTGCTGGGTCTGACTGAGAACTAAGTGATCGTGTAGATTGAATCGGTGCTGGGTCTGACTACGAACTCAGCGATGGTGTAGAGTGAATATGTGCTGGGTCTGACTGAGAACAGCGATGGTGCAGAATGAATAGGTGCTGGGTCTGACTTAGAACTCAGCGATGGTGCAGAGTGAATAGATGCTTGGTCTGACTGAGAACTCAGCGATGGTCAGAGTGAATAGGTGCTGGATCTGACTGAGATCTCAGAGATGGTGCAGAGTGAATAGTTGCTGGTTCTGACTGAGAACAGCGATGGTGCTTAGTGAATAGGTGCTGGGTCTGACTGAGAACTCAGCGATGGTGTAGAGTGAATAGTTGCTGGGTCTGACTGAGAACAGTAATGGTGCAGAGTGAATAGGTGCTGGGGCTGACTGAGAACTCAGCGATGGTGCAGAGTGGATAGGTGCTGGGTCTGACTGTGAACTCAGCGATGGTGCCCAGTGAATAGTTTCTGGGTCTGACTGAGAACTCAGCGATGGTATAGAGTGAATAGATGCTGGGTCGGACTGAGAACACAGCGATGGTGCAGAGTGAATAGGTGCAGGGTCTGACTGAGAACAGTAATGGTGCAGAGTGAATAGGTGCTGGGTCTGACTGAGAACAGCGATGGTGCTTAGTGAATAGGTGCTGGGTCTGACTGAGAACTCAGCGATGGTGTAGAGTGAATAGTTGCTGGGTCTGACTGAGAACAGCGATGTTGCAGAGTGAATAGGTGCTGGGGCTGACTGAGAACTCAGCGATGGTGCAGAGTGAATAGGTGCTGGGTCTGACTGTGAACTCAGCAATGGTGCCCAGTGAATAGTTTCTGGGTCTGACTGAGAACTCAGCGATGGTATAGAGTGAATAGATGCTGGGTCGGACTGAGAACTCAACGATGGTGCAGAGTGAATAGGTGCTGGGTCTGACTGAGAACAGCGATGGTGCAGAGTGAATAGGTGCTGGGTCTGACTGAGAACAGCGATGGTGCTTAGTGAATAGGTGCTGGGTCTGACTGAGAACTCAGCGATGGTATAGAGTGAATAGATGCTGGGTCGGACTGAGAACTCAACGATGGTGCAGAGTGAATAGGTGCTGGGTCTGACTGAGAACAGCGATGGTGCAGAGTGAATAGGTGCTGTGTCTGACTGTGAACTCAGCGATGGTCAGAGTGAATAGGTGCTGGGTCTGACTGAGAATTCAGCGATGGTCAGTGTGAATAGGTGCTGGGTCTGACTGAGATCTCAGAGATGGTGCAGAGTGAATAGGTGCTGGGTCTGACTGAGAGCTCAGCGATGGTGCAGATTGAATAGATGCTTGGTCTGACTGAGAACTCAGCGATGGTGCAGAGTGAAAAGGTGCTGGGTCTGACTGAGAGCTCAGCGATGGTGCAGAGTGAATAGATGCTTGTTCTGACTGAGAACTCAGCGATGGTGCAGAGTGAAAAGGTGCTGGGTCTGACTGAGATCTCAGCAATGGTGCAGAGTGAATAGGTGCTGGTTCTGACTGAGAACTCAGCGATGGTGCAGACTGAATAGGTGCTGGGTCTCACTGAGAACTCAGCGATGGTGCAGAGTGAATAGGTGCTGTGCCTGACTGTGAACTCAGCGATGGTGCAGAGTGAATACTTGCTGGTTCTGACTGAGAACTCAGCAATGGTGCAGAGTGAATACTTGCTGGTTCTGACTGAGGACAGCAATGGTGCAGAGTGAATTGGTGCTGGGTCTGACTGAGAAATCAGTGATGGTGCAGAGTGAAAAGTTGCTGGTTCTGACTGAGAATTGACTGATGGTGCAGGGGGAATAGGTGCTGGGTGTGACTGAGAACTCAGCGATGGTGCAGAGTGAATAGGTGCTGAGACTGACTGAGAAATCAGCGATGGCATAGAGTGAATAGGTGCTGGGTCTGACTGAGAACTCAGCGATGGTGCAGAGTGAATAGGTGCTGGGTCTGACTGAGAACTGAGCGATGGAGTAGAGTGAATAGATGCTTGGTCTGACTGAGAACTCAGCGATGGTGCAGAGTGAATAGTTGCTGATTCTGACTGAGAATTGAGCGATGGTGCAGACTGAAAAGGTGCTGGGTCTGACTGAGAACTCAGCGATGGTGCAGAGTGAATAGGTGCTGGGTCTGACTGTGAACTCAGCAATGGTGCCCAGTGAATAGTTTCTAGGTCTGACTGAGAACTCAGCGATGGTGTGGAGTGAATAGATGCTGGGTCGGACAGAGAATTCAACGATGGTGCAGAGTGAATAGGTGTTGGGTCTGACTGAGAACTCAGCGATGGTGCAGAGTGAATAGGTGCTGGATTTGACTGAGAACTCCGCGATGGTGCAGACTGAATACGTGCTGGGTCTGACTGAGAACTCAGTGATCGTGCAGATTGAATCGGTGCTGGGTCTGACTACGAACTCAGTGATGGTGCAGAGTGAATAGATGCTTGGTCTGACTGAGAACTCAGCGATGGTCAGAGTGAATAGGTGCTGGGTCTGACTGAGAACAGCGATGGTGCAGAGTGAATAGATGCTTGGTCTGACTGAGAACTCAGCGATGGTGCAGAGTGAATAGATGCAGGGTCTCACTGAGAACTCAGCGATGGTGAAGAGTGAATAGGTGCTGGGTCTGACTGAGAACTCAGTGATGGTGCAGAGTGATTAGGTGCTGGGACTGACTGAGAACAGCAATGGTGCGGAGTGAATAGGTTTTGGTTCTGACTGAGAATTCAGCGATGGTGCAAAGTGAATAGTTGCTGGTTCTGACTGAGAACTCAGAGATGGTGCAAAGTGAATAGTTGCTGGTTCTGACTGAGAACTCTGAGATGGTGCAAAGTGAATAGTTGCTGGGTCTGACTGAGAACTCAGCGATGGTGCAGAGTGAATAGATGCTGGGTCTGACTGAGAACTCAGCGATGGTGTAGAGTGAATAGTTGCTGGGTCAGACAGTGAACACAGCGATGGTGCAGAGTGAATATTTGCTGGTTCTGACTGAGAAATGAGCGATGGTGCAGAGTGAATAGGTGCTGAGTCTGACTGAGATCTCAGAGATGGTGCAGAGTGAATAGGTGCTGGGTCTGACTGAGAGCTCAGCGATGGTGCAGATTGAATAGATGCTTGGTCTGACTGAGAACTCAGCGATGGTGCAGAGTGAAAAGGTGCTGGGTCTGACTGAGAGCTCAGCGATGGTGCAGAGTGAATAGATGCTTGTTCTGACTGAGAACTCAGCGATGGTGCAGAGTGAAAAGGTGCTGGGTCTGACTGAGATCTCAGCAATGGTGCAGAGTGAATAGGTGCTGGTTCTGACTGAGAACTCAGCGATGGTGCAGACTGAATAGGTGCTGGGTCTCACTGAGAACTCAGCGATGGTGCAGAATGAATAGGTGCTGTGCCTGACTGTGAACTCAGCGATGGTGCAGAGTGAATACTTGCTGGTTCTGACTGAGAACTCAGCAATGGTGCAGAGTGAATACTTGCTGGTTCTGACTGAGAACAGCAATGGTGCAGAGTGAATTGGTGCTGGGTCTGACTGAGAAATCAGTGATGGTGCAGAGTGAAAAGTTGCTGGTTCTGACTGAGAATTGACTGATGGTGCAGGGGGAATAGGTGCTGGGTGTGACTGAGAACTCAGCGATGGTGCAGAGTGAATAGGCGCTGGGACTGACTGAGAAATCAGCGATGGCATAGAGTGAATAGGTGCTGGGTCTGACTGAGAACTCAGCGATGGTGCAGAGTGAATAGGTGCTGGGTCTGACTGAGAACTGAGCGATGGAGTAGAGTGAATAGATGCTTGGTCTGACTGAGAACTCAGCGATGGTGCAGAGTGAATAGTTGCTGATTCTGACTGAGAATTGAGCGATGGTGCAGACTGGAAAGGTGCTGGGTCTGACTGAGAACTCAGCGATGGTGCAGAGTGAATAGGTGCTGGGTCTGACTGTGAACTCAGCAATGGTGCCCAGTGAATAGTTTCTGGGTCTGACTGAGAACTCAGCGATGGTGTGGAGTGAATAGATGCTGGGTCGGACAGAGAATTCAACGATGGTGCAGAGTGAATAGGTGTTGGGTCTGACTGAGAACTCAGCGATGGTGCAGAGTGAATAGGTGCTGGATTTGACTGAGAACTCCGCGATGGTGCAGACTGAATACGTGCTGGGTCTGACTGAGAACTCAGTGATCGTGCAGATTGAATCGGTGCTGGGTCTGACTACGAACTCAGTGATGGTGCAGAGTGAATAGATGCTTGGTCTGACTGAGAACTCAGCGATGGTCAGAGTGAATAGGTGCTGGGTCTGACTGAGAACAGCGATGGTGCAGAGTGAATAGATGCTTGGTCTGACTGAGAACTCAGCGATGGTGGAGAGTGAATAGATGCAGGGTCTCACTGAGAACTCAGCGATGGTGAAGAGTGAATAGGTGCTGGGTCTGACTGAGAACTCAGTGATGGTGCAGAGTGATTAGGTGCTGGGACTGACTGAGAACAGCAATGGTGCGGAGTGAATAGGTTTTGGTTCTGACTGAGAATTCAGCGATGGTGCAAAGTGAATAGTTGCTGGTTCTGACTGAGAACTCAGAGATGGTGCAAAGTGAATAGTTGCTGGTTCTGACTGAGAACTCTGAGATGGTGCAAAGTGAATAGTTGCTGGGTCTGACTGAGAACTCAGCGATGGTGCAGAGTGAATAGATGCTGGGTCTGACTGAGAACTCAGCGATGGTGTAGAGTGAATAGTTGCTGGGTCAGACAGTGAACACAGCGATGGTGCAGAGTGAATATTTGCTGGTTCTGACTGAGAAATGAGCGATGGTGCAGAGTGAATAGGTGCTGAGTCTGACTGAGAACTAAGTGATCGTGCAGACTGAATCGGTGCTGGGTCTGACTACGAACTCAGCGATGGTGCAGAGTGAATAGATGCTGGGTCTGACTGAGAACTCAGCGATGGTGTAGAGTGAATAGTTGCTGGGTCTGACTGAGAACACAACGATGGTGCAGAGTGAATAGGTGCAGGGTCTGACTGAGAACAGTAATGGTGCAGAGTGAATAGGTGCTGGGTCTGACTGAGAACAGCGATGGTGCTTAGTGAATAGGTGCTGGGTCTGACTGAGCACTCAGCGATGGTGTAGAGTGAATAGTTGCAGGGTCTGACTGAGAACAGCGATGTTGCAGAGTGAATATGTGCTGGGGCTGACTGAGAACTCAGCGATGGTGCAGAGTGGATTGATGCTGGGTCTGACTGAGAACTCGGCAATGGTGTCGAGTGAATAGTTGCTGGGTCTGACTGAGAACTCCGCGATTGGAGTAGAGTAAATAGGTGCTGGTTCTGACTGAGAACTCATCGATGGTGCAGAGTGAATAGGAGCTGGGTTTGACTGACAACTCCGCGATGGTGCAGAGTGAATAGGTGCTGGGTCTGACTGAGAAGTCAGTGATCGTGCAGATTGAATCGGTGCTGGGTCTGACTACGAACTCAGCGATGGTGCAGAGTGAATAGCTGCTGGGTCTGACTGAGAATAGCGATGGTGCAGAGTGAATAGGTGCTGGGTCTGATTGAGAACTCAGCGATGGTGCAGAGTAAATAGATGCTTGGTCTGACTGAGAACTCAGCGATGGTCAGAGTGAATAGGTGCTGGGTCAGACTGTGATCTCAGAGATGGTGCAGAGTGAATAGATGCTTGGTCTGACTGAGAACTCAGCGATGGTGCAGAATGAATAGGTGCTGCGTCTCACTGAGAACTCAGCGATGGTGCAGAGTGAATAGGTGCTGGGTCTGACTGAGAGCTCAGCGAAGGTGCAGTGTGAATAGGAGCTGGGTTTGACTGAGAACTCAGCGATGGTGCAGAGTGAATAGCTGCTGGGTCTGACTGAGAACAGCGATGCTGCAGAGTGAATAGATGCTGGGTCTGACTGAGAACTCAGCGATGGTGCAGACTGAATAGATGCTTGGTTTGACTGAGAACTCAGCGATGGTGCAGAGTGAATAGTTGCTGATTCTGACTGAGAATTGAGCGATGCTGCAGACTGAATAGGTGTTGGGTCTGACTGAGAACACAGCAATTGTGCAGAGTGAATAGGTGCTGGGTCTGACTGAGAACTCAGCGATGCTGCAGAGTGAATAGGTGCTGGATTTGACTGAGAAGTCAGCGATGGTGCAGAGTGAATAGGTGCTGGGTCTGACTGAGAACTCAGCGATGGTGTAGAGTGAATAGTTGCTGGGTCAGACAGTGAACACAGCGATGGTGCAGAGTGAATATTTGCTGGTTCTGACTGAGAAATGAGCGATGGTGCAGAGTGAATAGGTGCTGAGTCTGACTGAGATCTCAGAGATGGTGCAGAGTGAATAGGTGCTGGGTCTGACTGAGAGCTCAGCGATGGTGCAGATTGAATAGATGCTTGGTCTGACTGAGAACTCAGCGATGGTGCAGAGTGAAAAGGTGCTGGGTCTGACTGAGAGCTCAGCGATGGTGCAGAGTGAATAGATGCTTGTTCTGACTGAGAACTCAGCGATGGTGCAGAGTGAAAAGGTGCTGGGTCTGACTGAGATCTCAGCAATGGTGCAGAGTGAATAGGTGCTGGTTCTGACTGAGAACTCAGCGATGGTGCAGACTGAATAGGTGCTGGGTCTCACTGAGAACTCAGCGATGGTGCAGAATGAATAGGTGCTGTGCCTGACTGTGAACTCAGCGATGGTGCAGAGTGAATACTTGCTGGTTCTGACTGAGAACTCAGCAATGGTGCAGAGTGAATACTTGCTGGTTCTGACTGAGAACAGCAATGGTGCAGAGTGAATTGGTGCTGGGTCTGACTGAGAAATCAGTGATGGTGCAGAGTGAAAAGTTGCTGGTTCTGACTGAGAATTGACTGATGGTGCAGGGGGAATAGGTGCTGGGTGTGACTGAGAACTCAGCGATGGTGCAGAGTGAATAGGCGCTGGGACTGACTGAGAAATCAGCGATGGCATAGAGTGAATAGGTGCTGGGTCTGACTGAGAACTCAGCGATGGTGCAGAGTGAATAGGTGCTGGGTCTGACTGAGAACTGAGCGATGGAGTAGAGTGAATAGATGCTTGGTCTGACTGAGAACTCAGCGATGGTGCAGAGTGAATAGTTGCTGATTCTGACTGAGAATTGAGCGATGGTGCAGACTGGAAAGGTGCTGGGTCTGACTGAGAACTCAGCGATGGTGCAGAGTGAATAGGTGCTGGGTCTGACTGTGAACTCAGCAATGGTGCCCAGTGAATAGTTTCTGGGTCTGACTGAGAACTCAGCGATGGTGTGGAGTGAATAGATGCTGGGTCGGACAGAGAATTCAACGATGGTGCAGAGTGAATAGGTGTTGGGTCTGACTGAGAACTCAGCGATGGTGCAGAGTGAATAGGTGCTGGATTTGACTGAGAACTCCGCGATGGTGCAGACTGAATACGTGCTGGGTCTGACTGAGAACTCAGTGATCGTGCAGATTGAATCGGTGCTGGGTCTGACTACGAACTCAGTGATGGTGCAGAGTGAATAGATGCTTGGTCTGACTGAGAACTCAGCGATGGTCAGAGTGAATAGGTGCTGGGTCTGACTGAGAACAGCGATGGTGCAGAGTGAATAGATGCTTGGTCTGACTGAGAACTCAGCGATGGTGGAGAGTGAATAGATGCAGGGTCTCACTGAGAACTCAGCGATGGTGAAGAGTGAATAGGTGCTGGGTCTGACTGAGAACTCAGTGATGGTGCAGAGTGATTAGGTGCTGGGACTGACTGAGAACAGCAATGGTGCGGAGTGAATAGGTTTTGGTTCTGACTGAGAATTCAGCGATGGTGCAAAGTGAATAGTTGCTGGTTCTGACTGAGAACTCAGAGATGGTGCAAAGTGAATAGTTGCTGGTTCTGACTGAGAACTCTGAGATGGTGCAAAGTGAATAGTTGCTGGGTCTGACTGAGAACTCAGCGATGGTGCAGAGTGAATAGATGCTGGGTCTGACTGAGAACTCAGCGATGGTGTAGAGTGAATAGTTGCTGGGTCAGACAGTGAACACAGCGATGGTGCAGAGTGAATATTTGCTGGTTCTGACTGAGAAATGAGCGATGGTGCAGAGTGAATAGGTGCTGAGTCTGACTGAGAACTAAGTGATCGTGCAGACTGAATCGGTGCTGGGTCTGACTACGAACTCAGCGATGGTGCAGAGTGAATAGATGCTGGGTCTGACTGAGAACTCAGCGATGGTGTAGAGTGAATAGTTGCTGGGTCTGACTGAGAACACAACGATGGTGCAGAGTGAATAGGTGCAGGGTCTGACTGAGAACAGTAATGGTGCAGAGTGAATAGGTGCTGGGTCTGACTGAGAACAGCGATGGTGCTTAGTGAATAGGTGCTGGGTCTGACTGAGCACTCAGCGATGGTGTAGAGTGAATAGTTGCAGGGTCTGACTGAGAACAGCGATGTTGCAGAGTGAATATGTGCTGGGGCTGACTGAGAACTCAGCGATGGTGCAGAGTGGATTGATGCTGGGTCTGACTGAGAACTCGGCAATGGTGTCGAGTGAATAGTTGCTGGGTCTGACTGAGAACTCCGCGATTGGAGTAGAGTAAATAGGTGCTGGTTCTGACTGAGAACTCATCGATGGTGCAGAGTGAATAGGAGCTGGGTTTGACTGACAACTCCGCGATGGTGCAGAGTGAATAGGTGCTGGGTCTGACTGAGAAGTCAGTGATCGTGCAGATTGAATCGGTGCTGGGTCTGACTACGAACTCAGCGATGGTGCAGAGTGAATAGCTGCTGGGTCTGACTGAGAATAGCGATGGTGCAGAGTGAATAGGTGCTGGGTCTGATTGAGAACTCAGCGATGGTGCAGAGTAAATAGATGCTTGGTCTGACTGAGAACTCAGCGATGGTCAGAGTGAATAGGTGCTGGGTCAGACTGTGATCTCAGAGATGGTGCAGAGTGAATAGATGCTTGGTCTGACTGAGAACTCAGCGATGGTGCAGAATGAATAGGTGCTGCGTCTCACTGAGAACTCAGCGATGGTGCAGAGTGAATAGGTGCTGGGTCTGACTGAGAGCTCAGCGAAGGTGCAGTGTGAATAGGAGCTGGGTTTGACTGAGAACTCAGCGATGGTGCAGAGTGAATAGCTGCTGGGTCTGACTGAGAACAGCGATGCTGCAGAGTGAATAGATGCTGGGTCTGACTGAGAACTCAGCGATGGTGCAGACTGAATAGATGCTTGGTTTGACTGAGAACTCAGCGATGGTGCAGAGTGAATAGTTGCTGATTCTGACTGAGAATTGAGCGATGCTGCAGACTGAATAGGTGTTGGGTCTGACTGAGAACACAGCAATTGTGCAGAGTGAATAGGTGCTGGGTCTGACTGAGAACTCAGCGATGCTGCAGAGTGAATAGGTGCTGGATTTGACTGAGAAGTCAGCGATGGTGCAGAGTGAATAGGTGCTGGGTCTGACTGAGAGCTCAGCGATGGTGCAGAGTGAATAGGTGCTGGGTTTGACTGAGAACTCCGCGATGGTGCAGAGTGAATATGTGCTGGGTCTGACTGACAAAACAGCGATGGTGCAGAGTGAATCGGTGCTGGCTCTGACTGAGAACAGTAATGGTGCAGAGTGAATAGGTGCCGAGTCTGACTGAGAACAGCGATGGTGCTTAGTGAATAGGTGCTGGGTCTGACTGAGAACTCAGCGATGGTGTAGAGTGAATAGTTGCAGGGTCTGACTGAGAACAGCGATGTTGCAGAGTGAATAGGTGCTGGGGCTGACTGAGAACTCAGCGATGGTGCAGAGTGGATTGATGCTGGGTCTGACTGAGAACTCAGCGATGGTGCAGAATGAATACGTGCTGGGTCTGACTGAGAACTAAGTGATCGTGTATATTGAATCGGTGCTGGGTCTGACTACGAACTCAGCGATGGTGTAGAGTGAATATGTGCTGGGTCTGACTGAGAACAGCGATGGTGCAGAATGAATAGGTGCTGGGTCTGACTTAGAACTCAGCGATGGTGCAGAGTGAATAGATGCTTGGTCTGACTGAGAACTCAGCGATGGTCAGAGTGAATAGGTGCTGGATCTGACTGAGATCTCAGAGATGGTGCAGAGTGAATAGTTGCTGGTTCTGACTGGGAAATGAGCGATGGTGCAGATTGAATAGGTGCTGGGTCTGACTGAGAACACAGCGATGGTGCAGAGTGAATAGGTGCAGGGTCTGACTGAGAACAGTAATGGTGCAGAGTGAATAGGTGCTGGGTCTGACTGAGAACAGCGATGGTGCTTAGTGAATAGGTGCTGGGTCTGACTGAGAACTCAGCGATGGTGTAGAGTGAATAGTTGCTGGGTCTGACTGAGAACAGCGATGTTGCAGAGTGAATAGGTGCTGGGGCTGACTGAGAACACAGCGATGGTGCAGAGTGAATAGGTGCAGGGTCTGACTGAGAACAGTAATGGTGCAGAGTGAATAGGTGCTGGGTCTGACTGAGAACAGCGATGGTGCTTAGTGAATAGGTGCTGGGTCTGACTGAGAACTCAGCGATGGTGTAGAGTGAATAGTTGCTGGGTCTGACTGAGAACAGCGATGTTGCAGAGTGAATAGGTGCTGGGGCTGACAGAGAACTCAGCGATGGTGCAGAGTGGATTGATGCTGGGTCTGACTGAGAACTCAGCGATGGTGCAGAGTGAATAGATGCTGGGTCTGACTGAGAACTCAGCGATGGTGCAGAGTGGATTGATGCTGGGTCTGACTGAGAACTCAGCGATGGTGCAGAGTGAATAGATGCTGGGTCTGACTGAGAACTCAGCGATGGTGCAGAGTGGATTGATGCTGGGTCTGACTGAGAACTCCGCGATTGGAGTAGAGTAAATAGGTGCTGGTTCTGACTGAGAACTCATCGATGGTGCAGAGTGAATAGGAGCTGGGTTTGACTGACAAATCCGCGATGGTGCAGAGTGAATAGGTGCTGGGTCTGACTGAGAAGTCAGTGATCGTGCAGATTGAATCGGTGCTGGGTCTGACTACGAACTCAGCGATGGTGCAGAGTGATTAGGTGCTGGGACTGACTGAGAACAGCAATGGTGCGGAGTGAATAGGTGTTGGTTCTGACTGAGAATTCAGCGATTGTGCAAAGTGAATAGTTGCTGGTTCTGACTGAGAACTCAGAGATGGTGCAAAGTGAATAGTTGCTGGTTCTGACTGAGAACTCTGAGATGGTGCAAAGTGAATAGTTGCTGGGTCTGACTGAGAACTCAGCGATGGTGCAGAGTGAATAGATGCTGGGTCTGACTGAGAACTCAGCGATGGTGTAGAGTGAATAGTTGCTGGGTCTGACTGAGAACACAGCGATGGTGCAGAGTGAATAGGTGCAGGGTCTGACTGAGAACAGTAATGGTGCAGAGTGAATAGGTGCTGGGTCTGACTGAGAACAGCGATGGTGCTTAGTGAATAGGTGCTGGGTCTGACTGAGCACTCAGCGATGGTGTAGAGTGAATAGTTGCAGGGTCTGACTGAGAAGAGCGATGTTGCAGAGTGAATATGTGCTGGGGCTGACTGAGAACTCAGCGATGGTGCAGAGTGGATTGATGCTGGGTCTGACTGAGAACAGCGATGGTGCAGAGTGAATAGGTGCGGGGTCTGACTACGAACTCAGCGATGGTCAGAGTGAATAGTTGCTGGTTCTGACTGGGAAATGAGCGATGGTGCAGAGTGAATAGGTGCTGGGTCTGACTGAGAACACAGAGATGGTGCAGAGTGAATAGGTGCTGGGTCTGACTGAGAACTCAGCGATGGTGTAGAGTGAATAGTTGCTGGGTCTGACTGAGAACAGCGATGTTGCAGAGTGAATAGGTGCTGGGGCTGTCTGAGAACTCAGCGATGGTGCAGAGTGAATAGATGCTGGGTCTGACTGAGAACTCAGCGATGGTGCAGAGTGGATTGATGCTGGGTCTGACTGAGAACTCAGCAATGGTGTCGAGTGAATAGTTGCTGGGTCTGACTGAGAACTCCGCGATTGGAGTAGAGTAAATAGGTGCTGTTTCTGACTGAGAACTCAGCGATGGTGCAGAGTGAATAGGTGCTGGGTCTGACTGAGAAGTCAGTGATCGTGCAGATTGAATCGGTGCTGGGTCTGACTACGAACTCAGCGATGGTGCAGAGTGATTAGGTGCTGGGACTGACTGAGAACAGCAATGGTGTGGAGTGAATAGATGCTTGGTCTGACTGAGAACTCAGCGATGGTGGAGAGTGAATAGATGCAGGGTCTCACTGAGAACTCAGCGATGGTGAAGAGTGAATAGGTGCTGGGTCTGACTGAGAACTCAGTGATGGTGCAGAGTGATTAGGTGCTGGGACTGACTGAGAACAGCAATGGTGCGGAGTGAATAGGTTTTGGTTCTGACTGAGAATTCAGCGATGGTGCAAAGTGAATAGTTGCTGGTTCTGACTGAGAACTCAGAGATGGTGCAAAGTGAATAGTTGCTGGTTCTGACTGAGAACTCTGAGATGGTGCAAAGTGAATAGTTGCTGGGTCTGACTGAGAACTCAGCGATGGTGCAGAGTGAATAGATGCTGGGTCTGACTGAGAACTCAGCGATGGTGTAGAGTGAATAGTTGCTGGGTCAGACAGTGAACACAGCGATGGTGCAGAGTGAATATTTGCTGGTTCTGACTGAGAAATGAGCGATGGTGCAGAGTGAATAGGTGCTGAGTCTGACTGAGAACTAAGTGATCGTGCAGACTGAATCGGTGCTGGGTCTGACTACGAACTCAGCGATGGTGCAGAGTGAATAGATGCTGGGTCTGACTGAGAACTCAGCGATGGTGTAGAGTGAATAGTTGCTGGGTCTGACTGAGAACACAACGATGGTGCAGAGTGAATAGGTGCAGGGTCTGACTGAGAACAGTAATGGTGCAGAGTGAATAGGTGCTGGGTCTGACTGAGAACAGCGATGGTGCTTAGTGAATAGGTGCTGGGTCTGACTGAGCACTCAGCGATGGTGTAGAGTGAATAGTTGCAGGGTCTGACTGAGAACAGCGATGTTGCAGAGTGAATATGTGCTGGGGCTGACTGAGAACTCAGCGATGGTGCAGAGTGGATTGATGCTGGGTCTGACTGAGAACTCGGCAATGGTGTCGAGTGAATAGTTGCTGGGTCTGACTGAGAACTCCGCGATTGGAGTAGAGTAAATAGGTGCTGGTTCTGACTGAGAACTCATCGATGGTGCAGAGTGAATAGGAGCTGGGTTTGACTGACAACTCCGCGATGGTGCAGAGTGAATAGGTGCTGGGTCTGACTGAGAAGTCAGTGATCGTGCAGATTGAATCGGTGCTGGGTCTGACTACGAACTCAGCGATGGTGCAGAGTGAATAGCTGCTGGGTCTGACTGAGAATAGCGATGGTGCAGAGTGAATAGGTGCTGGGTCTGATTGAGAACTCAGCGATGGTGCAGAGTAAATAGATGCTTGGTCTGACTGAGAACTCAGCGATGGTCAGAGTGAATAGGTGCTGGGTCAGACTGTGATCTCAGAGATGGTGCAGAGTGAATAGATGCTTGGTCTGACTGAGAACTCAGCGATGGTGCAGAATGAATAGGTGCTGCGTCTCACTGAGAACTCAGCGATGGTGCAGAGTGAATAGGTGCTGGGTCTGACTGAGAGCTCAGCGAAGGTGCAGTGTGAATAGGAGCTGGGTTTGACTGAGAACTCAGCGATGGTGCAGAGTGAATAGCTGCTGGGTCTGACTGAGAACAGCGATGCTGCAGAGTGAATAGATGCTGGGTCTGACTGAGAACTCAGCGATGGTGCAGACTGAATAGATGCTTGGTTTGACTGAGAACTCAGCGATGGTGCAGAGTGAATAGTTGCTGATTCTGACTGAGAATTGAGCGATGCTGCAGACTGAATAGGTGTTGGGTCTGACTGAGAACACAGCAATTGTGCAGAGTGAATAGGTGCTGGGTCTGACTGAGAACTCAGCGATGCTGCAGAGTGAATAGGTGCTGGATTTGACTGAGAAGTCAGCGATGGTGCAGAGTGAATAGGTGCTGGGTCTGACTGAGAGCTCAGCGATGGTGCAGAGTGAATAGGTGCTGGGTTTGACTGAGAACTCCGCGATGGTGCAGAGTGAATATGTGCTGGGTCTGACTGACAAAACAGCGATGGTGCAGAGTGAATCGGTGCTGGCTCTGACTGAGAACAGTAATGGTGCAGAGTGAATAGGTGCCGAGTCTGACTGAGAACAGCGATGGTGCTTAGTGAATAGGTGCTGGGTCTGACTGAGAACTCAGCGATGGTGTAGAGTGAATAGTTGCAGGGTCTGACTGAGAACAGCGATGTTGCAGAGTGAATAGGTGCTGGGGCTGACTGAGAACTCAGCGATGGTGCAGAGTGGATTGATGCTGGGTCTGACTGAGAACTCAGCGATGGTGCAGAATGAATACGTGCTGGGTCTGACTGAGAACTAAGTGATCGTGTATATTGAATCGGTGCTGGGTCTGACTACGAACTCAGCGATGGTGTAGAGTGAATATGTGCTGGGTCTGACTGAGAACAGCGATGGTGCAGAATGAATAGGTGCTGGGTCTGACTTAGAACTCAGCGATGGTGCAGAGTGAATAGATGCTTGGTCTGACTGAGAACTCAGCGATGGTCAGAGTGAATAGGTGCTGGATCTGACTGAGATCTCAGAGATGGTGCAGAGTGAATAGTTGCTGGTTCTGACTGGGAAATGAGCGATGGTGCAGATTGAATAGGTGCTGGGTCTGACTGAGAACACAGCGATGGTGCAGAGTGAATAGGTGCAGGGTCTGACTGAGAACAGTAATGGTGCAGAGTGAATAGGTGCTGGGTCTGACTGAGAACAGCGATGGTGCTTAGTGAATAGGTGCTGGGTCTGACTGAGAACTCAGCGATGGTGTAGAGTGAATAGTTGCTGGGTCTGACTGAGAACAGCGATGTTGCAGAGTGAATAGGTGCTGGGGCTGACTGAGAACACAGCGATGGTGCAGAGTGAATAGGTGCAGGGTCTGACTGAGAACAGTAATGGTGCAGAGTGAATAGGTGCTGGGTCTGACTGAGAACAGCGATGGTGCTTAGTGAATAGGTGCTGGGTCTGACTGAGAACTCAGCGATGGTGTAGAGTGAATAGTTGCTGGGTCTGACTGAGAACAGCGATGTTGCAGAGTGAATAGGTGCTGGGGCTGACAGAGAACTCAGCGATGGTGCAGAGTGGATTGATGCTGGGTCTGACTGAGAACTCAGCGATGGTGCAGAGTGAATAGATGCTGGGTCTGACTGAGAACTCAGCGATGGTGCAGAGTGGATTGATGCTGGGTCTGACTGAGAACTCAGCGATGGTGCAGAGTGAATAGATGCTGGGTCTGACTGAGAACTCAGCGATGGTGCAGAGTGGATTGATGCTGGGTCTGACTGAGAACTCCGCGATTGGAGTAGAGTAAATAGGTGCTGGTTCTGACTGAGAACTCATCGATGGTGCAGAGTGAATAGGAGCTGGGTTTGACTGACAAATCCGCGATGGTGCAGAGTGAATAGGTGCTGGGTCTGACTGAGAAGTCAGTGATCGTGCAGATTGAATCGGTGCTGGGTCTGACTACGAACTCAGCGATGGTGCAGAGTGATTAGGTGCTGGGACTGACTGAGAACAGCAATGGTGCGGAGTGAATAGGTGTTGGTTCTGACTGAGAATTCAGCGATTGTGCAAAGTGAATAGTTGCTGGTTCTGACTGAGAACTCAGAGATGGTGCAAAGTGAATAGTTGCTGGTTCTGACTGAGAACTCTGAGATGGTGCAAAGTGAATAGTTGCTGGGTCTGACTGAGAACTCAGCGATGGTGCAGAGTGAATAGATGCTGGGTCTGACTGAGAACTCAGCGATGGTGTAGAGTGAATAGTTGCTGGGTCTGACTGAGAACACAGCGATGGTGCAGAGTGAATAGGTGCAGGGTCTGACTGAGAACAGTAATGGTGCAGAGTGAATAGGTGCTGGGTCTGACTGAGAACAGCGATGGTGCTTAGTGAATAGGTGCTGGGTCTGACTGAGCACTCAGCGATGGTGTAGAGTGAATAGTTGCAGGGTCTGACTGAGAAGAGCGATGTTGCAGAGTGAATATGTGCTGGGGCTGACTGAGAACTCAGCGATGGTGCAGAGTGGATTGATGCTGGGTCTGACTGAGAACAGCGATGGTGCAGAGTGAATAGGTGCGGGGTCTGACTACGAACTCAGCGATGGTCAGAGTGAATAGTTGCTGGTTCTGACTGGGAAATGAGCGATGGTGCAGAGTGAATAGGTGCTGGGTCTGACTGAGAACACAGAGATGGTGCAGAGTGAATAGGTGCTGGGTCTGACTGAGAACTCAGCGATGGTGTAGAGTGAATAGTTGCTGGGTCTGACTGAGAACAGCGATGTTGCAGAGTGAATAGGTGCTGGGGCTGTCTGAGAACTCAGCGATGGTGCAGAGTGAATAGATGCTGGGTCTGACTGAGAACTCAGCGATGGTGCAGAGTGGATTGATGCTGGGTCTGACTGAGAACTCAGCAATGGTGTCGAGTGAATAGTTGCTGGGTCTGACTGAGAACTCCGCGATTGGAGTAGAGTAAATAGGTGCTGTTTCTGACTGAGAACTCAGCGATGGTGCAGAGTGAATAGGTGCTGGGTCTGACTGAGAAGTCAGTGATCGTGCAGATTGAATCGGTGCTGGGTCTGACTACGAACTCAGCGATGGTGCAGAGTGATTAGGTGCTGGGACTGACTGAGAACAGCAATGGTGTGGAGTGAATAGGTGTTGGTTCTGACTGAGAATTCAGCGATGGTGCAAAGTGAATAGTTGCTGGTTCTGACTGAGAACTCAGAGATGGTGCAGACTGAATAGATGCTTGGTTTGACTGAGAACTCAGCGATGGTGCAGAGTGAATAGTTGCTGATTCTGACTGAGAATTGAGCGATGGTGCAGACTGAATAGGTGTTGGGTCTGACTGAGAACACAGCAATTGTGCAGAGTGAATAGGTGCTGGGTCTGACTGAGAACTCAGCGATGCTGCAGAGTGAATAGGTGCTGGATTTGACTGAGAAGTCAGCGATGGTGCAGAGTGAATAGGTGCTGGGTCTGACTGAGAGCTCAGCGATGGTGCAGAGTGAATAGGTGCTGGGTTTGACTGAGAACTCCGCGATGGTGCAGAGTGAATACGTGCTGGGTCTGACTGACAAAACAGCGATGGTGCAGAGTGAATCGGTGCTGGGTCTGACTGAGAACAGTAATGGTGCAGAGTGTATAGGTGCCGAGTCTGACTGAGAACAGCGATGGTGCTTAGTGAATAGGTGCTGGGTCTGACTGAGAACTCAGCGATGGTGTAGAGTGAATAGTTGCAGGGGCTGACTGAGAACTCAGCGATGGTGCAGAGTGGATTGATGCTGGGTCTGACTGAGAACTCAGCGATGGTGCAGAATGAATACGTGCTGGGTCTGACTGAGAACTAAGTGATCGTGTAGATTGAATCGGTGCTGGGTCTGACTACGAACTCAGCGATGGTGCAGAGTGAATAGGTGCTGGGTCTGACTGAGAACAGCGATGGTGCAGAGTGAATAGGTGCTGGGTCTGACTTAGAACTCAGCGATGGTGCAGAGTGAATAGATGCTTGGTCTGACTGAGAACTCAGCGATGGTCAGAGTGAATAGGTGCTGGATCTGACTGAGATCTCAGAGATGGTGCAGAGTGAATAGGTGCAGGGTCTGACTGAGAACAGTAATGGTGCAGAGTGAATAGGTGCTGGGTCTGACTGAGAACAGCGATGGTGCTTAGTGAATAGGTGCTGGGTCTGACTGAGAACTCAGCGATGGTGTAGAGTGAATAGTTGCTGGGTCTGACTGAGAACAGCGATGTTGCAGAGTGAATAGGTGCTGGGGCTGACTGAGAACTCAGCGATGGTGCAGAGTGGATTGATGCTGGGTCTGACTGAGAACTCAGCGATGGTGCAGAGTGAATAGATGCTGGGTCTGACTGAGAACTCAGCGATGGTGCAGAGTGGATTGATGCTGGGTCTGACTGAGAACTCAGCGATGGTGCAGAGTGAATAGATGCTGGGTCTGACTGAGAACTCAGCGATGGTGCAGAGTGGATTGATGCTGGTTCTGACTGAGAACTCATCGATGGTGCAGAGTGAATAGGAGCTGGGTTTGACTGACAACTCCGCGATGGTGCAGAGTGAATAGGTGCTGGGTCTGACTGAGAAGTCAGTGATCGTGCAGATTGAATCGGTGCTGGGTCTGACTACGAACTCAGCGATGGTGCAGAGTGATTAGGTGCTGGGACTGACTGAGAACAGCAATGGTGCGGAGTGAATAGTTGTTGGTTCTGACTGAGAATTAAGCGATTGTGCAAAGTGAATAGTTGCTGGTTCTGACTGAGAACTCAGAGATGGTGCAAAGTGAATAGTTGCTGGTTCTGACTGAGAACTCTGAGATGGTGCAAAGTGAATAGTTGCTGGGTCTGACTGAGAACTCAGCGATGGTGCAGAGTGAGTAGATGCTGGGTCTGACTGAGAACTCAGCTATGGTGTAGAGTGAATAGTTGCTGGGTCTGACTGAGAACACAGCGATGGTGCAGAGTGAATAGGTGCAGGGTCTGACTGAGAACAGTAATGGTGCAGAGTGAATTGGTGCTGGGTCTGACTGAGAACAGCGATGGTGCTTAGTGAATAGGTGCTGGGTCTGACTGAGCACTCAGCGATGGTGTAGAGTGAATAGTTGCAGGGTCTGACTGAGAACAGCGATGTTGCAGAGTGAATATGTGCTGGGGCTGACTGAGAACTCAGCGATGGTGCAGAGTGGATTGATGCTGGGTCTGACTGAGAACTCAGCGATGGTGCAGAATGAATACGTGCTGGGTCTGACTGAGATCTCAGAGATGGTGCAGAGTGAATAGTTGCTGGTTCTGACTGGGAAATGAGCGATGGTGCAGAGTGAATAGGTGCTGGGTCTGACTGAGAACACAGCGATGGTGCAGAGTGAATAGGTGCAGGCTCTGACTGAGAACAGTAATGGTGCAGAGTGAATAGGTGCTGGGTCTACTGAGAACAGCGATGGTGCTTAGTGAATAGGTGCTGGGTCTGACTGAGAACTCAGCGATGGTGTAGAGTGAATAGTTGCTGGGTCTGACTGAGAACAGCGATGTTACAGAGTGAATAGGTGCTGGGTCTGACTGAGAACTCAGCGATGGTGCAGAGTGGATTGATGCTGGGTCTGACTGAGAACTCAGCGATGGTGCAGAGTGAATAGATGCTGGGTCTCACTGAGAACTCAGCGATGGTGCAGAGTGGATTGATGCTGGGTCTGACTGAGAACTCAGCGATGGTGCAGAGTCAATAGATGCTGGGTCTGACTGAGAACTCAGCGATGGTGCAGAGTGGATTGATGCTGGGTCTGACTGAGAACTCAGCGATGGTGCAGAGTGAATAGATGCTGGGTCTGACTGAGAACTCAGCGATGGTGCAGAGTGGATTGATGCTGGGTCTGACTGAGAACTCCGCGATTGGAGTAGAGTAAATAGGTGCTGGGTCTGACTGAGAGCTCAGCGAAGGTGCAGTGTGAATAGGAGCTGGTTTTGACTGAGAACTCCGCGATGGTACAGAGTGAATAGGTGCTGGGTCTGACTGAGAACTCAGCGATGGTGCAGAGTGAATAGCTGCTGGGTCTGACTGAGAACAGCGATGGTGCAGAGTGAATAGATGCTGGGTCTGACTGAGAACTCAGCGATGGTGCAGACTGAATAGATGCTTGGTTTGACTGAGAACTCAGCGATGGTGCAGAGTGAATAGTTGCTGATTCTGACTGAGAATTGAGAGATGGTGCAGACTGAATAGGTGTTGGGTCTGACTGAGAACACAGCAATTGTGCAGAGTGAATAGGTGCTGGGTCTGACTGAGAACTCAGCGATGCTGCAGAGTGAATAGGTGCTGGATTTGACTGAGAAGTCAGCGATGGTGCAGGGTGAATAGGTGCTGGGTCTGACTGAGAGCTCAGCGATGGTGCAGAGTGAATAGGTGCTGGGTTTGACTGAGAACTCCGCGATGGTGCAGAGTGAATACGTGCTGGGTCTGACTGACAAAACAGCGATGGTGCAGAGTGAATCGGTGCTGGGTCTGACTGAGAACAGTAATGGTGCAGAGTGAATAGGTGCCGGTTCTGACTGAGAACAGCGATGGTGCTTAGTGAATAGGTGCTGGGTCTGACTGAGAACTCAGCGATGGTGTAGAGTGAATAGTTGCAGGGTCTGACTGAGAACAGCGATGTTGCAGAGTGAATAGGTGCTGGGGCTGACTGAGAACTCAGCGATGGTGCAGAGTGGATTGATGCTGGGTCTGACTGAGAACTCAGCGATGGTGCAGAATGAATACGTGCTGGGTCTGACTGAGAACTAAGTGATCGTGTAGATTGAATCGGCGCTGGGTCTGACTACGAACTCAGCGATGGTGCAGAGTGAATAGGTGCTGGGTCTGACTGAGAACAGCGATGGTGCAGAGTGAATAGGTGCTGGGTCTGACTTAGAACTCAGCGATGGTGCAGAGTGAATAGATGCTTGGTCTGACTGAGAACTCAGCGATGGTCAGAGTGAATAGGTGCTGGATCTGACTGAGATCTCAGAGATGGTGCAGAGTGAATAGTTGCTGGTTCTGACTGGGAAATGAGCGATGGTGCAGAGTGAATAGGTGCTGGGTCTGACTGAGAACACAGCGATTGTGCAGAGTGAATAGGTGCAGGGTCTGACTGAGAACAGTAATGGTGCAGAGTGAATAGGTGCTGGGTCTGACTGAGAACAGCGATGGTGCTTAGTGAATAGGTGCTGGGTCTGACTGAGAACTCAGCGATGGTGTAGAGTGAATAGTTGCTGGGTCTGACTGAGAACAGCGATGTTGCAGAGTGAATAGGTGCTGGGGCTGACTGAGAACTCAGCGATGGTGCAGAGTGGATTGATGCTGGGTCTGACTGAGAACTCAGCGATGGTGCAGAGTGAATAGATGCTGGGTCTGACTGAGAACTCAGCGATGGTGCAGAGTGGATTGATGCTGGGTCTGACTGAGAACTCAGCAATGGTGTCGAGTGAATAGTTGCTGGGTCTGACTGAGAACTCCGCGATTGGAGTAGAGTAAATAGGTGCTGGTTCTGACTGAGAACTCATCGATGGTGCAGAGTGAATAGGAGCTGGGTTTGACTGACAACTCCGCGATGGTGCAGAGTGAATAGGTGCTGGGTCTGACTGAGAAGTCAGTGATCGTGCAGATTGAATCGGTGCTGGGTCTGACTACGAACTCAGCGATGGTGCAGAGTGAATAGCTGCTGGGTCTGACTGAGAATAGCGATGGTGCAGAGTGAATAGGTGCTGGGTCTGATTGAGAACTCAGCGATGGTGCAGAGTAAATAGATGCTTGGTCTGACTGAGAACTCAGCGATGGTCAGAGTGAATAGGTGCTGGGTCAGACTGTGATCTCAGAGATGGTGCAGAGTGAATAGGTGCTGGGTCTGACTGAGAGCTCAGCGATGGTGCAGAGTGAATATATGCTTGGTCTGACTGAGAACTCAGCGATGGTGCAGAATGAATAGGTGCTGCGTCTCAATGAGAACTCAGCGATGGTGCAGAGTGAATAGGTGCTGGGTCTGACTGAGAGCTCAGCGAAGGTGCAGTGTGAATAGGAGCTGGGTTTGACTGAGAACTCCGCGATGGTACAGAGTGAATAGGTGCTGGGTCTGACTGAGAACTCAGCGATGGTGCAGAGTGAATAGCTGCTGGGTCTGACTGAGAACAGCGATGGTGCAGAGTGAATAGATGCTGGGTCTGACTGAGAACTCAGCGATGGTGCAGACTGAATAGATGCTTGGTTTGACTGAGAACTCAGCGATGGTGCAGAGTGAATAGTTGCTGATTCTGACTGAGAATTGAGCGATGGTGCAGACTGAATAGGTGTTGGGTCTGACTGAGAACACAGCAATTGTGCAGAGTGAATAGGTGCTGGGTCTGACTGAGAACTCAGCGATGCTGCAGAGTGAATAGGTGCTGGATTTGACTGAGAAGTCAGCGATGGTGCAGAGTGTAAAGGTGCTGGGTCTGACTGAGAGCTCAGCGATGGTGCAGAGTGAATAGGTGCTGGGTTTGACTGAGAACTCCGCGATGGTGCAGAGTGAATACGTGCTGGGTCTGACTGACAAAACAGCGATGGTGCAGAGTGAATCGGTGCTGGGTCTGACTGAGAACAGTAATGGTGCAGAGTGAATAGGTGCCGAGTCTGACTGAGAACAGCGATGGTGCTTAGTGAATAGGTGCTGGGTCTGACTGAGAACTCAGCGATGGTGTAGAGTGAATACTTGCAGGGTCTGACTGAGAACAGCGATGTTGCAGAGTGAATAGGTGCTGGGACTGACTGAGAACTCAGCGATGGTGCAGAGTGGATTGATGCTGGGTCTGACTGAGAACTCAGCGATGGTGCAGAATGAATAGGTGCTGGATCTGACTGAGATCTCAGAGATGGTGCAGAGTGAATAGTTGCTGGTTCTGACTGGGAAATGAGCGATGGTGCAGAGTGAATAGCTGCTGGGTCTGACTGAGAACACAGCGATGGTGCAGAGTGAATAGGTGCAGGGTCTGACTGAGAACAGTAATGGTGCAGAGTGAATAGGTGCTGGGTCTGACTGAGAACAGCGATGTTGCAGAGTGAATAGGTGCTGGGGCAGACTGAGAACTCAGAGATGGTGCAGAGTGGATTGATGCTGGGTCTGACTGAGAACTCAGCGATGGTGCAGAGTGAATAGATGCTGGGTCTGACTGAGAACTCAGCGATGGTGCAGAGTGGATTGATGCTGGGTCTGACTGAGAACTCAGCGATGGTGCAGAGTGAATAGAAGCTGGGTCTGACTGAGAACTCAGCGATGGTGCAGAGTGGATTGATGCTGGGTCTGACTGAGAACTCTGCGATTGGAGTAGAGTAAATAGGTGCTGGTTCTGACTGAGAACTCATCGATGGTGCAGAGTGAATAGGAGCTGGGTTTGACTGACAACTCCGCGATGGTGCAGAGTGAATAGGTGCTGGGTCTGACTGAGAAGTCAGTGATCGTGCAGATTGAATCGGTGCTGGGTCTGACTACGAACTCAGCGATGGTGCAGAGTGATTAGGTGCTGGGACTGACTGAGAACAGCAATGGTGCGGAGTGAATAGGTGTTGGTTCTGACTGAGAATTCAGCGATTGTGCAAAGTGAATAGTTGCTGGTTCTGACTGAGAACTCAGAGATGGTGCAAATTGAATAGTTGCTGGTTCTGACTGAGAACTCTGAGATGGTGCAAAGTGAATAGTTGCTGGGTCTGACTGAGAACTCAGCGATGGTGCAGAGTGAATAGATGCTGGGTCTGACTGAGAACTCAGCGATGGTGTAGAGTGAATAGTTGCTGGGTCTGACTGAGAACACAGCGATGGTTCAGAGTGAATAGGTGCAGGGTCTGACTGAGAACAGTAATGGTGCAGAGTGAATAGGTGCTGGGTCTGACTGAGAACAGCGATGGTGCTTAGTGAATAGGTGCTGGGTCTGACTGAGAACTCAGCGATGGTGTAGAGTGAATAGTTGCTGTGTCTGACTGAGAACAGCGATGTTGCAGAGTGAATAGGTGCTGGGGCTGACTGAGAACTCAGCGATGGTGCAGAGTGGATTGATGCTGGGTCTGACTGAGAACTCAGCGATGGTGCAGAGTGAATAGATGCTGGGTCTGACTGAGAACTCAGCGATGGTGCAGAGTGGATTGATGCTGGGTCTGACTGAGAACTCAGCAATGGTGTCGAGTGAATAGTTGCTGGGTCTGACTGAGAACTCCGCGATTGGAGTAGAGTAAATAGGTGCTGGTTCTGACTGAGAACTCATCGATGGTGCAGAGTGAATAGGAGCTGGGTTTGACTGACAACTCCGCGATGGTGCAGAGTGAATAGGTGCTGGGTCTGACTGAGAAGTCAGTGATCGTGCAGATTGAATCGGTGCTGGGTCTGACTACGAACTCAGCGATGGTGCAGAGTGAATAGCTGCTGGGTCTGACTGAGAATAGCGATGGTGCAGAGTGAATAGGTGCTGGGTCTGATTGAGAACTCAGCGATGGTGCAGAGTAAATAGATGCTTGGTCTGACTGAGAACTCAGCGATGGTCAGAGTGAATAGGTGCTGGGTCAGACTGTGATCTCAGAGATGGTGCAGAGTGAATAGTTGCTGGGTCTGACTGAGAGCTCAGCGATGGTGCAGAGTGAATATATTCTTGGTCTGACTGAGAACTCAGCGATGGTGCAGAATGAATAGGTGCTGCGTCTCAATGAGAACTCAGCGATGGTGCAGAGTGAATAGGTGCTGGGTCTGACTGAGGGCTCAGCGAAGGTGCAGTGTGAATAGGAGCTGGGTTTGACTGAGAACTCCGCGATGGTACAGAGTGAATAGGTGCTGGGTCTGACTGAGAACTCAGCGATGGTGCAGAGTGAATAGCTGCTGGGTCTGACTGAGAACAGCGATGCTGCAGAGTGAATAGATGCTGGGTCTGACTGAGAACTCAGCGATGGTGCAGACTGAATAGATGCTTGGTTTGACTGAGAACTCAGCGATGGTGCAGAGTGAATAGTTGCTGATTCTGACTGAGAATTGAGCGATGGTGCAGACTGAATAGGTGTTGGGTCTGACTGAGAACACAGCAATTGTGCAGAGTGAATAGGTGCTGGGTCTGACTGAGAACTCAGCGATGCTGCAGAGTGAATAGGTGCTGGATTTGACTGAGAAGTCAGCGATGGTGCAGAGTGAAAAGGTGCTGGGTCTGACTGAGAGCTCAGCGATGGTGCAGAGTGAATAGGTGCTGGGTTTGACTGAGAACTCCGCGATGGTGCAGAGTGAATACGTGCTGGGTCTGACTGACAAAACAGCGATGGTGCAGAGTGAATCGGTGCTGGGTCTGACTGAGAACAGTAATGGTGCAGAGTGAATAGGTGCCGAGTCTGACTGAGAACAGCGATGGTGCTTAGTGAATAGGTGCTGGGTCTGACTGAGAACTCAGCGATGGTGTAGAGTGAATACTTGCAGGGTCTGACTGAGAACAGCGATGTTGCAGAGTGAATAGGTGCTGGGACTGACTGAGAACTCAGCGATGGTGCAGAGTGGATTGATGCTGGGTCTGACTGAGAACTCAGCGATGGTGCAGAATGAATAGGTGCTGGATCTGACTGAGATCTCAGAGATGGTGCAGAGTGAATAGTTGCTGGTTCTGACTGGGAAATGAGCGATGGTGCAGAGTGAATAGCTGCTGGGTCTGACTGAGAACACAGCGATGGTGCAGAGTGAATAGGTGCAGGGTCTGACTGAGAACAGTAATGGTGCAGAGTGAATAGGTGCTGGGTCTGACTGAGAACAGCGATGTTGCAGAGTGAATAGGTGCTGGGGCTGACTGAGAACTCAGAGATGGTGCAGAGTGGATTGATGCTGGGTCTGACTGAGAACTCAGCGATGGTGCAGAGTGAATAGATGCTGGGTCTGACTGAGAACTCAGCGATGGTGCAGAGTGGATTGATGCTGGGTCTGTCTGAGAACTCAGCGATGGTGCAGAGTGAATAGATGCTGGGTCTGACTGAGAACTCAGCGATGGTGCAGAGTGGATTGATGCTGGGTCTGACTGAGAACTCCGCGATTGGAGTAGAGTAAATAGGTGCTGGTTCTGACTGAGAACTCATCGATGGTGCAGAGTGAATAGGAGCTGGGTTTGACTGACAACTCCGCGATGGTGCAGAGTGAATAGGTGCTGGGTCTGACTGAGAAGTCAGTGATCGTGCAGATTGAATCGGTGCTGGGTCTGACTACGAACTCAGCGATGGTGCAGAGTGATTAGGTGCTGGGACTGACTGAGAACAGCAATGGTGCGGAGTGAATAGGTGTTGGTTCTGACTGAGAATTCAGCGATTGTGCAAAGTGAATAGTTGCTGGTTCTGACTGAGAACTCAGAGATGGTGCAAATTGAATAGTTGCTGGTTCTGACTGAGAACTCTGAGATGGTGCAAAGTGAATAGTTGCTGGGTCTGACTGAGAACTCAGCGATGGTGCAGAGTGAATAGATGCTGGGTCTGACTGAGAACTCAGCGATGGTGTAGAGTGAATAGTTGCTGGGTCTGACTGAGAACACAGCGATGGTGCAGAGTGAATAGGTGCAGGGTCTGACTGAGAACAGTAATGGTGCAGAGTGAATAGGTACTGGGTCTGACTGAGAACAGCGATGGTGCTTAGTGAATAGGTGCTGGGTCTGACTGAGCACTCAGCGATGGTGTAGAGTGAATAGTTGCAGGGTCTGACTGAGAACAGCGATGTTGCAGAGTGAATATGTGCTGGGGCTGACTGAGAACTCAGCGATGGTGCAGAGTGGATTGATGCTGGGTCTGACTGAGAACTCAGCGATGGTGCAGAATGAATACGTGCTGGGTCTGACTGAGAACTAAGTGATCGTGCAGATTGAATCGGTGCTGGGTCTGACTACGAACTCAGCGATGGTACAGAGTGAATAGGTGCTGGGTCTGACTGAGAACAGCGATGGTGCAGAGTGAATAGGTGCGGGGTCTGACTACGAACTCAGCGATGGTCAGAGTGAATAGTTGCTGGTTCTGACTGGGAAATGAGCGATGGTGCAGAGTGAATAGGTGCTGGGTCTGACTGAGAACACAGCGATGGTGCAGAGTGACTAGGTGCAGGGTCTGACTGAGAACAGTAAAGGTGCAGAGTGAATAGATGCTGGGTCTGACTGAGAACAGCGATGGTGCTTAGTGAATAGGTGCTGGGTCTGACTGAGAACTCAGCGATGGTGTAGAGTGAATAGTTGCTGGGTCTGACTGAGAACAGCGATGTTGCAGAGTGAATAGGTGCTGGGGCTGACTGAGAACTCAGCGATGGTGCAGAGTGAATAGATGCTGGGTCTGACTGAGAACTCAGCGCTGGTGCAGAGTGGATTGATGCTGGGTCTGACTGAGAACTCAGCAATGGTGTCGAGTGAATAGTTGCTGGGTCTGACTGAGAACTCCGCGATTGGAGTAGAGTAAATAGGTGCTGTTTCTGACTGAGAACTCAGCGATGGTGCAGAGTGAATAGGTGCTGGGTCTGACTGAGAAGTCAGTGATCGTGCAGATTGAATCGGTGCTGGGTCTGACTACGAACTCAGCGATGGTGCAGAGCGATTAGGTGCTGGGACTGACTGAGAACAGCAATGGTGCGGAGTGAATAGGTGTTGGTTCTGACTGAGAATTCAGCGATGGTGCAAAGTGAATAGTTGCTGGTTCTGACTGAGAACTCAGAGATGGTGCAAAGTGAATAGTTGCTGGTTCTGACTGAGAACTCTGAGATGGTGCAAAGTGAATAGTTGCTGGGTCTGACTGAGAACTCAGCGATGGTGCAGAGTGAATAGATGCTGGGTCTGTGAGAACTCAGCGATGGTGTAGAGTGAATAGTTGCTGGGTCAGACTGTGAACACAGCGATGGTGCAGAGTGAATAGTTGCTGGTTCTGACTGAGAAATGAGTGATGGTGCAGAGTGAATAGGTGCTGGGTCTGACTGAGAACTCAGCGATGGTGCAGAGTGAATAGGTGCTGGGTCTGACTGAGAACTCAGCAATGGTGCAGAGTGAATAGGTTCTGGGTTTGACTGAGAACTACGCGATTGGTGTAGAGTGAATAGGTGCTGGGTCTGACTGAGAACTCATCGATGGTGCAGAGTGAATAGGTGCTGGGTCTGTCTGAGAACTCAGCAATGGTGCATAGTGAATAGGTGGTGGGTCTGACTGAGAACTCAGCGATGGTGTAGAGTGAATAGTTGCTGCTACTGACTGAGAACTCAGCGATGGTGCAGAGTGAATAGGTGCTGGGTCTGACTGAGAACAGCAATGGTGCAGAGTGAATAGGTGCTGGGTCTGACTGAGAACAGCGTTGGTGCATAGTGAAAAGGTGCTGGGTCTGACTGAGAACTCAGCGATGGTGCAGAGTGAATAGGTGCTGGGTCTGACTGAGAACTCAGTGATGGTGTAGAGTGAATAGGTGCTGGGTCTGACAGAAAACTCAGTGATCGTGCAGATTGAACAGCTGCTGGGTCTGACTACGAACTCAGCGATGGTGCATAGTGAATAGGTGGTGGGTCTGACTGAGAACTCAGCGATGGTGTAGAGTGAATAGGTGCTTGGACTGACTGAGAACTCAGCGATGGTGCAGAGTGAATAGGTGCTGGGTCTGACTTAGAACTCAGCGATGGTGCAGAGTGAATAGATGCTTGGTCTGACTGAGAACTCAGCGATGGTCAGAGTGAATATGTGCTGGATCTGACTGAGATCTCAGAGATGGTGCAGAGTGAATAGTTGCTGGTTCTGACTGGGAAATGAGCGATGGTACAGAGTGAATAGGTGCTGGGTCTGACTGAGAACACAGCGATGGTGCAGAGTGAATAGGTGCAGGGTCTGACTGAGAACAGTAATGGTGCAGATTGAATAGGTGCTGGGTCTGACTAAGAACAGCGATGGTGCTTAGTGAATAGGTGCTGGGTCTGACTGAGAACTCAGCGATGGTGTAGAGTGAATAGTTGCTGGGTCTGACTGAGAACAGCGATGTTGCAGAGTGAATTGATGCTGGGTCTGACTGAGAACTCAGCGATGGTGTAGAGTGAATAGTTGCTGGTTCTGACTGAGAAATGAGCGATGGTGCAGAGTGAACAGTTGCTGGGTCCGACTGTGAACTCAGCGATGGTGCAGAGTGAATAGTTGCTGGTTCTGACTGAGAACAGCGATGGTGCAGAGTGAATTGGTGCTGGGTCTGACAGAGAACTCAGCGATGGTGCAGAGTGAATTGGTGCTGGGTCTGACTGAGAACTCAGCGATGGTGCAGAGTGAATAGGTGCTGGGTCTGACTTAGAACTCAGCGATGGTGCAGAGTGAATAGGTGCTGGGTCTGACTTAGAACTCAGCGATGGTGCAGAGTGAATAGATGCTTGGTCTGACTGAGAACTCAGCGATGGTCAGAGTGAATATGTGCTGGATCTGACTGAGATCTCAGAGATGGTGCAGAGTGAATAGTTGCTGGTTCTGACTGGGAATTGAGCCATGGTACAGAGTGAATAGGTGCTGGGTCTGACTGAGAACACAGCGATGGTGCAGAGTGAATAGGTGCAGGGTCTGACTGAGAACAGTAATGGTGCAGATTGAATAGGTGCTGGGTCTGACTAAGAACAGCGATGGTGCTTAGTGAATAGGTGCTGGGTCTGACTGAGAACTCAGCGATGGTGTAGAGTGAATAGTTGCTGGGTCTGACTGAGAACAGCGATGTTGCAGAGTGAATTGATGCTGGGTCTGACTGAGAACTCAGCGATGGTGTAGAGTGAATAGTTGCTGGTTCTGACTGAGAAATGAGCGATGGTGCAGAGTGAACAGTTGCTGGGTCCGACTGTGAACTCAGCGATGGTGCAGAGTGAATAGTTGCTGGTTCTGACTGAGAACAGCGATGGTGCAGAGTGAATTGGTGCTGGGTCTGACAGAGAACTCAGCGATGGTGCAGAGTGAATTGGTGCTGGGTCTGACTGACAACTCAGCGATGGTGCAGAGTGAATAGGTGCTGGGTCTGACTGAGAACTCAGCGATGGTGCAGAGTGAATAGGTGCTGGGTGTGACTGAGAACTCAGCGATGGTGCAGAGTGAATAGGTGGTGGGTCTGACTGAGAAATCAGCGATGGCGTAGAGTGAATAGGCGCTGGGTCTGACGGAGAACTCAAAGATGGTGCAGCGTGAATAGGTGTTGGGTCTGACTGAGTACTCAGCGATGGCATAGAGTGAATAGGTGCTGGGACTGACTACGAACTTAGCGATGGTGCAGTGTGAATAGATGCTGGATCTGACAGAGAACGCAGCGATGGTGCAGAGTGAATAGGTGCTGGGTCTGACTGAGAAGTCAGTGATCGTGCAGATTGAATCGGTGCTGGGTCTGACTACGAACTCAGCGATGGTGCAGAGTGAATAGGTTCTGGGTCTGACTGAGAACTCAGCGATGGTGCAGAGTGCATACTTGCTGGGTCTGACGGAGAAGTCAGCGATGGTGCAGAGTGAACAGTTGTTGGGTCCGACTGTGAACTCAGCGATGGTGCAGAGTGAACAGTTGCTGGTTCTGACTGAGAAATGAGCGATGGTGCAGAGTGAATAGGTGCTGGGTCTGACTGAGAAGTCTGTGATCGTGCAGATTGAATCGGTGCTGGGTCTGACTACGAACTCAGCGATGGTGCAGAGTGATTAGGTGCTGGGTCTGACTGAGAACAGCGATGTTGCAGAGTGAATTGATGCTGGGTCTGACTGAGAACTCAGCGATGGTGTAGAGTGAATAGTTGCTGGGTCTGACTGAGAACAGCGATGTTGCAAAGTGAATAGGTGCTGGGGATGACTGAGAACTCAGCGATGGTGCAGAGTGAATAGATGCTGGGTCTGACTGAGAACTCAGCGATGGTGCAGAGTGGATTGATGCTGGGTCTGACTGAGAACTCAGCAATGGTGTCCAGTGAGTAGTTGCTGGGTCTGACTGAGAACTCCGCGATTGGAGTAGAGTAAATAGGTGCTGTTTCTGACTGAGAACTCAGCGATGGTGCAGAGTGAATAGGTGCTGGGTCTGACTGAGAAGTCAGTGATCGTGCAGATTGAATCGGTGCTGGGTCTGACTACGAACTCAGCGATGGTGCAGAGTGATTAGGTGCTGGGACTGACTGAGAACAGCAATGGTGCGGAGTGAATAGGTGTTGGTTCTGACTGAGAATTCAACGATGGTGCAAAGTGAATAGTTGCTGGTTCTGACTGAGAACTCAGAGATGGTGCAAAGTGAATAGTTGCTGGTTCTGACTGAGAACTCAGTGATGGTGCAGAGTGAATAGATGCTGGGTCTGTGAGAACTCAGCGATGGTGTAGAGTGAATAGTTGCTGGGTCAGACTGTGAACACAGCGATGGTGCAGAGTGAATAGTTGCTGGTTCTGACTGAGAAATGAGTGATGGTGCAGAGTGAATAGGTGCTGGGTCTGACTGAGAACTCAGCGATGGTGCAGAGTGAATAGGTGCTGGGTCTGACTGAGAAATCAGCAATGTTGCAGAGTGAATAGGTTCTGGGTCTGACTGAGAAGTACGCGATTGGTGTAGAGTGAACAGGTGCTGGGTCTGACTGAGAACTCATCGATGGTGCAGAGTGAATAGGTGCTGGGTCTGTCTGAGAACTCAGCAATGGTGCATAGTGAATAGGTGGTGGGTCTGACTGAGAACTCAGCGATGGTGTAGAGTGAATAGTTGCTGCTACTGACTGAGAACTCAGCGATGGTGCAGAGTGAATAGGTGCTGGGTCTGACTGAGAACAGCAATGGTGCAGAGTGAATAGGTGCTGGGTCTGACTGAGAACAGCGTTGGTGCATAGTGAAAAGGTGCTGGGTCTGACTGAGAACTCAGCGATGGTGCAGAGTGAATAGGTGCTGGGTCTGACTGAGAACTCAGTGATGGTGTAGAGTGAATAGGTGCTGGGTCTGACAGAAAACTCAGTGATCGTGCAGATTGAACAGGTGCTGGGTCTGACTACGAACTCAGCGATGGTGCATAGTGAATAGGTGGTGGGTCTGACTGAGAACTCAGCGATGGTGTAGAGTGAATAGGTGCTGGGACTGACTGAGAACTCAGCGATGGTGCAGAGTGAATAGGTGCTGGGTCTGACTTAGAACTCTGCGATGGTGCAGAGTGAATAGATGCTTGCTCTGACTGAGAACTCAGCGATGGTCAGAGTGAATAGGTGCTGGATCTGACTGAGATCTCAGAGATGGTGCAGAGTGAATAGTTGCTGGTTCTGACTGGGAAATGAGCGATGGTACAGAGTTAATAGGTGCTTGGTCTGACTGAGAACACAGCGATGGTGCAGAGTGAATTGGTGCAGGGTCTGACTGAGAACAGTAATGGTGCAGAGTGAATAGGTGCTGGGTCTGACTAAGAACAGCGATGGTGCTTAGTGAATAGGTGCTTGGTCTGACTGAGAACTCAGCGATGGTGTAGAGTGAATAGTTGCTGGGTCTGACTGAGAACAGTGATGTTGCAGAGTGAATTGATGCTGGGTCTGACTGAGAACTCAGCGATGGTGTAGAGTGAATAGTTGCTGGTTCTGACTGAGAAATGAGCGATGGTGCAGAGTGAACAGTTGCTGGGTCCGACTGTGAACTCAGCGATGGTGCAGAGTGAATAGTTGCTGGTTCTGACTGAGATCAGCGATGGTGCAGAGTGAATTGCTACTGGGTCTGACAGAGAACTCAGCGATGGTGCAGGGTGAATTGGTGCTGGGTCTGACTGAGAACTCAGCGATGGTGCAGAGTGAATAGGTGCTGGGTCTGACTGAGAACTCAGCGATGGTGCAGAGTGAATAGGTGCTGGGTGTGACTGAGAACTCAGCAATGGTGCAGAGTGAATAGGTGGTGGGTCTGACTGAGAAATCAGCGATGGCGTAGAGTGAATAGGCGCTGGGTCTGACGGAGAACTCAAAGATGGTGCAGCGTGAATAGGTGTTGGGTCTGACTGAGTACTCAGCGATGGCATAGAGTGAATAGGTGCTGGGACTGACTACGAACTCAGCGATGGTGCAGTGTGAATAGATGCTGGATCTGACAGAGAACGCAGCGATGGTGCAGAGTGAATAGGTGCTGGGTCTGACTGAGAAGTCAGTGATCGTGCAGATTGAATCGGTGCTGGGTCTGACTACGAACTCAGCGATGGTGCAGAGTGAATAGGTTCTGGGTCTGACTGAGAACTCTGCGATGGTGCAGAGTGCATACTTGCTGGGTCTGACGGAGAAGTCAGCGATGGTGCAGAGTGAACAGTTGTTGGGTCCGACTGTGAACTCAGCGATGGTGCAGAGTGAACAGTTGCTGGTTCTGACTGAGAAATGAGCGATGGTGCAGAGTGAATAGGTGCTGGGTCTGACTGAGAAGTCTGTGATCGTGCAGATTGAATCGGTGCTGGGTCTGACTACGAACTCAGCGATGGTGCAGAGTGATTAGGTGCTGGGTCTGACTGAGAACAGCGATGTTGCAGAGTGAATTGATGCTGGGTCTGACTGAGAACTCAGCGATGGTGTAGAGTGAATAGTTGCTGGGTATGACTGAGAAATCAGCGATGTTGCAGAGTGAACAGTTGCTGGGTCCGACTGTGAACTCAGCGATGCTGCAGAGTGAATAGTTGCTGGTTCTGACTGTGAACAGCGATGGTGCAGAGTGAATTGGTGCTGGGTCTGACTGAGAACTCAGCGATGGTGCAGAGTGAATACGTGCTGGGTCTGACTGAGAACTCAGCGAAGGTGCAGAGTGAATACGTGCTGGGTCTGACTGAGAACTCAGCGATGGTGCAGAGTGAATAGGTGCTGGGTCTGACTGAGAAGTCAGTGATCGTGCAGATTGAATCGGTGCTGGGTCTGACTACGAACTCAGCGATGGTGCAGAATGAATAGGTGATGGGTCTGTCTGATAAGAGCAATGGTGCAGAGTGAATAGGTGCTGGGTCTGACTGGGAACTCAGCGATGGTGCAGAGTGAATAGATGCTGGTTCTGACTGAGAAGTCAGCGATGGTGTAGAGTGAATAGGTGCTGGGTCTGACTGAGAACACAGCGATGGTGCAGAGTGAATAGGTGCAGGGTCTGACTGAGAACAGTAATGGTGCAGAGTGAATAGGTGCTGTGTCTGACTGAGAACAGCGATGGTGCTTAGTGAATAGGTGCTGGGTCTGACTGAGAACTCAGCGATGGTGTAGAGCGAATAGTTGCTGGGTCTGACTGAGAACAGCGATGTTGCAGAGTGAATAGGTGCTGGGGCTGACTCAGAACTCAGCGATGGTGCAGAGTGGATTGATGCTGGGTCTGACTGAGAACTCAGCGATGGTGCAGAGTGAATAGATGCTGGGTCTGACTGAGAACTCAGCGATGGTGCAGAGTGGATTGATGCTGGGTCTGACTGAGAACTCAGCAATGGTGTCGAGTGAATAGTTGCTGGGTCTGACTGAGAACTCCGCGATTGGAGTAGAGTAAATAGGTGCTGGTTCTGACTGAGAACTCATCGATGGTGCAGAGTGAATAGGAGCTGGGTTTGACTGACAACTCCGCGATGGTGCAGAGTGAATAGGTGCTGGGTCTGACTGAGAAGTCAGTGATCGTGCAGATTGAATCGGTGCTGGGTATGACTAAGAACTCAGCGATGGTGCAGAGTGATTAGGTGCTGGGACTGACTGAGAACAGCAATGGTGCGGAGTGAATAGGTGTTGGTTCTGACTGAGAATTCAGCGATGGTGCAAAGTGAATAGTTGCTGGTTCTGACTGAGAACTCAGAGATGGTGCAAAGTGAATAGTTGCTGGTTCTGACTGAGAACTCAGCGATGGTGCAAAGTGAATAGTTGCTGGGTCTGACTGAGAACTCAGCGATGGTGCAGAGTGAATAGATGCTGGGTCTGACTGAGAACTCAGCGATGGTGTAGAGTGAATAGTTGCTGGGTCTGACTGAGAACACAGCGATGGTGCAGAGTGAATAGGTGCAGGGTCTGACTGAGAACAGTAATGGTGCAGAGTGAATAGGTGCTGGGTCTGACTGAGAACAGCGATGCTGCTTAGTGAATAGGTGCTGGGTCTGACTGAGCACTCAGCGATGGTGTAGAGTGAATAGTTGCAGGGTCTGACTGAGAACAGCGATGTTGCAGAGTGAATAGGTGCTGGGGCTGACTGAGAACTCAGTGATGGTGCAGAGTGGATTGATGCTGGGTCTGACTGAGAACTCAGCGATGGTGCAGAATGAATACGTGCTGGGTCTGACTGAGAACTAAGTGATCGTACAGATTGAATCGGTGCTGGGTCTGACTACGAACTCAGCGATGGTGCAGAGTGAATAGGTGCTGGGTCTGACTGAGAACAGCGATGTTGCAGAGTGAATAGGTGCTGGGGCTGACTCAGAACTCAGCGATGGTGCAGAGTGGATTGATGCTGGGTCTGACTGAGAACTCAGCAATGGTGTCGAGTGAATAGTTGCTGGGTCTGACTGAGAACTCCGCGATTGGAGTAGAGTAAATAGGTGCTGGTTCTGACTGAGAACTCATCGATGGTGCAGAGTGAATAGGAGCTGGGTTTGATTGACAACTCCGCGATGGTGCAGAGTGAATAGGTGCTGGGTCTGACTGAGAAGTCAGTGATCGTGCAGATTGAATCGGTGCTGGGTATGACTACGAACTCAGCGATGGTGCAGAGTGATTAGGTGCTGGGACTGACTGAGAACAGCAATGGTGCGGAGTGAATAGGTGTTGGTTCTGACTGAGAATTCAGCGATGGTGCAAAGTGAATAGTTGCTGGTTCTGACTGAGAACTCAGAGATGGTGCAAAGTGAATAGTTGCTGGTTCTGAGTGAGAACTCAGCGATGGTGCAAAGTGAATAGTTGCTGGGTCTGACTGAGAACTCAGCGATGGTGCAGAGTGAATAGATGCTGGGTCTGACTGAGAACTCAGCGATGGTGTAGAGTGAATAGTTGCTGGGTCTGACTGAGAACACAGCGATGGTGCAGAGTGAATAGGTGCAGGGTCTGACTGAGAACAGTAATGGTGCAGAGTGAATAGGTGCTGGGTCTGACTGAGAACAGCGATGCTGCTTAGTGAATAGGTGCTGGGTCTGACTGAGCACTCAGCGATGGTGTAGAGTGAATAGTTGCAGGGTCTGACTGAGAACAGCGATGTTGCAGAGTGAATAGGTGCTGGGGCTGACTGAGAACTCAGTGATGGTGCAGAGTGGATTGATGCTGGGTCTGACTGAGAACTCAGCGATGGTGCAGAATGAATACGTGCTGGGTCTGACTGAGAACTAAGTGATCGTACAGATTGAATCGGTGCTGTGTCTGACTACGAACTCAGCGATGGTGCAGAGTGAATAGGTGCTGGGTCTGACTGAGAACAGCGATGGTGCAGAGTGAATAGGTGCTGGGTCTGACTTAGAACTCAGCGATGGTGCAGAGTGAATAGATGCTTGGTCTGACTGAGAACTCAGCGATGGTCAGAGTGAATAGGTGCTGGATCTGACTGATATCTCAGAGATGGTGCAGAGTGAATAGTTGCTGGTTCTGACTGGGAAATGAGCGATGGTGCAGAGTGAATAGGTGCTGGGTCTGACTGAGAACACAGCGATGGTGCAGAGTGAATAGGTGCAGGGTCTGACTGAGAACAGTAATGGTGCAGAGTGAATAGGTGCTGGGTCTGACTGAGAACAGCGATGGTGCTTAGTGAATAGGTGCTGGGTCTGACTGAGAACTCAGCGATGGTGTAGAGTGAATAGTTGCTGGGTCTGACTGAGAACTCAGCAATGGTGTCGAGTGAATAGTTGCTGGGTCTGACTGAGAACTCCGCGATTGGAGTAGAGTAAATAGGTGAAGTTTCTGACTGAGAACTCAGCGATGGTGCAGAGTGAATAGGAGCTGGGTTTCACTGACAACTCCACGATGGTGCAGAGTGAATAGGTGCTGGGTCTGACTGAGAACTCAGCGATGGTGCAGAGTGGATTGATGCTGGGTCTGACTGAGAACTCAGCAATGGTGTCGAGTGAATAGTTGCTGGGTCTGACTGAGAACTCAGCGATTGGAGTAGAGTAAATAGGTGCTGGTTCTGACTGAGAACTCAGCGATGGTGCAGAGTGAATAGGAGCTGGGTTTGACTGACAACTCCACGATGGTGCAGAGTGAATAGTTGCTGGGTCTGACTGAGAAGTCAGTGATCGTGCAGATTGAATCGGTGCTGGGTCTGACTACGAACTCAGCGATGGTGCAGAGTGATTAGGTGCTGGGACTGACTGAGAACAGCAATGGTGCGGAGTGAAAAGGTGTTGGTTCTGACTGAGAATTCAGCGATGGTGCAAAGTGAATAGTTGCTGGTTCTGACTGAGAACTCAGAGATGGTGCAAAGTGAATAGTTGCTGGTTCTGACTGAGAACTCTGAGATGGTGCAGAGTGAATAGGTGCTGGGTCTGACTGAGAACAGCGATGGTGCAGAGTGAATAGGTGCTGGGTCTGACTTAGAACTCAGCGATGGTGCAGAGTGAATAGATGCTTGGTCTGACTGAGAACTCAGCGATAGTCAGAGTGAATAGGTGCTGGATCTGACTGAGATCTCAGAGATGGTGCAGAGTGAATAGTTGCTGGTTCTGACTGGGAAATGAGCGATAGTACAGAGTGAATAGGTGCTGGGTCTGACTGAGAACACAGCGATGGTGCAGAGTGAATAGGTGCAGGGTCTGACTGAGAACAGTAATGGTGCAGAGTGAATAGGTGCTGGGTCTGACTAAGAACAGCGATGGTGCTTAGTGAATAGGTGCTGGGTCTGACTGAGAACTCAGCGATGGTGTAGAGTGAATAGGTGCTGGGTCCGACTGAGAAGTCAGTGATCGTGCAGATTGAATCGGTGCTGGGTCTGACTACGAACTCAGCGATGGTGCAGAGTGAATAGGTTCTGGGTCTGACTGAGAACTCAGCGATAGTGCAGAGTGCATACTTGCTGGGTCTGACGGAGAAGTCAGCGATGGTGCAGAGTGAACAGTTGTTGGGTCCGACTGTGAACTCAGCGATGGTGCAGAGTGAACAGTTGCTGGTTCTGACTGAGAAATGAGCGATGGTGCAGAGTGAATAGGTGCTGGGTCTGACTGAGAAGTCTGTGATCGTGCAGATTGAATCGGTGCTGGGTCTGACTACGAACTCAGCGATGGTGCAGAGTGATTAGGTGCTGGGTCTGACTCAGAACAGCGATGTTGCAGAGTGAATTGATGCTGGGTCTGACTGAGAACTCAGCGATGGTGTAGAGTGAATAGTTGCTGGGTATGACTGAGAAATCAGCGATGTTGCAGAGTGAACAGTTGCTGGGTCCGACTGTGAACTCAGCGATGCTGCAGAGTGAATAGTTGCTGGTTCTGACTGTGAACAGCGATGGTGCAGAGTGAATTGGTGCTGGGTCTGACTGAGAACTCAGCGATGGTGCAGAGTGAATACGTGCTGGGTCTGACTGAGAACTCAGCGATGGTGCAGAGTGAATACGTGCTGGGTCTGACTGAGAACTCAGCGATGGTGCAGAGTGAATAGGTGCTGGGTCTGACTGAGAAGTCAGTGATCGTGCAGATTGAATCGGTGCTGGGTCTGACTACGAACTCAGCGATGGTGCAGAATGAATAGGTGATGGGTCTGTCTGATAAGAGCAATGGTGCAGAGTGAATAGGTGCTGGGTCTGACTGGGAACAGCGATGGTGCAGAGTGAATAGATGCTGGGTCTGACTGAGAAGTCAGCGATGGTGTAGAGTGAATAGTTGCTGGTTCTGACTGGGAAATGAGCGATGGTGCAGAGTGAATAGGTGCTGGGTCTGACTGAGAACACAGCGATGGTGCAGAGTGAATAGGTGCAGGGTCTGACTGAGAACAGTAATGGTGCAGAGTGAATAGGTGCTGGGTCTGACTGAGAACAGCGATGGTGCTTAGTGAATAGGTGCTGGGTCTGACTGAGAACTCAGCGATGGTGTAGAGTGAATAGTTGCTGGGTCTGACTGAGAACAGCGATGTTGCAGAGTGAATAGGTGCTGGGGCTGACTCAGAACTCAGCGATGGTGCAGAGTGGATTGATGCTGGGTCTGACTGAGAACTCAGCGATGGTGCAGAGTGAATAGATGCTGGGTCTGACTGAGAACTCAGCGATGGTCAGAGTGAATAGGTGCTGGATCTGACTGAGATCTCAGAGATGGTTCAGAGTGAATAGTTGCTGGTTCTGACTGGGAAATGAGCGATGGTGCAGAGTGAATAGGTGCTGGGTCTGACTGAGAACACAGCGATGGTGCAGAGTGAATAGGTGCAGGGTCTGACTGAGAACAGTAATGGTGCAGAGTGAATAGGTGCTGGGTCTGACTAAGAACAGCGATGGTGCTTAGTGAATAGGTGCTGGGTCTGACTGAGAACTCAGCGATGGTGTAGAGTGAATAGTTGCTGGGTCTGACTGAGAACAGCGATGTTGCAGAGTGAATTGATGCTGGGTCTGACTGAGAACTCAGCGATGGTGCAGAGTGAATAGGTGCTGGGTCTGACTGAGAACTCAGCGATGGTGCAGAGTGAATAGGTGCTGGGTGTGACTGAGAACTCAGCAATGGTGCAGAGTGAATAGGTGGTGGGTCTGACTGAGAAATCAGCGATGGCGTAGAGTGAATAGGCGCTGGGTCTGACGGAGAACTCAAAGATGGTGCAGCGTGAATAGGTGTTGGGTCTGACTGAGTACTCAGCGATGGCATAGAGTGAATAGGTGCTGGGACTGACTACGAACTCAGCGATGGTGCAGTGTGAATAGATGCTGGATCTGACAGAGAACGCAGCGATGGTGCAGAGTGAATAGGTGCTGGGTCTGACTGAGAAGTCAGTGATCGTGCAGATTGAATCGGTGCTGGGTCTGACTACGAACTCAGCGATGGTGCAGAGTGAATAGGTTCTGGGTCTGACTGAGAACTCAGCGATAGTGCAGAGTGCATACTTGCTGGGTCTGACGGAGAAGTCAGCGATGGTGCAGAGTGAACAGTTGTTGGGTCCAACTGTGAACTCAGCGATGGTGCAGAGTGAACAGTTGCTGGTTCTGACTGAGAAATGAGCGATGGTGCAGAGTGAATAGGTGCTGGGTCTGACTGAGAAGTCTGTGATCGTGCAGATTGAATCGGTGCTGGGTCTGACTACGAACTCAGCGATGGTGCAGAGTGATTAGGTGCTGGGTCTGACTGAGAACAGCGATGTTGCAGAGTGAATTGATGCTGGGTCTGACTGAGAACTCAGCGATGGTGTAGAGTGAATAGTTGCTGGGTATGACTGAGAAATCAGCGATGTTGCAGAGTGAACAGTTGCTGGGTCCGACTGTGAACTCAGCGATGCTGCAGAGTGAATAGTTGCTGGTTCTGACTGTGAACAGCGATGGTGCAGAGTGAATTGGTGCTGGGTCTGACTGAGAACTCAGCGATGGTGCAGAGTGAATACGTGCTGGGTCTGACTGAGAACTCAGCGATGGTGCAGAGTGAATACGTGCTGGGTCTGACTGAGAACTCAGCGATGGTGCAGAGTGAATAGGTGCTGGGTCTGACTGAGAAGTCAGTGATCGTGCAGATTGAATCGGTGCTGGGTCTGACTACGAACTCAGCGATGGTGCAGAATGAATAGGTGATGGGTCTGTCTGATAAGAGCAATGGTGCAGAGTGAATAGGTGCTGGGTCTGACTGGGAACTCAGCGATGGTGCAGAGTGAATAGATGCTGGGTCTGACTGAGAAGTCAGCGATGGTGTAGAGTGAATAGTTGCTGGTTCTGACTGGGAAATGAGCGATGGTGCAGAGTGAATAGGTGCTGGGTCTGACTGAGAACACAGCGATGGTGCAGAGTGAAAAGGTGCAGGGTCTGACTGAGAACAGTAATGGTGCAGAGTGAATAGGTGCTGGGTCTGACTGAGAACAGCGATGGTGCTTAGTGAATAGGTGCTGGGTCTGACTGAGAACTCAGCGATGGTGTAGAGTGAATAGTTGCTGGGTCTGACTGAGAACAGCGATGTTGCAGAGTGAATAGGTGCTGGGGCTGACTCAGAACTCAGCGATGGTGCAGAGTGGATTGATGCTGGGTCTGACTGAGAACTCAGCGATGCTGCAGAGTGAATAGATGCTGGGTCTGACTGAGAACTCAGCGATGGTGCAGAGTGGATTGATGCTGGGTCTGACTGAGAACTCAGCAATGGTGTCGAGTGAATAGTTGCTGGGTCTGACTGAGAACTCCGCGATTGGAGTAGAGTAAATAGGTGCTGGTTCTGACTGAGAACTCATCGATGGTGCAGAGTGAATAGGAGCTGGGTTTGACTGACAACTCCGCGATAGTGCAGAGTGAATAGGTGCTGGGTCTGACTGAGAAGTCAGTGATCGTGCAGATTGAATCGGTGCTGGGTATGACTACGAACTCAGCGATGGTGCAGAGTGAATAGGTGCTGGGACTGACTGAGAACAGCAATGGTGCGGAGTGAATAGGTGTTGGTTCTGACTGAGAATTCAGCGATGGTGCAAAGTGAATAGTTGCTGGTTCTGACTGAGAACTCAGAGATGGTGCAAAGTGAATAGTTGCTGGTTCTGACTGAGAACTCAGCGATGGTGCAAAGTGAATAGTTGCTGGGTCTGACTGAGAACTCCGCGATGGTGCAGAGTGAATAGATGCTGGGTCTGACTGAGAACTCAGCGATGGTGTAGAGTGAATAGTTGCTGGGTCTGACTGAGAACACAGCGAAGGTGCAGAGTGCATAGGTGCAGGGTCTGACTGAGAACAGTAATGGTGCAGAGTGAATAGGTGCTGGGTCTGACTGAGAACAGCGATGCTGCTTAGTGAATAGGTGCTGGGTCTAACTGAGCACTCAGCGATGGTGTAGAGTGAATAGTTGCAGGGTCTGACTGAGAACAGCGATGGTGCAGAGTGAATAGGTGCTGGTTCTGACTGAGAACTCAGCGATGGTGCAGAGTGAATAGGAGCTGGGTTTGACTGACAACTCCACGATGGTGCAGAGTGAATAGGTGCTGGGTCTGACTGAGAACTCAGCGATGGTGCAGAGTGGATTGATGCTGGGTCTGACTGAGAACTCAGCAATGGTGTCGAGTGAATAGTTGCTGGGTCTGACTGAGAACTCCGCGATTGGAGTAGAGTAAATAGGTGCTGGTTCTGACTGAGAACTCAGCGATGGTGCAGAGTGAATAGGAGCTGGGTTTGACTGACAACTCCACGATGGTGCAGAGTGAATAGGTGCTGGGTCTGACTGAGAAGTCAGAGATCGTGCAGATTGAATCGGTGCTGGGTCTGACTACGAACTCAGCGATGGTGCAGAGTGATTAGGTGCTGGGACTGACTGAGAACAGCAATGGTGCGGAGTGAATAGGTGTTGGTTCTGACTGAGAATTCAGCGATGGTGCAAAGTGAATAGTTGCTGTTTCTGACTGAGAACTCAGAGATGGTGCAAAGTGAATAGTTGCTGGTTCTGACTGAGAACTCTGAGATGGTGCAAAGTGAATAGTTGCTGGGTCTGACTGAGAACTCAGCGATGGTGCAGAGTGAATAGATGCTGGGTCTGACTGAGAACTCAGCGATGGTGTAGAGTGAATAGATGCTGGGTCTGACTGAGAAGTCAGCGATGGTGTAGAGTGAATAGTTGCTGGTTCTGACTGGGAAATGAGCGATGGTGCAGAGTGAATAGGTGCTGGGTCTGACTGAGAACACAGCGATGGTGCAGAGTGAATAGGTGCAGGGTCTGACTGAGAACAGTAATGGTGCAGAGTGAATAGGTGCTGGGTCTGACTGAGAACAGCGATGGTGCTTAGTGAATAGGTGCTGGGTCTGACTGAGAACTCAGCGATGGTGTAGAGTGAATAGTTGCTGGGTCTGACTGAGAACAGCGATGTTGCAGAGTGAATAGGTGCTGGGTCTGACTCAGAACTCAGCGATGGTGCAGAGTGGATTGATGCTGGGTCTGACTGAGAACTCAGCGATGGTGCAGAGTGAATAGATGCTGGGTCTGACTGAGAACTCAGCGATGGTCAGAGTGAATAGGTGCTGGATCTGACTGAGATCTCAGAGATGGTGCAGAGTGAATAGTTGCTGGTTCTGACTGGGAAATGAGCGATGGTACAGAGTGAATAGGTGCTGGGTCTGACTGAGAACACAGCGATGGTGCAGAGTGAATAGGTGCAGGGTCTGACTGAGAACAGTAATGGTGCAGAGTGAATAGGTGCTGGGTCTGACTAAGAACAGCGATGGTGCTTAGTGAATAGGTGCTGGGTCTGACTGAGAACTCAGCGATGGTGTAGAGTGAATAGTTGCTGGGTCTGACTGAGAACAGCGATGTTGCAGAGTGAATTGATGCTGGGTCTGACTGAGAACTCAGCGATGGTGCAGAGTGAATAGGTGCTGGGTCTGACTGAGAACTCAGCGATGGTGCAGAGTGAATAGGTGCTGGGTGTGACTGAGAACTCAGCAATGGTGCAGAGTGAATAGGTGGTGGGTCTGACTGAGAAATCAGCGATGGCGTAGAGTGAATAGGCGCTGGGTCTGACGGAGAACTCAACGATGGTGCAGCGTGAATAGGTGTTGGGTCTGACTGAGTACTCAGCGATGGCATAGAGTGAATAGGTGCTGGGACTGACTACGAACTCAGCGATGGTGCAGTGTGAATAGATGCTGGATCTGACAGAGAACGCAGCGATGGTGCAGAGTGAATAGGTGCTGGGTCTGACTGAGAAGTCAGTGATCGTGCAGATTGAATCGGTGCTGGGTCTGACTACGAACTCAGCGATGGTGCAGAGTGAATAGGTTCTGGGTCTGACTGAGAACTCAGCGATAGTGCAGAGTGCATACTTGCTGGGTCTGACGGAGAAGTCAGCGATGGTGCAGAGTGAATAGGTGCTGGGTCTGACTGAGAAGTCTGTGATCGTGCAGATTGAATCGGTGCTGGGTCTGACTACGAACTCAGCGATGGTGCAGAGTGATTAGGTGCTGGGTCTGACTGAGAACAGCGATGTTGCAGAGTGAATTGATGCTGGGTCTGACTGAGAACTCAGCGATGGTGTAGAGTGAATAGTTGCTGGGTATGACTGAGAAATCAGCGATGTTGCAGAGTGAACAGTTGCTGGGTCCGACTGTGAACTCAGCGATGCTGCAGAGTGAATAGTTGCTGGTTCTGACTGTGAACAGCGATGGTGCAGAGTGAATTGGTGCTGGGTCTGACTGAGAACTCAGCGATGGTGCAGAGTGAATACGTGCTGGGTCTGACTGAGAACTCAGCGATGGTGCAGAGTGAATACGTGCTGGGTCTGACTGAGAACTCAGCGATGGTGCAGAGTGAATAGGTGCTGGGTCTGACTGAGAAGTCAGTGATCGTGCAGATTGAATCGGTGCTGGGTCTGACTACGAACTCAGCGATGGTGCAGAATGAATAGGTGATGGGTCTGTCTGATAAGAGCAATGGTGCAGAGTGAATAGGTGCTGGGTCTGACTGGGAACTCAGCGATGGTGCAGAGTGAATAGATGCTGGGTCTGACTGAGAAGTCAGCGATGGTGTAGAGTGAATAGTTGCTGGTTCTGACTGGGAAATGAGCGATGGTGCAGAGTGAATAGGTGCTGGGTCTGACTGAGAACACAGCGATGGTGCAGAGTGAATAGGTGCAGGGTCTGACTGAGAACAGTAATGGTGCAGAGTGAATAGGTGCTGGGTCTGACTGAGAACAGCGATGGTGCTTAGTGAATAGGTGCTGGGTCTGACTGAGAACTCAGCGATGGTGTAGAGTGAATAGTTGCTGGGTCTGACTGAGAACAGCGATGTTGCAGAGTGAATAGGTGCTGGGGCTGACTCAGAACTCAGCGATGGTGCAGAGTGGATTGATGCTGGGTCTGACTGAGAACTCAGCGATGGTGCAGAGTGAATAGATGCTGGGTCTGACTGAGAACTCAGCGATGGTGCAGAGTGGATTGATGCTGGGTCTGACTGAGAACTCAGCAATGGTGTCGAGTGAATAGTTGCTGGGTCTGACTGAGAACTCCGCGATTGGAGTAGAGTAAATAGGTGCTGGTTCTGACTGAGAACTCATCAATGGTGCAGAGTGAATAGGAGCTGGGTTTGACTGACAACTCCGCGATGGTGCAGAGTGAATAGGTGCTGGGTCTGACTGAGAAGTCAGTGATCATGCAGATTGAATCGGTGCTGGGTATGACTACGAACTCAGCGATGGTGCAGAGTGATTAGGTGCTGGGACTGACTGAGAACAGCAATGGTGCGGAGTGAATAGGTGTTGGTTCTGACTGAGAATTCAGCGATGGTGCAAAGTGAATAGTTGCTGGTTCTGACTGAGAACTCAGAGATGGTGCAAAGTGAATAGTTGCTGGTTCTGACTGAGAACTCAGCGATGGTGCAAAGTGAATAGTTGCTGGGTCTGACTGAGAACTCAGCGATGGTGCAGAGTGAATAGATGCTGGGTCTGACTGAGAACTCAGCGATGGTGTAGAGTGAATAGTTGCTGGGTCTGACTGAGAACACAGCGAAGGTGCAGAGTGAATAGGTGCAGGGTCTGACTGAGAACAGTAATGGTGCAGAGTGAATAGGTGCTGGGTCTGACTGAGAACAGCGATGCTGCTTAGTGAATAGGTGCTGGGTCTGACTGAGCACTCAGCGATGGTGTAGAGTGAATAGTTGCAGGGTCTGACTGAGAACAGCGATGGTGCAGAGTGAATAGGTGCTGGTTCTGACTGAGAACTCAGCGATGGTGCAGAGTGAATAGGAGCTGGGTTTGACTGACAACTCCACGATGGTGCAGAGTGAATAGGTGCTGGGTCTGACTGAGAACTCAGCGATGGTGCAGAGTGGATTGATGCTGGGTCTGACTGAGAACTCAGCAATGGTGTCGAGTGAATAGTTGCTGGGTCTGACTGAGAACTCCGCGATTGGAGTAGAGTAAATAGGTGCTGGTTCTGACTGAGAACTCAGCGATGGTGCAGAGTGAATAGGAGCTGGGTTTGACTGACAACTCCACGATGGTGCAGAGTGAATAGGTGCTGGGTCTGACTGAGAAGTCAGAGATCGTGCAGATTGAATCGGTGCTGGGTCTGACTACGAACTCAGCGATGGTGCAGAGTGATTAGGTGCTGGGACTGACTGAGAACAGCAATGGTGCGGAGTGAATAGGTGTTGGTTCTGACTGAGAATTCAGCGATGGTGCAAAGTGAATAGTTGCTGGTTCTGACTGAGAACTCAGAGATGGTGCAAAGTGAATAGTTGCTGGTTCTGACTGAGAACTCTGAGATGGTGCAAAGTGAATAGTTGCTGGGTCTGACTGAGAACTCAGCGATGGTGCAGAGTGAATAGATGCTGGGTCTGACTGAGAACTCAGCGATGGTGTAGAGTGAATAGTTGCTGGGTCAGACTGTGAACACAGCGATGGTGCAGAGTGAATAGTTGCTGGTTCTGACTGAGAAATGAGTGATGGTGCAGAGTGAATAGTTGCTGGGTCTGACTGAGAACACAGCGAAGGTGCAGAGTGAATAGGTGCAGGGTCTGACTGAGAACAGTAATGGTGCAGAGTGAATAGGTGCTGGGTCTGACTGAGAACAGCGATGCTGCTTAGTGAATAGGTGCTGGGTCTGACTGAGCACTCAGCGATGGTGTAGAGTGAATAGTTGCAGGGTCTGACTGAGAACAGCGATGGTGCAGAGTGAATAGGTGCTGGTTCTGACTGAGAACTCAGCGATGGTGCAGAGTGAATAGGAGCTGGGTTTGACTGACAACTCCACGATGGTGCAGAGTGAATAGGTGCTGGGTCTGACTGAGAACTCAGCGATGGTGCAGAGTGGATTGATGCTGGGTCTGACTGAGAACTCAGCAATGGTGTCGAGTGAATAGTTGCTGGGTCTGACTGAGAACTCCGCGATTGGAGTAGAGTAAATAGGTGCTGGTTCTGACTGAGAACTCAGCGATGGTGCAGAGTGAATAGGAGCTGGGTTTGACTGACAACTCCACGATGGTGCAGAGTGAATAGGTGCTGGGTCTGACTGAGAAGTCAGAGATCGTGCAGATTGAATCGGTGCTGGGTCTGACTACGAACTCAGCGATGGTGCAGAGTGATTAGGTGCTGGGACTGACTGAGAACAGCAATGGTGCGGAGTGAATAGGTGTTGGTTCTGACTGAGAATTCAGCGATGGTGCAAAGTGAATAGTTGCTGGTTCTGACTGAGAACTCAGAGATGGTGCAAAGTGAATAGTTGCTGGTTCTGACTGAGAACTCTGAGATGGTGCAAAGTGAATAGTTGCTGGGTCTGACTGAGAACTCAGCGATGGTGCAGAGTGAATAGATGCTGGGTCTGACTGAGAACTCAGCGATGGTGTAGAGTGAATAGTTGCTGGGTCAGACTGTGAACACAGCGATGGTGCAGAGTGAATAGTTGCTGGTTCTGACTGAGAAATGAGTGATGGTGCAGAGTGAATAGGTGCTGGGTCTGACTGAGAACTCAGCAATGGTGCAGAGTGAATAGGTTCTGGGTCTGACTGAGAACTACGCGATTGGTGTAGAGTGAATAGGTGCTGGGTCTGACTGAGAACTCATCGATGGTGCAGAGTGAATAGCTGCTGGGTCTGTCTGAGAACTCAGCAATAGTGCATAGTGAATAGGTGGTGGGTCTGACTGAGAACTCAGCGATGGTGCAGAGTGAATAGGTGCTGGGTCTGACTGAGAACAGCAATGGTGCAGAGTGAAAAGGTGCTGGGTCTGACTGAGAACAGCAATGGTGCATAGTGAAAAGGTGCTTTGTCTGACTGAGAACTCAGCGATGGTGCAGAGTGAATAGGTGCTGGGTTTGACTGAGAACAGCAATGGTGCAGAGTGAATAGGTGCTGGGTCTGACTGAGAACAGCGTTGGTGCATACTGAAAAGGTCCTGGGTCTGACTGAGAACTCAGCGATGGTGTAGAGTGAATAGGTGCTGGGTCTGACAGAAAACTCAGTGATCGTGCAGATTGAACAGGTGCTGGGTCTGACTACGAACTCAGCGATGGTGCAGAGTGAATAGTTTCTGGGTCTGACTGAGAACTCAGCGATGGTGCAGAGTGCATACTTGCTGGGTCTGACGGAGAAGTCAGCGATGGTGCAGAGTGAACAGTTGTTGGGTCCGACTGTGAACTCAGCGATGGTGCAGAGTGAACAGTTGCTGGTTCTGACTGAGAAATGAGCGATGGTGCAGAGTGAATAGGTGCTGGGTCTGACTGAGAAGTCTGTGATCGTGCAGATTGAATCGGTGCTGGGTCTGACTACGAACTCAGCGATGGCGCAGAGTGATTAGGTGCTGGGTCTGACTGAGAACAGCGATGTTGCAGAGTGAATTGATGCTGGGTCTGACTGAGAACTCAGCGATGGTGTAGAGTGAATAGTTGCTGGGTATGACTGAGAAATCAGCGATGTTGCAGAGTGAACAGTTCCTGGGTCCGACTGTGAACTCAGCGATGCTGCAGAGTGAATAGTTGCTGGTTCTGACTGTGAACACCGATGGTGCAGAGTGAATTGGTGCTGGGTCTGACTGAGAACTCAGCGATGGTGCAGAGTGAATACGTGCTGGGTCTGACTGAGAACTCAGCGATGGTGCAGAATGAATATGTGCTGGGTCTGACTGAGAACTCAGCGATGGTGCAGAGTGAATAGGTGCTGGGTCTGACTGAGAAGTCAGTGATCGTGCAGATTGAATCGGTGCTGGGTCTGACTACGAACTCAGCGATGGTGCAGAATGAATAGGTGATGGGTCTGTCTGATAAGAGCAATGGTGCAGAGTGAATAGGTTCTGGGTCTGACTGATTACAGCAATGGTGCAGAGTGAATAGGTGCTGGGTCTGAATGGTGCAGAGTGAATAGGTGCTGGGTCTGACTGAGAACTCAGCGATGGTGCAGAGTGAATAGATGCTGCGTCTGACTGAGAAGTCAGTGATGGTGCAGAGTGAATTGATGCTGGGTCTGACTGGGAACTCAGCGATGGTGCAGAGTGAATAGATGCTGGGTCTGACTGAGAAGTCAGTGATGGTGCAGAGTGAATTGATGCTGGGTCTGACTGGGAACTCAGCGATGGTGTAGAGTGAATAGTTGCTGGTTCTGACTGGGAAATGAGCGATGGTGCAGAGTGAATAGGTGCTGGGTCTGACTGAGAACACAGCGATGGTGCAGAGTGAATAGGTGCAGGGTCTGACTGAGAACAGTAATGGTGCAGAGTGAATAGGTGCTGGGTCTGACTGAGAACAGCGATGGTGCTTAGTGAATAGGTGCTGGGTCTGACTGAGAACTCAGCGATGGTGTAGAGTGAATAGTTGCTGTGTCTGACTGAGAACAGCGATGTTGCAGAGTGAATAGGTGCTGGGGCTGACTGAGAACTCAGCGATGGTGCAGAGTGGATTGATGCTGGGTCTGACTGAGAACTCAGCGATGGTGCAGAGTGAATAGATGCTGGGTCTGACTGAGAACTCAGCGATGGTGCAGAGTGGATTGATGCTGGGTCTGACTGAGAACTCAGCAATGGTGTCGAGTGAATAGTTGCTGGGTCTGACTGAGAACTCCGCGATTGGAGTAGAGTAAATAGGTGCTGGTTCTGACTGAGAACTCATCGATGGTGCAGAGTGAATAGGAGCTGGGTTTGACTGACAACTCCGCGATGGTGCAGAGTGAATAGGTGCTGGGTCTGACTGAGAAGTCAGTGATCGTGCAGATTGAATCGGTGCTGGGTCTGACTACGAACTCAGCGATGGTGCAGAGTGATTAGGTGCTGGGACTGACTGAGAACAGCAATGGTGCGGAGTGAATAGGTGTTGGTTCTGACTGAGAATTCAGCGATGGTGCAAAGTGAATAGTTGCTGGTTCTGACTGAGAACTCAGAGATGGTGCAAAGTGAATAGTTGCTGGTTCTGACTGAGAACTCTGAGATGGTGCAAAGTGAATAGTTGCTGGGTCTGACTGAGAACTCAGCGATGGTGCAGAGTGAATAGATGCTGGGTCTGACTGAGAACTCAGCGATGGTGTAGAGTGAATAGTTGCTGGGTCTGACTGAGAACACAGCGATGGTGCAGAGTGAATAGGTGCAGGGTCTGACTGAGAACAGTAATGGTGCAGAGTGAATAGGTGCTGGGTCTGACTGAGAACAGCGATGCTGCTTAGTGAATAGGTGCTGGGTCTGACTGAGCACTCAGCGATGGTGTAGAGTGAATAGTTGCAGGGTCTGACTGAGAACAGCGATGTTGCAGAGTGAATAGGTGCTGGGGCTGACTGAGAACTCAGCGATGGTGCAGAGTGGATTCATGCTGGGTCTGACTGAGAACTCAGCGATGGTGCAGAATGAATACGTGCTGGGTCTGACTGAGAACTAAGTGATCGTGCAGATTGAATCGGTGCTGGGTCTGACTACGAACTCAGCGATGGTGCAGAGTGAATAGGTGCTGGGTCTGACTGAGAACAGCGATGGTGCAGAGTGAATAGGTGCTGGGTCTGACTTAGAACTCAGCGATGGTGCAGAGTGAATAGACGCTTGGTCTGACTGAGAACTCAGCGATGGTCAGAGTGAATAGGTGCTGGATCTGACTGATATCTCAGAGATGGTGCAGAGTGAATAGATGCTGGGTCTGACTGAGAACACATTGATGGTGCAGAGTGAATAGGTGCAGGGTCTGACTGAGAACAGTAATGGTGCAGAGTGAATAGGTGCTGGGTCTGACTGAGAACAGCGATGGTGCTTAGTGAATAGGTGCTGGGTCTGACTGAGAACTCAGCGATGGTGTAGAGTGAATAGTTGCTGGGTCTGACTGAGAACAGCGATGTTGCAGAGTGAATAGGTGCTGGGGCTGACTGAGAACTCAGCGATGGTGCAGAGTGAATAGATGCTGGGTCTGACTGAGAACTCAGCGATGGTGCAGAGTGGATTGATGCTGGGTCTGACTGAGAACTCAGCAATGGTGTCGAGTGAATAGTTGCTGGGTCTGACTGAGAACTCCGCGATTGGAGTAGAGTAAATAGGTGCTGGTTCTGACTGAGAACTCAGCGATGGTGCAGAGTGAATAGGAGCTGGGTCTGACTGAGAAGTCAGTGATCGTGCAGATTGAATCGGTGCTGGGTCTGACTACGAACTCAGCGATGGTGCAGAGTGATTAGGTGCTGCGACTGATTGAGAACAGCAAATGTGCGGAGTGAATAGGTGTTGGTTCTGACTGAGAATTCAGCGATGGTGCAAAGTGAATAGTTGCTGGTTCTGACTGAGAACTCATAGATGGTGCAAAGTGAATAGTTGCTGGTTCTGACTGAGAACTCTGAGCTGGTGCAAAGTGAATAGTTGCTGGGTCTGACTGAGAACTCAGCGATGGTGCAGAGTGAATAGATGCTGGGTCTGACGGAGAACTCAGCGATGGTGTAGAGTGAATAGTTGCTGGGTCAGACTGTGAACTCAGCGATGGTGTAGAGTGAATAGTTGCTGGGTCAGACTGTGAACACAGCGATGGTGCAGAGTGAATAGTTGCTGGTTCTGACTGAGAAATGAGTGATGGTGCAGAGTGAATAGGTGCTGGGTCTGACTGAGAACTCAGCGATGGTGCAGAGTGAATAGGTGCTGGGTCTGACTGAGAACTCAGCAATGGTGCAGAGTGAATAGTTGCTGGGTCTGACTGAGAACTCAGCGATGGTGCAGAGTCAATAGATGCTGGGTCGGACTGAGAACTCAGCGATGGTGTAGAGTGAATAGATGCTGGGTCTGACTGAGAACACAGCGATGGTGCAGAGTGAATAGGTGCAGGGTCTGACTGAGAACAGTAATGGTGCAGAGTGAATAGGTGCTGGGTCTGACTGAGAACAGCGATGCTGCAGAGTGAATAGTTGCAGGGTCTGACTGAGAACAGCGATGTTGCAGAGTGAATAGGTGCTGGGGCTGACTGAGAACAGCGATGGTGCAGAGTGGATTGATGCTGGGTCTGACTGAGAACTCAGCGATGGTGCAGAATGAATACGTGCTGGGTCTGACTGAGAACTAAGTGATCGTGCAGATTGAATCGGTGCTGGGTCTGACTATGAACTCAGCGATGGTGCAGAGTGAATAGGTGCTGGGTCTGACTGAGAACAGCGATGGTGCAGAGTGAATAGGTGCTGGGTCTGACTTAGAACTCAGCGATGGTGCAGAGTGAATAGATGCTTGGTCTGACTGATATCTCAGAGATGGTGCAGAGTGAATAGTTGCTGGTTCTGACTGGGAAATGAGCGATGTTGCAGAGTGAATAGGTGCTGGGTCTGACAGAGAACACAGCGATGGTGCAGAGTGAATAGGTGCAGGGTCTGACTGAGAACAGTAATGGTGCAGAGTGAATAGGTGCTGGGTCTGACTGAGAACAGCGATGGTGCTTAGTGAATAGGTGCTGGGTCTGACTGAGAACTCAGCGATGGTGTAGAGTGAATAGTTGCTGGGTCTGACTGAGAACAGCGATGTTGCAGAGTGAATAGGTGCTGGGGCTGACTGAGAACTCAGCGATGGTGCAGAGTGAATAGATGCTGGGTCTGACTGAGAACTCAGCGATGGTGCAGAGTGGATTGATGCTGGGTCTGACTGAGAACTCAGCAATGGTGTCGAGTGAATAGTTGCTGGGTCTGACTGAGAACTCCGCGATTGGAGTAGAGTAAATAGGTGCTGGTTCTGACTGAGAACTCAGCGATGGTGCAGAGTGAATAGGAGCTGGGTTTGACTGACAACTCCACGATGGTGCAGAGTGAATAGGTGCTGGGTCTGACTGAGAAGTCAGTGATCGTGCAGATTGAATCGGTGCTGGGTCTGACTACGAACTCAGCGATGGTGCAGAGTGATTAGGTGCTGGGACTGACTGAGAACAGCAATGGTGCGGAGTGAATAGGAGTTGGTTCTGACTGAGAATTCAGCGATGGTGCAAAGTGAATAGTTGCTGGTTCTGACTGAGAACTCATAGATGGTGCAAAGTGAATAGTTGCTGGGTCTGACTGAGAACTCAGCGATGGTGCAGAGTGAATAGATGCTGGGTCTGACTGAGAACTCAGCGATGGTGTAGAGTGAATAGTTGCTGGGTCAGACTGTGAACACAGCGATGGTGCAGAGTGAATAGTTGCTGGTTCTGACTGAGAAATGAGTGATGGTGCAGAGTGAATAGGTGCTGTGTCTGACTGAGAACTCAGCGATGGTGCAGAGTGAATAGGTGCTGGGTCTGACTGAGATCTCAGCAATGGTGCAGAGTGAATAGGTTCTGGGTCTGACTGAGAACTACGCGATTGGTGTAGAGTGAATAGGTGCTGGGTCTGACTGAGAACTCATCGATGTTGCAGAGTGAATAGGTGCTGGGTCTGTCTGAGAACTCAGCAATGGTGCATAGTGAATAGGTGGTGGGTCTGACTGAGAACTCAGCGATGGTGTAGAGTGAGTAGTTGCTGCTACTGACTGAGAACTCAGCGATGGTGCAGAGTGAATAGGTGCTGGGTCTGACTGAGAACTCAGCGATGGTGCAGAGTGAATAGCTGCTGGGTCTGACTGAGAACTCAGCAATGGTGCAGAGTGAATAGTTGCTGGTTCTGACTGAGAACAGCAATGGTGCAGAGTGAAAAGGTGCTGGGTCTGACTGAGAACAGCGATGGTGCAGAGTGAATAGGTGCTGGGTCTGAGTGAGAACAGCAATGGTGCAGAGTGAATAGGTGCTGGGTCTGACTGAGAACTCAGCGATGGTGTAGAGTGAATAGGTGCTGGGACTGACTGAGAACTCAGCGATGGTGCAGAGTGAATAGGTGCTGGGTCTGACTGAGAACTCAGCGATGGTGCAGAGTGAATACGTGATGGGTCTGACTGAGAACTCAGCGATGGTGCAGAGTGAATAGGTGCTGGGTCTGACTGAGAAGTCAGTGATCGTGCAGATTGAATCGGTGCTCGGTCTGACTACGAACTCAGCGATGGTGCAGAATGAATAGGTGATGGTCTGTCTGATAAGAGCAATGGTGCAGAGTGAATAGTTGCTGGGTCTGACTGAGAACTCAGCGATGGTGCAGAGTGAATAGATGCTGGGTCTGACTGAGAAGTCAGTGATGGTGCAGAGTGAATTGATGCTGGGTCTGACTGGGAACTCAGCGATGGTGCAGAGTGAATAGATGCTGGGTCTGACTGAGAAGACAGTGATGGTGCAGAGTGAATTGATGCTGGGTCTGACTGGGAACTCAGCGATGGTGTAGAGTGAATAGTTGCTGGTTCTGACTGGGAAATGAGCGATGGTGCAGAGTGAATAGGTGCTGGGTCTGACTGAGAACACAGCGATGGTGCAGAGTGAATAGGTGCAGGGTCTGACTGAGAACAGTAATGGTGCAGAGTGAATAGGTGCTGGGTCTGACTGAGAACAGCGATGGTGCTTAGTGAATAGGTGCTGGGTCTGACTGAGAACTCAGCGATGGTGTAGAGTGAATAGTTGCTGGGTCTGACTGAGAACAGCGATTTTGCAGAGTGAATAGGTGCTGGGGCTGACTGAGAACTCAGCGATGGTGCAGAGTGGATTGACGCTGGGTCTGACTGAGAACTCAGCGATGGTGCAGAGTGAATAGATGCTGGGTCTGACTGAGAACTCAGCGATGGTGCAGAGTGCATTGATGCTGGGTCTGACTGAGAACTCAGCAATGGTGTCGAGTGCATAGTTGCTGGGTCTGACTGAGAACTCCGCGATTGGAGTAGAGTAAATAGGTGCTGGTTCTGACTGAGAACTCATCGATGGTGCAGAGTGAATAGGAGCTGGGTTTGACTGACAACTCCGCGATGGTGCAGAGTGAATAGGTGCTGGGTCTGACTGAGAAGTCAGTGATCGTGCAGATTGAATCGGTTCTGGGTCTGACTACGAACTCAGCGATGGTGCAGAGTGATTAGGTGCTGGGACTGACTGAGAACGGCAATGGTGCGGAGTGAATAGGTGTTGGTTCTGACTGAGAATTCAGCGATGGTGCAAAGTGAATAGTTGCTGGTTCTGACTGAGAACTCAGAGATGGTGCAAAGTGAATAGTTGCTGGTTCTGACTGAGAACTCTGAGATGGTGCAAAGTGAATAGTTGCTGGGTCTGACTGAGAACTCAGCGATGGTGCAGAGAGAATAGATGCTGGGTCTGACTGAGAACTCAGCGATGGTGTAGAGTGAATAGTTGCTGGGTCTGACTGAGAACACAGCGATGGTGCAGAGTGAATAGGTGCAGGGTCAGACTGAGAACAGTAATGGTGCAGAGTGAATAGGTGCTGGGTCTGACTGAGAACAGCGATGCTGCTTAGTGAATAGGTGCTGGGTCTGACTGAGCACTCAGCGATGGTGTAGAGTGAATAGTTGCAGGGTCTGACTGAGAACAGCGATGTTGCAGAGTGAATAGGTGCTGGGGCTGACTGAGAACTCAGCGATGGTGCAGAGTGGATTGATGCTGGGTCTGACTGAGAACTCAGCGATGGTGCAGAATGAATACGTCCTGGGTCTGACTGAGAACTAAGTGATCGTGCAGATTGAATCGGTGCTGGGTCTGACTACGAACTCAGCGATGGTGCAGAGTGAATAGGTGCTGGGTCTGACTGAGAACAGCGATGGTGCAGAGTGAATAGGTGCTGGGTCTGACTTAGAACTCAGCGATGGTGCAGAGTGAATAGATGCTTGGTCTGACTGAGAACTCAGCGATGGTCAGAGTGAATAGGTGCTGGATCTGACTGATATCTCAGAGATGGTGCAGAGTGAATAGTTGCTGGTTCTGACTGGGAAATGAGCGATGGTGCAGAGTGAATAGATGCTGGGTCTGACTGAGAACACATTGATGGTGCAGAGTGAATAGGTGCAGGGTCTGACTGAGAACAGTAATGGTGCAGAGTGAATAGGTGCTGGGTCTGACTGAGAAGTCAGTGATCGTGCAGATTGAATCGGTGCTGGGTCTGACTACGAACTCAGCGATGGTGCAGAGTGATTAGGTGCTGGGACTGACTGAGAACAGCAATGGTGCGGAGTGAATAGGTGTTGGTTCTGACTGAGAATTCAGCGATGGTGCAAAGTGAATAGTTGCTGGTTCTGACTGAGAACTCAGAGATGGTGCAAAGTGAATAGTTGCTGGTTCTGACTGAGAACTCTGAGATGGTGCAAAGTGAATAGTTGCTGGGTCTGACTGAGAACTCAGCGATGGTGCAGAGTGAATAGATGCTGGGTCTGACTGAGAACTCAGCGATGGTGTAGAGTGAATAGTTGCTGGGTCTGACTGAGAACACAGCGATGGTGCAGACTGAATAGGTGCAGGGTCTGACTGAGAACAGTAATGGTGCAGAGTGAATAGGTGCTGGGTCTGACTGAGAACAGCGATGCTGCTTAGTGAATAGGTGCTGGGTCTGACTGAGCACTCAGCGATGGTGTAGAGTGAATAGTTGCAGGGTCTGACTGAGAACAGCGATGTTGCAGAGTGAATAGGTGCTGGGGCTGACTGAGAACTCAGCGATGGTGCAGAGTGGATTCATGCTGGGTCTGACTGAGAACTCAGCGATGGTGCAGAATGAATACGTGCTGGGTCTGACTGAGAACTAAGTGATCGTGCAGATTGAATCGGTGCTGGGTCTGACTACGAACTCAGCGATGGTGCAGAGTGAATAGGTGCTGGGTCTGACTGAGAACAGCGATGGTGCAGAGTGAATAGGTGCTGAGTCTGACTTAGAACTCAGCGATGGTGCAGAGTGAATAGATGCTTGGTCTGACTGAGAACTCAGCGATGGTCAGAGTGAATAGGTGCTGGATCTGACTGATATCTCAGAGATGGTGCAGAGTGAATAGTTGCTGGTTCTGACTGGGAAATGAGCGATGGTGCAGAGTGAATAGATGCTGGGTCTGACTGAGAAGTCAGTGATGGTGCAGAGTGAATTGATGCTGGGTCTGACTGGGAACTCAGCGATGGTGTAGAGTGAATAGTTGCTGGTTCTGACTGGGAAATGAGCGATGGTGCAGAGTGAATAGGTGCTGGGTCTGACTGAGAACACAGCGATGGTGCAGAGTGAATAGGTGCAGGGTCTGACTGAGAACAGTAATGGTGCAGAGTGAATAGGTGCTGGGTCTGACTGAGAACAGCGATGGTGCTTAGTGAATAGGTGCTGGGTCTGACTGAGAACTCAGCGATGGTGTAGAGTGAATAGTTGCTGGGTCTGACTGAGAACAGCGATGTTGCAGAGTGAATAGGTGCTGGGGCTGACTGAGAACTCAGCGATGGTGCAGAGTGGATTGACGCTGGGTCTGACTGAGAACTCAGCGATGGTGCAGAGTGAATAGATGCTGGGTCTGACTGAGAACTCAGCGATGGTGCAGAGTGCATTGATGCTGGGTCTGACTGAGAACTCAGCAATGGTGTCGAGTGAATAGTTGCTGGGTCTGACTGAGAACTCCGCGATTGGAGTAGAGTAAATAGGTGCTGGTTCTGACTGAGAACTCATCGATGGTGCAGAGTGAATAGGAGCTGGGTTTGACTGACAACTCCGCGATGGTGCAGAGTGAATAGGTGCTGGGTCTGACTGAGAAGGCAGTGATCGTGCAGATTGAATCGGTTCTGGGTCTGACTACGAACTCAGCGATGGTGCAGAGTGATTAGGTGCTGGGACTGACTGAGAACAGCAATGGTGCGGAGTGAATAGGTGTTGGTTCTGACTGAGAATTCAGCGATGGTGCAAAGTGAATAGTTGCTGGTTCTGACTGAGAACTCAGAGATGGTGCAAAGTGAATAGTTGCTGGTTCTGACTGAGAACTCTGAGATGGTGCAAAGTGAATAGTTGCTGGGTCTGACGGAGAACTCAGCGATGGTGCAGAGTGAATAGATGCTGGGTCTGACTGAGAACTCAGCGATGGTGTAGAGTGAATAGTTGCTGGGTCTGACTGAGAACACAGCGATGGTGCAGAGTGAATAGGTGCAGGGTCAGACTGAGAACAGTAATGGTGCAGAGTGAATAGGTGCTGGGTCTGACTGAGAACAGCGATGCTGCTTAGTGAATAGGTGCTGGGTCTGACTGAGCACTCAGCGATGGTGTAGAGTGAATAGTTGCAGGGTCTGACTGAGAACAGCGATGTTGCAGAGTGAATAGGTGCTGGGGCTGACTGAGAACTCAGCGATGGTGCAGAGTGGATTGATGCTGGGTCTGACTGAGAACTCAGCGATGGTGCAGAATGAATACGTGCTGGGTCTGACTGAGAACTAAGTGATCGTGCAGATTGAATCGGTGCTGGGTCTGACTACGAACTCAGCGATGGTGCAGAGTGAATAGGTGCTGGGTCTGACTGAGAACAGCGATGGTGCAGAGTGAATAGGTGCTGGGTCTGACTTAGAACTCAGCGATGGTGCAGAGTGAATAGATGCTTGGTCTGACTGAGAACTCAGCGATGGTCAGAGTGAATAGGTGCTGGATCTGACTGATATCTCAGAGATGGTGCAGAGTGAATAGTTGCTGGTTCTGACTGGGAAATGAGCGATGGTGCAGAGTGAATAGATGCTGGGTCTGACTGAGAACACATTGATGGTGCAGAGTGAATAGGTGCAGGGTCTGACTGAGAACAGTAATGGTGCAGAGTGAATAGGTGCTGGGTCTGACTGAGAAGTCAGTGATCGTGCAGATTGAATCGGTGCTGGGTCTGACTACGAACTCAGCGATGGTGCAGAGTGATTAGGTGCTGGGACTGACTGAGAACAGGAATGGTGCGGAGTGAATAGGTGTTGGTTCTGACTGAGAATTCAGCGATGGTGCAAAGTGAATAGTTGCTGGTTCTGACTGAGAACTCAGCGATGGTGCAGAGTGGATTGATGCTGGGTCTGACTGAGAACTCAGCGATGGTGCAGAATGAATACGTCCTGGGTCTGACTGAGAACTAAGTGATCGTGCAGATTGAATCGGTGCTGGGTCTGACTACGAACTCAGCGATGGTGCAGAGTGAATAGGTGCTGGGTCTGACTGAGAACAGCGATGGTGCAGAGTGAATAGGTGCTGGGTCTGACTTAGAACTCAGCGATGGTGCAGAGTGAATAGATGCTTGGTCTGACTGAGAACTCAGCGATGGTCAGAGTGAATAGGTGCTGGATCTGACTGATATCTCAGAGATGGTGCAGAGTGAATAGTTGCTGGTTCTGACTGGGAAATGAGCGATGGTGCAGAGTGAATAGATGCTGGGTCTGACTGAGAACACATTGATGGTGCAGAGTGAATAGGTGCAGGGTCTGACTGAGAACAGTAATGGTGCAGAGTGAATAGGTGCTGGGTCTGACTGAGAAGTCAGTGATCGTGCAGATTGAATCGGTGCTGGGTCTGACTACGAACTCAGCGATGGTGCAGAGTGATTAGGTGCTGGGACTGACTGAGAACAGCAATGGTGCGGAGTGAATAGGTGTTGGTTCTGACTGAGAATTCAGCGATGGTGCAAAGTGAATAGTTGCTGGTTCTGACTGAGAACTCAGAGATGGTGCAAAGTGAATAGTTGCTGGTTCTGACTGAGAACTCTGAGATGGTGCAAAGTGAATAGTTGCTGGGTCTGACTGAGAACTCAGCGATGGTGCAGAGTGAATAGATGCTGGGTCTGACTGAGAACTCAGCGATGGTGTAGAGTGAATAGTTGCTGGGTCTGACTGAGAACACAGCGATGGTGCAGACTGAATAGGTGCAGGGTCTGACTGAGAACAGTAATGGTGCAGAGTGAATAGGTGCTGGGTCTGACTGAGAACAGCGATGCTGCTTAGTGAATAGGTGCTGGGTCTGACTGAGCACTCAGCGATGGTGTAGAGTGAATAGTTGCAGGGTCTGACTGAGAACAGCGATGTTGCAGAGTGAATAGGTGCTGGGGCTGACTGAGAACTCAGCGATGGTGCAGAGTGGATTCATGCTGGGTCTGACTGAGAACTCAGCGATGGTGCAGAATGAATACGTGCTGGGTCTGACTGAGAACTAAGTGATCGTGCAGATTGAATCGGTGCTGGGTCTGACTACGAACTCAGCGATGGTGCAGAGTGAATAGGTGCTGGGTCTGACTGAGAACAGCGATGGTGCAGAGTGAATAGGTGCTGAGTCTGACTTAGAACTCAGCGATGGTGCAGAGTGAATAGATGCTTGGTCTGACTGAGAACTCAGCGATGGTCAGAGTGAATAGGTGCTGGATCTGACTGATATCTCAGAGATGGTGCAGAGTGAATAGTTGCTGGTTCTGACTGGGAAATGAGCGATGGTGCAGAGTGAATAGATGCTGGGTCTGACTGAGAAGTCAGTGATGGTGCAGAGTGAATTGATGCTGGGTCTGACTGGGAACTCAGCGATGGTGTAGAGTGAATAGTTGCTGGTTCTGACTGGGAAATGAGCGATGGTGCAGAGTGAATAGGTGCTGGGTCTGACTGAGAACACAGCGATGGTGCAGAGTGAATAGGTGCAGGGTCTGACTGAGAACAGTAATGGTGCAGAGTGAATAGGTGCTGGGTCTGACTGAGAACAGCGATGGTGCTTAGTGAATAGGTGCTGGGTCTGACTGAGAACTCAGCGATGGTGTAGAGTGAATAGTTGCTGGGTCTGACTGAGAACAGCGATGTTGCAGAGTGAATAGGTGCTGGGGCTGACTGAGAACTCAGCGATGGTGCAGAGTGGATTGACGCTGGGTCTGACTGAGAACTCAGCGATGGTGCAGAGTGAATAGATGCTGGGTCTGACTGAGAACTCAGCGATGGTGCAGAGTGCATTGATGCTGGGTCTGACTGAGAACTCAGCAATGGTGTCGAGTGAATAGTTGCTGGGTCTGACTGAGAACTCCGCGATTGGAGTAGAGTAAATAGGTGCTGGTTCTGACTGAGAACTCATCGATGGTGCAGAGTGAATAGGAGCTGGGTTTGACTGACAACTCCGCGATGGTGCAGAGTGAATAGGTGCTGGGTCTGACTGAGAAGGCAGTGATCGTGCAGATTGAATCGGTTCTGGGTCTGACTACGAACTCAGCGATGGTGCAGAGTGATTAGGTGCTGGGACTGACTGAGAACAGCAATGGTGCGGAGTGAATAGGTGTTGGTTCTGACTGAGAATTCAGCGATGGTGCAAAGTGAATAGTTGCTGGTTCTGACTGAGAACTCAGAGATGGTGCAAAGTGAATAGTTGCTGGTTCTGACTGAGAACTCTGAGATGGTGCAAAGTGAATAGTTGCTGGGTCTGACGGAGAACTCAGCGATGGTGCAGAGTGAATAGATGCTGGGTCTGACTGAGAACTCAGCGATGGTGTAGAGTGAATAGTTGCTGGGTCTGACTGAGAACACAGCGATGGTGCAGAGTGAATAGGTGCAGGGTCAGACTGAGAACAGTAATGGTGCAGAGTGAATAGGTGCTGGGTCTGACTGAGAACAGCGATGCTGCTTAGTGAATAGGTGCTGGGTCTGACTGAGCACTCAGCGATGGTGTAGAGTGAATAGTTGCAGGGTCTGACTGAGAACAGCGATGTTGCAGAGTGAATAGGTGCTGGGGCTGACTGAGAACTCAGCGATGGTGCAGAGTGGATTGATGCTGGGTCTGACTGAGAACTCAGCGATGGTGCAGAATGAATACGTCCTGGGTCTGACTGAGAACTAAGTGATCGTGCAGATTGAATCGGTGCTGGGTCTGACTACGAACTCAGCGATGGTGCAGAGTGAATAGGTGCTGGGTCTGACTGAGAACAGCGATGGTGCAGAGTGAATAGGTGCTGGGTCTGACTTAGAACTCAGCGATGGTGCAGAGTGAATAGATGCTTGGTCTGACTGAGAACTCAGCGATGGTCAGAGTGAATAGGTGCTGGATCTGACTGATATCTCAGAGATGGTGCAGAGTGAATAGTTGCTGGTTCTGACTGGGAAATGAGCGATCGTGCAGAGTGAATAGATGCTGGGTCTGACTGAGAACACATTGATGGTGCAGAGTGAATAGGTGCAGGGTCTGACTGAGAACAGTAATGGTGCAGAGTGAATAGGTGCTGGGTCTGACTGAGAAGTCAGTGATCGTGCAGATTGAATCGGTGCTGGGTCTGACTACGAACTCAGCGATGGTGCAGAGTGATTAGGTGCTGGGACTGACTGAGAACAGGAATGGTGCGGAGTGAATAGGTGTTGGTTCTGACTGAGAATTCAGCGATGGTGCAAAGTGAATAGTTGCTGGTTCTGACTGAGAACTCAGAGATGGTGCAAAGTGAATAGTTGCTGGTTCTGACTGAGAACTCTGAGATGGTGCAAAGTGAATAGTTGCTGGGTCTGACTGAGAACTCAGCGATGGTGCAGAGTGAATAGATGCTGGGTCTGACTGAGAACTCAGCGATGGTGTAGAGTGAATAGTTGCTGGGTCTGACTGAGAACACAGCGATGGTGCAGAGTGAATAGGTGCAGGGTCTGACTGAGAACAGTAATGGTGCAGAGTGAATAGGTGCTGGGTCTGACTGAGAACAGCGATGCTGCTTAGTGAATAGGTGCTGGGTCTGACTGAGCACTCAGCGATGGTGTAGAGTGAATAGTTGCAGGGTCTGACTGAGAACAGCGATGTTGCAGAGTGAATAGGTGCTGGGGCTGACTGAGAACTCAGCGATGGTGCAGAGTGGATTCATGCTGGGTCTGACTGAGAACTCAGCGATGGTGCAGAATGAATACGTGCTGGGTCTGACTGAGAACTAAGTGATCGTGCAGATTGAATCGGTGCTGGGTCTGACTACGAACTCAGCGATGGTGCAGAGTGAATAGGTGCTGGGTCTGACTGAGAACAGCGATGGTGCAGAGTGAATAGGTGCTGAGTCTGACTTAGAACTCAGCGATGGTGCAGAGTGAATAGATGCTTGGTCTGACTGAGAACTCAGCGATGGTCAGAGTGAATAGGCGCTGGATCAGACTGATATCTCAGAGATGGTGCAGAGTGAATAGTTGCTGGTTCTGACTGGGAAATGAGCGATGGTGCAGAGTGAATAGATGCTGGGTCTGACTGAGAACACATTGATGGTGCAGAGTGAATAGGTGCAGGGTCTGACTGAGAACAGTAATGGTGCAGAGTGAATAGGTGCTGGGTCTGACTGAGAACAGCGATGGTGCTTAGTGAATAGGTGCTGGGTCTGACTGAGAACTCAGCGATGGTGTAGAGTGAATAGTTGCAGGGTCTGACTGAGAACAGCGATGTTGCAGAGTGAATAGGTGCTGGGGCTGACTGAGAACTCAGCGATGGTGCAGAGTGAATAGAGGCTGGGTCTGACTGAGAACTCAGCGATGGTGCAGAGTGGATTGATGCTGGGTCTGACTGAGAACTCAGGAATGGTGTCGAGTGAATAGTTGCTGGGTCTGACTGAGAACTCCGCGATTGGAGTAGAGTAAATAGGTGCTGGTTCTGACTGAGAACTCAGCGATGGTGCAGAGTGAATAGGAGCTGGGTTTGACTGACAACTCCACGATGGTGCAGAGTGAATAGGTGCTGGGTCTGACTGAGAAGTCAGTGATAGTGCAGATTGAATCGGTGCTGGGTCTGACTACGAACTCAGCGATGGTGCAGAGTGATTAGGTGCTGGGACTGACTGAGAACAGCAATGGTGCGGAGTGAATAGGTGTTGGTTCTGACTGAGAATTCAGCGATGGTGCAAAGTGAATAGTTGCTGGTTCTGACTGAGAACTCAGAGATGGTGCAAAGTGAATAGTTGCTGGTTCTGACTGAGAACTCTGAGATGGTGCAAAGTGAATAGTTGCTGGGTCTGACTGAGAACTCAGCGATGGTGCAGAGTGAATAGATGCTGGGTCTGACTGAGAACTCAGCGATGGTGTAGAGTGAATAGTTGCTGGGTCAGACTGTGAACACAGCGATGGTGCAGAGTGAATAGTTGCTGGTTCTGACTGAGAAATGAGTGAGGGTGCAGAGTGAATAGGTGCTGGGTCTGACTGAGAACTCAGCGATGGTGCAGAGTGAATAGGTGCTGGGTCTGACTGAGAACTCAGCAATGGTGCAGAGTGAATAGTTGCTGGGTCTGACTGAGAACTCAGCGATGGTGCAGAGTGAATAGATGCTGGGTCTGACTGAGAACTCAGCGATGGTGTAGAGTGAGTAGTTGCTGGGTCTGACTGAGAACACAGCGATGGTGCAGAGTGAATAGGTGCAGGGTCTGACTGAGAACAGTAATGGTGCAGAGTGAACAGGTGCTGGGTCTGACTGAGAACAGCGATGGTGCTTAGTGAATAGGTGCTGGGTCTGACTGAGAACAGCGATGTTGCAGAGTGAATAGGTGCTGGGGCTGACTGAGAACTCAGCGATGGTGCAGAGTGAATAGATGCTGGGTCTGACTGAGAACTCAGCGATGGTGCAGAGTGGATTGATGCTGGGTCTGACTGAGAACTCAGCAATGGTGTCGAGTGAATAGTTGCTGGGTCTGACTGAGAACTCCGCGATTGGAGTAGAGTAAATAGGTGCTGGTTCTGACTGAGAACTCAGCGATGGTACAGAGTGAATAGGAGCTGGGTTTGACTGACAACTCCACGATGGTGCAGAGTGAATAGGTGCTGGGTCTGACTGAGAAGTCAGTGATCGTGCAGATTGAATCGGTGCTGGGTCTGACTACGAACTCAGCGATGGTGCAAAGTGAATAGTTGCTGGTTCTGACTGAGAACAGCGATGGTGCAGAGTGAATAGATGCTTGGTCTGACTGATATCTCAGAGATGGTGCTGAGTGAATAGTTGCTGGTTCTGACTGGGAAATGAGCGATGGTGCAGAGTGAATAGGTGCTGGGTCTGACTGAGAACACAGCGATGGTGCAGAGTGAATAGGTGCAGGGTCTGACTGAGAACAGTAATGGTGCAGAGTGAATAGGTGCTGGGTCTGACTGAGAACAGCGATGGTGCTTAGTGAATAGGTGCTGGGTCTGACTGAGAACTCAGCGATGGTGTAGAGTGAATAGTTGCTGGGTCTGACTGAGAACAGCGATGTTGCAGAGTGAATAGGTGCTGGGGCTGACTGAGAACTCAGCGATCGTGCAGAGTGAATAGATGCTGGGTCTGACTGAGAACTCAGCGATGGTGCAGAGTGGATTGATGCTGGGTCTGACTGAGAACTCAGCAATGGTGTCGAGTGAATAGTTGCTGGGTCTGACTGAGAACTCCGCGATTGGAGTAGAGTAAATAGATGCTGGGTCTGACTGAGAACTCAGCGATGGTGCAGAGTGAATAGGAGCTGGGTTTGACTGACAACTCCACGATGGTGCAGAGTGAATAGGTGCTGGGTCTGACTGAGAAGTCAGTGATCGTGCAGATTGAATCGGTGCTGGGTCTGACTACGAACTCAGCGATGGTGCAGAGTGATTAGGTGCTGGGACTGACTGAGAACAGCAATGGTGCGGAGTGAATAGGTGTTGGTTCTGACTGAGAATTCAGCGATGGTGCAAAGTGAATAGTTGCTGGTTCTGACTGAGAACTCAGAGATGGTGCAAAGTGAATAGTTGCTGGTTCTGACTGAGAACTCTGAGATGGTGCAAAGTGAATAGTTGCTGGGTCTGACTGAGAACTCAGCGATGGTGCAGAGTGAATAGATGCTGGGTCTGACTGAGAACTCAGCGATGGTGTAGAGTGAATAGTTGCTGGGTCAGACTGTGAACACAGCGATGGTGCAGAGTGAATAGTTGCTGGTTCTGACTGAGAAATGAGTGATGGTGCAGAGTGAATAGGTGCTGGGTCTGACTGAGAACTCAGCGATGGTGCAGAGTGAATAGGTGCTGGGTCTGACTGAGAACTCAGCAATGGTGCAGAGTGAATAGGTTCTGGATCTGACTGAGAACTACGCGATTGGTGTAGAGTGAATAGGTGCTGGGTCTGACTGAGAACTCATCGATGGTGCAGAGTGAATAGGTGCTGGGTCTGTCTGAGAACTCAGCAATGGTCCATAGTGAATAGGTGGTGGGTCTGACTGAGAACTCAGCGATGGTGTAGAGTGAATAGTTGCTGCTACTGACTGAGAACTCAGCGATGGTGCAGAGTGAATAGGTGCTGGGTCTGACTGAGAACAGCAATGGTGCAGAGTGAAAAGGTGCTGGGTCTGACTGAGAACAGCGATGGTGCAGAGTGAATAGGTGCTGGGTCTGACTGAGAACAGCAATGGTGCAGAGTGAATAGGTGCTGGGTCTGACTGAGAACTCAGCGATGGTGCAGAGTGAATAGGTGCTGGGACTGACTGAGAACTCAGCGATGGTGCAGAGTGAATAGGTGCTGGGTCTGACTTAGAACTCAGCGATGGTGCAGAGTGAATAGATGCTTGGTCTGACTGTGAACTCAGCGATGGTCAGAGTGAATAGGTGCTGGATCTGACTGAGATCTCAGAGATGGTGCAGAGTGAATAGTTGCTGGTTCTGACTGGGAAATGAGCGATGGTGCAGAGTGAATAGGTGCTGGGTCTGACTGAGAACACAGCGATGGTGCAGAGTGAATAGGTGCAGGGTCTGACTGAGAACAGTAATGGTGCAGAGTGAATAGGTGCTGGGTCTGACTGAGAACAGCGATGGTGCTTAGTGAATAGGTGCTGGGTCTGACTGAGAACTCAGCGATGGTGTAGAGTGAATAGTTGCTGGGTCTGACTGAGAACAGCGATGTAGCAGAGTGAATTGATGCTGGGTCTGACTGAGAACTCAGCGATTGTGTAGAGTGAATAGTTGCTGGTTCTGACTGAGAAATGAGCGATGGTGCAGAGTGAACAGTTGCTGGGTCCGACTGTGAACTCAGCGATGGTGCAGAGTGAATAGTTGCTGGTTCTGACTGAGAACAGCGATGGTGCAGAGTGAATAGGTGCTGGGTCTGACTGAGAACTCAGCGATGGTGCAGAGTGAATTGGTGCTGGGTCTGACTGAGAACTCAGTGACGGTGCAGAGTGAATTGGTGCTGGGTCTGACTGACAACTTAGCGATGGTGCAGAGTGAATAGGTGCTGGGGCTGACTGAGAACTCAGCGATGGTGCAGAGTGAATAGATGATGGGTCTTACTGAGAACTCATCGATGGTGCAGAGTGGATTGATGCTGGGTCTGACTGAGAACTCAGCAATGGTGTCGAGTGAATAGTTGCTGGGTCTGACTGAGAACTCCGCGATTGGAGTAGAGTAAATAGATGCTGGTTCTGACTGAGAACTCAGCGATGGTGCAGAGTGAATAGGAGCTGGGTTTGACTGACAACTCCACGATGGTGCAGAGTGAATAGGTGCTGGGTCTGACTGAGAAGTCAGTGATCGTGCAGATTGAATCGGTGCTGGGTCTGACTACGAACTCAGCGATGGTGCAGAGTGATTAGGTGCTGGGACTGACTGAGAACAGCAATGGTGCGGAGTGAATAGGTGTTGGTTCTGACTGAGAATTCAGCGATGGTGCAAAGTGAATAGTTGCTGGTTCTGACTGAGAACTCAGAGATGGTGCAAAGTGAATAGTTGCTGGTTCTGACTGAGAACAGCGATGGTGCAGAGTGAATAGATGCTTGGTCTGACTGATATCTCAGAGATGGTGCAGAGTGAATAGTTGCTGGTTCTGACTGGGAAATGAGCGATGGTGCAGAGTGAATAGGTGCTGGGTCTGACTGAGAACACAGCGATGGTGCAGAGTGAATAGGTGCAGGGTCTGACTGAGAACAGTAATGGTGCAGAGTGAATAGGTGCTGGGTCTGACTGAGAACAGCGATGGTGCTTAGTGAATAGGTGCTGGGTCTGACTGAGAACTCAGCGATGGTGTAGAGTGAATAGTTGCTGGGTCTGACTGAGAACAGCGATGTTGCAGAGTGAATAGGTGCTGGGGCTGACTGAGATCTCAGCGATGGTGCAGAGTGAATAGATGCTGGGTCTGACTGAGAACTCAGCGATGGTGCAGAGTGAATAGATGCTGGGTCTGACTGAGAACTCAGCGATGGTGCAGAGTGATTAGGTGCTGGGACTGACTGAGAACAGCAATGGTGCGGAGTGAATAGGTGTTGGTTCTGACTGAGAATTCAGCGATGGTGCAAAGTGAATAGTTGCTGGTTCTGACTGAGAACTCAGAGATGGTGCAAAGTGAATAGTTGCTGGTTCTGACTGAGAACTCTGAGATGGTGCAAAGTGAATAGTTGCTGGGTCTGACTGAGAACTCAGCGATGGTGCAGAGTGAATAGATGCTGGGTCTGACTGAGAACTCAGCGATGGTGTAGAGTGAATAGTTGCTGGGTCAGACTGTGAACACAGCGATGGTGCAGAGTGAATAGTTGCTGGTTCTGACTGAGAAATGAGTGATGGTGCAGAGTGAATAGGTGCTGGGTCTGACTGAGAACTCAGCGATGGTGCAGAGTGAATAGGTGCTGGGTCTGACTGAGAACTCAGCAATGGTGCAGAGTGAATAGGTTCTGTATCTGACTGAGAACTACGCGATTGGTGTAGAGTGAATAGGTGCTGGGTCTGACTGAGAACTCATCGATGGTGCAGAGTGAATAGGTGCTGGGTCTGTCTGAGAACTCAGCAATGGTCCATAGTGAATAGGTGGTGGGTCTGACTGAGAACTCAGCGATGGTGTAGAATGAATAGTTGCTGCTACTGACTGAGAACTCAGCGATGGTGCAGAGTGAATAGGTGCTGGGTCTGACTGAGAACAGCAATGGTGCAGAGTGAAAAGGTGCTGGGTCTGACTGAGAACAGCGATGGTGCAGAGTGAATAGGTGCTGGGTCTGACTGAGAACAGCAATGGTGCAGAGTGAATAGGTGCTGGGTCTGACTGAGAACTCAGCGATGGTGCAGAGTGAATAGGTGCTGGGACTGACTGAGAACTCAGCGATGGTGCAGAGTGAATAGGTGCTGGGTCTGACTGAGAACAGCGATGATGCAGAGTGAATAGGTGCTGGGTCTGACTTAGAACTCAGCGATGGTGCAGAGTGAATAGATGCTTGGTCTGACTGAGAACTCAGCGATGGTCAGATTGAATAGTTGCTGGGTCTGACTGAGAACAGCGATGTAGCAGAGTGAATTGATGCTGGGTCTGACTGAGAACTCAGCGATTGTGTAGAGTGAATAGTTGCTGGTTCTGACTGAGAAATGAGCGATGGTGCAGAGTGAACAGTTGCTGGGTCCGACTGTGAACTCAGCGATGGTGCAGAGTGAATAGTTGCTGGTTCTGACTGAGAACAGCGATGGTGCAGAGTGAATAGGTGCTGGGTCTGACTGAGAACTCAGCGATGGTGCAGAGTGAATTGGTGCTGGGTCTGACTGAGAACTCAGTGATGGTGCAGAGTGAATTGGTGCTGGGTCTGACTGACAACTCAGCGATGGTGCAGAGTGAATAGGTGCTGGGGCTGACTGAGAACTCAGCGATGGTGCAGAGTGAATAGATGCTGGGTCTGACTGAGAACTCAGCGATGGTGCAGAGTGGATTGATGCTGGGTCTGACTGAGAACTCAGCAATGGTGTCGAGTGAATAGTTGCTGGGTCTGACTGAGAACTCCGCGATTGGAGTAGAGTAAATAGGTGCTGGTTCTGACTGAGAACTCAGCGATGGTGCAGAGTGAATAGGAGCTGGGTTTGACTGACAACTCCACGATGGTGCAGAGTGAATAGGTGCTGGGTCTGACTGAGAAGTCAGTGATCGTGCAGATTGAATCGGTGCTGGGTCTGACTACGAACTCAGCGATGGTGCAGAGTGATTAGGTGCTGGGACTGACTGAGAACAGCAATGGTGCGGAGTGAATAGGTGTTGGTTCTGACTGAGAATTCAGCGATGGTGCAAAGTGAATAGTTGCTGGTTCTCACTGAGAACTCAGAGATGGTGCAAAGTGAATAGTTGCTGGTTCTGACTGAGAACAGCGATGGTGCAGAGTGAATAGATGCTTGGTCTGACTGATATCTCAGAGATGGTGCAGAGTGAATAGTTGCTGGTTCTGACTGGGAAATGAGCGATGGTGCAGAGTGAATAGGTGCTGGGTCTGACTGAGAACACAGCGATGGTGCAGAGTGAATAGGTGCAGGGTCTGACTGAGAACAGTAATGGTGCAGAGTGAATAGGTGCTGGGTCTGACTGAGAACAGCGATGGTGCTTAGTGAATAGGTGCTGGGTCTGACTGAGAACTCAGCGATGGTGTAGAGTGAATAGTTGCTGGGTCTGACTGAGAACAGCGATGTTGCAGAGTGAATAGGTGCTGGGGCTGACTGAGAACTCAGCGATGGTGCAGAGTGAATAGATGCTGGGTCTGACTGAGAACTCAGCGATGGTGCAGAGTGGATTGATGCTGGGTCTGACTGAGAACTCAGCAATGGTGTCGAGTGAATAGTTGCTGGGTCTGACTGAGAACTCCGCGATTGGAGTAGAGTAAATAGGTGCTGGTTCTGACTGAGAACTCAGCGATGGTGCAGAGTGAATAGGAGCTGGGTTTGACTGACAACTCCACGATGGTGCAGAGTGAATAGGTGCTGGGTCTGACTGAGAAGTCAGTGATCGTGCAGATTGAATCGGTGCTGGGTCTGACGACGAACTCAGCGATGGTGCAGTGTGATTAGGTGCTGGGACTGACTGAGAACAGCAATGGTGCGGAGTGAATAGGTGTTGGTTCTGACTGAGAATTCAGCGATGGTGCAAAGTGAATAGTTGCTGGTTCTGACTGAGAACTCTGAGATGGTGCAAAGTGAATAGTTGCTGGGTCTGACTGAGAACTCAGCGATGGTGCAGAGTGAATAGATGCTGGGTCTGACTGAGAACTCAGCGATGGTGTAGAGTGAATAGTTGCTGGGTCAGACTGTGAACACAGCGATGGTGCAGAGTGAATAGTTGCTGGTTCTGACTGAGAAATGAGTGATGGTGCAGAGTGAATAGGTGCTGGGTCTGACTGAGAACTCAGCGATGGTGCAGAGTGAATAGGTGCTGGGTCTGACTGAGAACTCAGCAATGGTGCAGAGTGAATAGGTTCTGGATCTGACTGAGAACTACGCGATTGGTGTAGAGTGAATAGGTGCTGGGTCTGACTGAGAACTCATCGATGGTGCAGAGTGAATAGGTGCTGGGTCTGTCTGAGAACTCAGCAATGGTGCATAGTGAATAGGTGGTGGGTCTGACTGAGAACTCAGCGATGGTGTAGAGTGAATAGTTGCTGCTACTGACTGAGAACTCAGCGATGGTGCAGAGTGAATAGGTGCTGGGTCTGACTGAGAACAGCAATGGTGCAGAGTGAAAAGGTGCTGGGTCTGACTGAGAACAGCGATGGTGCAGAGTGAATAGGTGCTGGGTCTGACTGAGAACAGCAATGGTGCAGAGTGAATAGGTGCTGGGTCTGACTGAGAACTCAGCGATGGTGTAGAGTGAATAGGTGCTGGGACTGACTGAGAACTCAGCGATGGTGCAGAGTGAATAGGTGTTGGGTCTGACTGAGAACAGCGATGATGCAGAGTCAATAGGTGCTGGGTCTGACTTAGAACTCAGCGATGGTGCAGAGTGAATAGATGCTTGGTCTGACTGAGAACTCAGCGATGGTCAGAGTGAATAGGTGCTGGATCTGACTGAGATCTCAGAGATGGTGCAGAGTGAATAGTTGCTGGTTCTGACTGGGAAATGAGCGATGGTGCAGAGTGAATAGGTGCTGGGTCTGACTGAGAACACAGCGATGGTGCAGAGTGAATAGGTGCAGGGTCTGACTGAGAACAGTAATGGTGCAGAGTGAATAGGTGCTGGGTCTGACTGAGAACAGCGATGGTGCTTAGTGAATAGGTGCTGGGTCTGACTGAGAACTCAGCGATGGTGCAGAGTGAACAGTTGCTGGGTCTGACTGTGAACTCAGCGATGGTGCAGAGTGAATAGTTGCTGGTCCTGACTGAGAACAGCGATGGTGCAGAGTGAATAGGTGCTGGGTCTGACTGAGAACTCAGCGATGGTGCAGAGTGAATTGGTGCTGGGTCTGACTGAGAACTCAGTGATGGTGCAGAGTGAATTGGTGCTGGGTCTGACTGACAACTCAGCGATGGTGCAGAGTGAATAGGTGCTGGGTCTGACTGAGAACTCAGCGATGGTGCAGAGTGAATAGGTGCTGGGTGTGACTGAGAACTCAGCAATGGTGCAGAGTGAATAGGTGGTGGGTCTGACTGAGAAATCAGCGATGGCGTAGAGTGAATAGGCGCTGGGTCTGACGGAGAACTCAAAGATGGTGCAGTGTGAATAGGTGTTGGGTCTGACTGAGAACTCAGTGATGGTGCATAGTGAATAGGTGCTGGGACTGACTACGAACTCAGCGATGGTGCAGTGTGAATAGTTGCTGGGTCTGACTGAGAACAGCGATGTAGCAGAGTGAATTGATGCTGGGTCTGACTGAGAACTCAGCGATGGTGTAGAGTGAATAGTTGCTGGTTCTGACTGAGAAATGAGCGATGGTGCAGAGTGAACAGTTGCTGGGTCCGACTGTGAACTCAGCGATGGTGCAGAGTGAATAGTTGCTGGTCCTGACTGAGAACAGCGATGGTGCAGAGTGAATAGGTGCTGGGTCTGACTGAGAACTCAGCGATGGTGCAGAGTGAATTGGTGCTGGGTCTGACTGAGAACTCAGTGATGGTGCAGAGTGAATTGGTGCTGGGTCTGACTGACAACTCAGCGATGGTGCAGAGTGAATAGGTGCTGGGTCTGACTGAGAACTCAGCGATGGTGCAGAGTGAATAGGTGCTGGGTGTGACTGAGAACTCAGCAATGGTGCAGAGTGAATAGGTGGTGGGTCTGACTGAGTACTCAGCGATGGCGTAGAGTGAATAGGTGCTGGGACTGACTACGAACTCAGCGATGGTGCAGTGTGAATAGATGCTGGATCTGACAGAGAACGCAGCGATGGTGCAGAGTGAATAGGTGCTGGGTCTGACTGAGAAGTCAGTGATCGTGCAGATTGAATCGGTGCTGGGTCTGACTACGAACTCAGCGATGGTGCAGAGTGAATAGGTTCTGGGTCTGACTGAGAACTCAGCGATGGTGCAGAGTGCATATTTGCTGGGTCTGACGGAGAAGTCAGCGATGGTGCAGAATGAAGAGTTGTTGGGTCCGACTGTGAACTCAGCGATGGTGCAGAGTGAACAGTTGCTGGTTCTGACAGAGAAATGAGCGATGGTGCAGAGTGAATAGGTGCTGGGTCTGACTGAGAAGTCTGTGATCGTGCAGATTGAATCGGTGCTGGGTCTGACTACGAACTCAGCGATGGTGCAGAGTGATTAGGTGCTGGGTCTGACTGAGAACAGCGATGTTGCAGAGTGAATTGATGCTGGGTCTGACTGAGAACTCAGCGATGGTGTAGAGTGAATAGTTGCTGGGTATGACTGAGAAATCAGCGATGTTGCAGAGTGAATAGTTGCTGGTTCTGACTGTGAACAGCGATGGTGCAGAGTGAATTGGTGCTGGGTCTGACTGAGAACTCAGCGATGGTGCAGAGTGAATACGTGCTGGGTCTGACTGAGAACTCAGCGATGGTGCAGAGTGAATACGTGCTGGGTTTGACTGACAACTCCACGATGGTGCAGAGTGAATAGGTGCTGGGTCTGACTGAGAAGTCTGTGATCGTGCAGATTGAATCGGTGCTGGGTCTGACTACGAACTCAGCGATGGTGCAGAGTGAATAGGTGCTGGGACTGACTGAGAACTCAGCGATGGTGCAGAGTGAATAGGTGCTGGGTCTGACTGAGAACAGCGATGATGCAGAGTGAATAGGTGCTGGGTCTGACTTAGAACTCAGCGATGGTGCAGAGTGAATAGATGCTTGGTCTGACTGAGAACTCAGCGATGGTCAGAGTGAATAGGTGCTGGATCTGACTGAGATCTCAGAGATGGTGCAGAGTGAATAGTTGCTGGTTCTGACTGGGAAATGAGCGATGGTGCAGAGTGAATAGGTGCTGGGTCTGACTGAGAACACAGCGATGGTGCAGAGTGAATAGTTGCTGGTTCTGACTGAGAACAGCGATGGTGCAGAGTGAATAGGTGCTGGGTCTGACTGAGAACTCAGCGATGGTGCAGAGTGAATTGGTGCTGGGTCTGACTGAGAACTCAGTGATGGTGCAGAGTGAATTGGTGCTTGGTCTGACTGACAACTCAGCGATGGTGCAGAGTGAATAGGTGCTGGGGCTGACTGAGAACTCAGCGATGGTGCAGAGTGAATAGATGCTGGGTCTGACTGAGAACTCAGCGATGGTGCAGAGTGGATTGATGCTGGGTCTGACTGAGAACTCAGCAATGGTGTCGAGTGAATAGTTGCTGGGTCTGACTGAGAACTCCGCGATTGGAGTAGAGTAAATAGGTGCTGGTTCTGACTGAGAACTCAGCGATGGTGCAGAGTGAATAGGAGCTGGGTTTGACTGACAACTCCACGATGGTGCAGAGTGAATAGGTGCTGGGTCTGACTGAGAAGTCAGTGATCGTGCAGATTGAATCGGTGCTGGGTCTGACTACGAACTCAGCGATGGTGCAGAGTGATTAGGTGCTGGGACTGACTGAGAACAGCAATGGTGCGGAGTGAATAGGTGTTGGTTCTGACTGAGAATTCAGCGATGGTGCAAAGTGAATAGTTGCTGGTTCTCACTGAGAACTCAGAGATGGTGCAAAGTGAATAGTTGCTGGTTCTGACTGAGAACAGCGATGGTGCAGAGTGAATAGATGCTTGGTCTGACTGATATCTCAGAGATGGTGCAGAGTGAATAGTTGCTGGTTCTGACTGGGAAATGAGCGATGGTGCAGAGTGAATAGGTGCTGGGTCTGACTGAGAACACAGCGATGGTGCAGAGTGAATAGTTGCTGGTTCTGACTGAGAAATGAGTGATGGTGCAGAGTGAATAGGTGCTGGGTCTGACTGAGAACTCAGCGATGGTGCAGAGTGAATAGGTGCTGGGTCTGACTGAGAACTCAGCGATGGTGTAGAGTGAATAGTTGCTGGGTCTGACTGAGAACAGCGATGTTGCAGAGTGAATAGGTGCTGGGGCTGACTGAGAACTCAGCGATGGTGCAGAGTGAATAGATGCTGGGTCTGACTGAGAACTCAGCGATGGTGCAGAGTGGATTGATGCTGGGTCTGACTGAGAACTCAGCAATGGTGTCGAGTGAATAGTTGCTGGGTCTGACGGAGAACTCCGCGATTGGAGTAGAGTAAATAGGTGCTGGTTCTGACTGAGAACTCAGCGATGGTGCAGAGTGAATAGGAGCTGGGTTTGACTGACAACTCCACGATGGTGCAGAGTGAATAGGTGCTGGGTCTGACTGAGAAGTCAGTGATCGTGCAGATTGAATCGGTGCTGGGTCTGACTACGAACTCAGCGATGGTGCAGAGTGATTAGGTGCTGGGACTGACTGAGAACAGCAATGGTGCGGAGTGAATAGGTGTTGGTTCTGACTGAGAATTCAGCGATGGTGCAAAGTGAATAGTTGCTGGTTCTGACTGAGAACTCAGAGATGGTGCAAAGTGAATAGTTGCTGGTTCTGACTGAGAACTCTGAGATGGTGCAAAGTGAATAGTTGCTGGGTCTGACTGAGAACTCAGCGATGGTGCAGAGTGAATAGATGCTGGGTGTGACTGAGAACTCAGCGATGGTGTAGAGTGAATAGTTGCTGGGTCAGACTGTGAACACAGCGATGGTGCAGAGTGAATAGTTGCTGGTTCTGACTGAGAAATGAGTGATGGTGCAGAGTGAATAGGTGCTGGGTCTGACTGAGAACTCAGCGATGGTGCAGAGTGAATAGGTGCTGGGTCTGACTGAGAACTCAGCAATGGTGCAGAGTGAATAGGTTCTGGATCTGACTGAGAACTACGCGATTGGTGTAGAGTGAGTAGGTGCTGGGTCTGACTGAGAACTCATCGATGGTGCAGAGTGAATAGGTGCTGGGTCTGTCTGAGAACTCAGCAATGGTGCATAGTGAATAGGTGGTGGGTCTGACTGAGAACTCAGCGATGGTGTAGAGTGAATAGTTGCTGCTACTGACTGAGAACTCAGCGATGGTGCAGATTGAATAGGTGCTGGGTCTGACTGAGAACAGCAATGGTGCAGAGTGAAAAGGTGCTGGGTCTGACTGAGAACAGCGATGGTGCAGAGTGAATAGGTGCTGGGTCTGACTGAGAACAGCAATGGTGCAGAGTGAATAGGTGCTGGGTCTGACTGAGAACTCAGCGATGGTGTAGAGTGAATAGGTGCTGGGACTGACTGAGAACTCAGCGATGGTGCAGAGTGAATAGGTGCTGGGTCTGACTGAGAACAGCGATGATGCAGAGTGAATAGGTGCTGGGTCTGACTTAGAACTCAGCGATGGTGCAGAGTGAATAGATGCTTGGTCTGACTGAGAACTCAGCGATGGTCAGAGTGAATAGGTGCTGGATCTGACTGAGATCTCAGAGATGGTGCAGAGTGAATAGTTGCTGGTTCTGACTGGGAAATGAGCGATGGTGCAGAGTGAATAGGTGCTGGGTCTGACTGAGAACACAGCGATGGTGCAGAGTGAATAGGTGCAGGGTCTGACTGAGAACAGTAATGGTGCAGAGTGAATAGGTGCTGGGTCTGACTGAGAACAGCGATGGTGCTTAGTGAATAGGTGCTGGGTCTGACTGAGAACTCAGCGATGGTGTAGAGTGAATAGTTGCTGGGTCTGACTGAGAACAGCGATGTAGCAGAGTGAATTGATGCTGGGTCTGACTGAGAACTCAGCGATGGTGTAGAGTGAATAGTTGCTGGTTCTGACTGAGAAATGAGCGATGGTGCAGAGTGAACAGTTGCTGGGTCCGACTGTGAACTCAGCGATGGTGCAGAGTGAATAGTTGCTGGTTCTGACTGAGAACAGCGATGGTGCAGAGTGAAAAGGTGCTGGGTCTGACTGAGAACTCAGCGATGGTGCAGAGTGAATTGGTGCTGGGTCTGACTGAGAACTCAGTGATGGTGCAGAGTGAATTGGTGCTGGGTCTGACTGACAACTCAGCGATGGTGCAGAGTGAATAGGTGCTGGGTCTGACAGAGAACTCAGCGATGGTGCAGAGTGAATAGGTGCTGGGTGTGACTGAGAACTCAGCAAGGGTGCAGAGTGAATAGGTGGTGGGTCTGACTGAGAAATCAGCGATGGCGTAGAGTGAATAGGCGCTGGGTCTGACGGAGAACTCAAAGATGGTGCAGTGTGAATAGGTGTTGGGTCTGACTGAGTACTCAGCGATGGCGTAGAGTGAATAGGTGCTGGGACTGACTACGAACTCAGCGATGGTGCAGTGTGAATAGATGCTGGATCTGACAGAGAACGCAGCGATGGTGCAGAGTGAATAGGTGCTGGGTCTGACTGAGAAGTCAGTGATCGTGCAGATTGAATCGGTGCTGGGTCTGACTACGAACTCAGCAATGGTGCAGAGTGAATAGGTTCTGGGTCTGACTGAGACCTCAGCGATGGTGCAGAGTGCATACTTGCTGGGTCTGACGGAGAAGTCAGCGATGGTGCAGAGTGAACAGTTGTTGGGTCCGACTGTGAACTCAGCGATGGTGCAGAGTGAACAGTTGCTGGTTCTGACAGAGAAATGAGCGATGGTGCAGAGTGAATAGGTGCTGGGTCTGACTGAGAAGTCTGTGATCGTGCAGATTGAATCGGTGCTGGGTCTGGCTACGAACTCAGCGATGGTGCAGAGTGATTAGGTGCTGGGTCTGACTGAGAACAGCGATGTTGCAGAGTGAATTGATGCTGGGTCTGACTGAGAACTCAGCGATGGTGTAGAGTGAATAGTTGCTGGGTATGACTGGGAAATCAGCGATGTTGCAGAGTGAATAGTTGCTGGTTCTGACTGTGAACAGCGATGGTGCAGAGTGAATTGGTGCTGGGTCTGACTGAGAACTCAGCGATGGTGCAGAGTGAATACGTGCTGGGTTTGACTGAGAACTCAGCGATGGTGCAGAGTGAATACGTGCTGGGTCTGACTGAGAACTCAGCGATGGTGCAGAGTGAATAGGTGCTGGGTCTGACTGAGAAGTCTGTGATCGTGCAGATTGAATCGGTGCTGGGTCTGACTACGAACTCAGCGATGGTGCAGAGTGATTAGGTGCTGGGTCTGACTGAGAACAGCGATGTTGCAGAGTGAATTGATGCTGGGTCTGACTGAGAACTCAGCGATGGTGTAGAGTGAATAGTTGCTGGTATGACTGAGAAATCAGCGATGTTGCAGAGTGAATATTTGCTGGTTCTGACTGTGAACAGCGATGGTGCAGAGTGAATTGGTGCTGGGTCTGACTGAGAACTCAGCGATGGTGCAGAGTGAATACGTGCTGGGTCTGACTGAGAACTCAGCGATGGTGCAGAGTGAATACGTGCTGGGTCTGACTGAGAACTCAGCGATGGTGCAGAGTGAATAGGTGCTGGGTTTGACTGAGAACAGCGAGGGTGCAGAGTGAATTGATGCTGGGTCTGACTGGGAACTCAGCGATGGTGCAGAGTGAATAGATGCTGGGTCTGACTGAGAAGTCAGTGATGGTGCAGAGTGAATTGATGCTGGGTCTGACTGGGAACTCAGCGATGGTGTAGAGTGAATAGTTGCTGGTTCTGACTGGGAAATGAGCGATGGTGCAGAGTGAATAGGTGCTGGGTCTGATTGAGAACACAGCGATGGTGCAGAGTGAATAGGTGCAGGGTCTGACTGAGAACAGTAATGGTGCAGAGTGAATAGGTGCTGGGTCTGACTGAGAACAGCGATGGTGCTTAGTGAATAGGTGCTGGGTTTGACTGACAACTCCACGATGGTGCAGAGTGAATAGGTGCTGGGTCTGACTGAGAAGTCAGTGATCGTGCAGATTGAATCGGTGCTGGGTCTGACTACGAACTCAGCGATGGTGCAGAGTGATTAGGTGCTGGGACTGACTGAGAACAGCAATGGTGCGGAGTGAATAGGTGTTGGTTCTGACTGAGAATTCAGCGATGGTGCAAAGTGAATAGTTGCTGGTTCTCACTGAGAACTCAGAGATGGTGCAAAGTGAATAGTTGCTGGTTCTGACTGAGAACAGCGATGGTGCAGAGTGAATAGGTGCTGGGTCTGACTGAGAACACAGCGATGGTGCAGAGTGAATAGTTGCTGGTTCTGACTGAGAAATGAGTGATGGTGCAGAGTGAATAGGTGCTGGGTCTGACTGAGAACTCAGCGATGGTGCAGAGTGAATAGGTGCTGGGTCTGACTGAGAACTCAGCGATGGTGTAGAGTGAATAGTTGCTGGGTCTGACTGAGAACAGCGATGTTGCAGAGTGAATAGGTGCTGGGGCTGACTGAGAACTCAGCGATGGTGCAGAGTGAATAGATGCTGGGTCTGACTGAGAACTCAGCGATGGTGCAGAGTGGATTGATGCTGGGTCTGACTGAGAACTCAGCAATGGTGTCGAGTGAATAGTTGCTGGGTCTGACGGAGAACTCCGCGATTGGAGTAGAGTAAATAGGTGCTGGTTCTGACTGAGAACTCAGCGATGGTGCAGAGTGAATAGGAGCTGGGTTTGACTGACAACTCCACGATGGTGCAGAGTGAATAGGTGCTGGGTCTGACTGAGAAGTCAGTGATCGTGCAGATTGAATCGGTGCTGGGTCTGACTACGAACTCAGCGATGGTGCAGAGTGATTAGGTGCTGGGACTGACTGAGAACAGCAATGGTGCGGAGTGAATAGGTGTTGGTTCTGACTGAGAATTCAGCGATGGTGCAAAGTGAATAGTTGCTGGTTCTGACTGAGAACTCAGAGATGGTGCAAAGTGAATAGTTGCTGGTTCTGACTGAGAACTCTGAGATGGTGCAAAGTGAATAGTTGCTGGGTCTGACTGAGAACTCAGCGATGGTGCAGAGTGAATAGATGCTGGGTGTGACTGAGAACTCAGCGATGGTGTAGAGTGAATAGTTGCTGGGTCAGACTGTGAACACAGCGATGGTGCAGAGTGAATAGTTGCTGGTTCTGACTGAGAAATGAGTGATGGTGCAGAGTGAATAGGTGCTGGGTCTGACTGAGAACTCAGCGATGGTGCAGAGTGCATAGGTGCTGGGTCTGACTGAGAACTCAGCAATGGTGCAGAGTGAATAGGTTCTGGATCTGACTGAGAACTACGCGATTGGTGTAGAGTGAGTAGGTGCTGGGTCTGACTGAGAACTCATCGATGGTGCAGAGTGAATAGGTGCTGGGTCTGTCTGAGAACTCAGCAATGGTGCATAGTGAATAGGTGGTGGGTCTGACTGAGAACTCAGCGATGGTGTAGAGTGAATAGTTGCTGCTACTGACTGAGAACTCAGCGATGGTGCAGAGTGAATAGGTGCTGGGTCTGACTGAGAACAGCAATGGTGCAGAGTGAAAAGGTGCTGGGTCTGACTGAGAACAGCGATGGTGCAGAGTGAATAGGTGCTGGGTCTGACTGAGAACAGCAATGGTGCAGAGTGAATAGGTGCTGGGTCTGACTGAGAACTCAGCGATGGTGTAGAGTGAATAGGTGCTGGGACTGACTGAGAACTCAGCGATGGTGCAGAGTGAATAGGTGCTGGGTCTGACTGAGAACAGCGATGATGCAGAGTGAATAGGTGCTGGGTCTGACTTAGAACTCAGCGATGGTGCAGAGTGAATAGATGCTTGGTCTGACTGAGAACTCAGCGATGGTCAGAGTGAATAGGTGCTGGATCTGACTGAGATCTCAGAGATGGTGCAGAGTGAATAGTTGCTGGTTCTGACTGGGAAATGAGCGATGGTGCAGAGTGAATAGGTGCTGGGTCTGACTGAGAACACAGCGATGGTGCAGAGTGAATAGGTGCAGGGTCTGACTGAGAACAGTAATGGTGCAGAGTGAATAGGTGCTGGGTCTGACTGAGAACAGCGATGGTGCTTAGTGAATAGGTGCTGGGTCTGACTGAGAACTCAGCGATGGTGTAGAGTGAATAGTTGCTGGGTCTGACTGAGAACAGCGATGTAGCAGAGTGAATTGATGCTGGGTCTGACTGAGAACTCAGCGATGGTGTAGAGTGAATAGTTGCTGGTTCTGACTGAGAAATGAGCGATGGTGCAGAGTGAACAGTTGCTGGGTCCGACTGTGAACTCAGCGATGGTGCAGAGTGAATAGTTGCTGGTTCTGACTGAGAACAGCGATGGTGCAGAGTGAAAAGGTGCTGGGTCTGACTGAGAACTCAGCGATGGTGCAGAGTGAATTGGTGCTGGGTCTGACTGAGAACTCAGTGATGGTGCAGAGTGAATTGGTGCTGGGTCTGACTGACAACTCAGCGATGGTGCAGAGTGAATAGGTGCTGGGTCTGACTGAGAACTCAGCGATGGTGCAGAGTGAATAGGTGCTGGGTGTGACTGAGAACTCAGCAAGGGTGCAGAGTGAATAGGTGGTGGGTCTGACTGAGAAATCAGCGATGGCGTAGAGTGAATAGGCGCTGGGTCTGACGGAGAACTCAAAGATGGTGCAGTGTGAATAGGTGTTGGGTCTGACTGAGTACTCAGCGATGGCGTAGAGTGAATAGGTGCTGGGACTGACTACGAACTCAGCGATGGTGCAGTGTGAATAGATGCTGGATCTGACAGAGAACGCAGCGATGGTGCAGAGTGAATAGGTGCTGGGTCTGACTGAGAAGTCAGTGATCGTGCAGATTGAATCGGTGCTGGGTCTGACTACGAACTCAGCAATGGTGCAGAGTGAATAGGTTCTGGGTCTGACTGAGACCTCAGCGATGCTGCAGAGTGCATACTTGCTGGGTCTGACGGAGAAGTCAGCGATGGTGCAGAGTGAACAGTTGTTGGGTCCGACTGTGAACTCAGCGATGGTGCAGAGTGAACAGTTGCTGGTTCTGACAGAGAAATGAGCGATGGTGCAGAGTGAATAGGTGCTGGGTCTGACTGAGAAGTCTGTGATCGTACAGATTGAATCGGTGCTGGGTCTGGCTACGAACTCAGCGATGGTGCAGAGTGATTAGGTGCTGGGTCTGACTGAGAACAGCGATGTTGCAGAGTGAATTGATGCTGGGTCTGACTGAGAACTCAGCGATGGTGTAGAGTGAATAGTTGCTGGGTATGACTGGGAAATCAGCGATGTTGCAGAGTGAATAGTTGCTGGTTCTGACTGTGAACAGCGATGGTGCAGAGTGAATTGGTGCTGGGTCTGACTGAGAACTCAGCGATGGTGCAGAGTGAATACGTGCTGGGTTTGACTGAGAACTCAGCGATGGTGCAGAGTGAATACGTGCTGGGTCTGACTGAGAACTCAGCGATGGTGCAGAGTGAATAGGTGCTGGGTCTGACTGAGAAGTCTGTGATCGTGCAGATTGAATCGGTGCTGGGTCTGACTACGAACTCAGCGATGGTGCAGAGTGATTAGGTGCTGGGTCTGACTGAGAACAGCGATGTTGCAGAGTGAATTGATGCTGGGTCTGACTGAGAACTCAGCGATGGTGTAGAGTGAATAGTTGCTGGTATGACTGAGAAATCAGCGATGTTGCAGAGTGAATATTTGCTGGTTCTGACTGTGAACAGCGATGGTGCAGAGTGAATTGGTGCTGGGTCTGACTGAGAACTCAGCGATGGTGCAGAGTGAATACGTGCTGGGTCTGACTGAGAACTCAGCGATGGTGCAGAGTGAATACGTGCTGGGTCTGACTGAGAACTCAGCGATGGTGCAGAGTGAATAGGTGCTGGGTTTGACTGAGAACAGCGAGGGTGCAGAGTGAATTGATGCTGGGTCTGACTGGGAACTCAGCGATGGTGCAGAGTGAATAGATGCTGGGTCTGACTGAGAAGTCAGTGATGGTGCAGAGTGAATTGATGCTGGGTCTGACTGGGAACTCAGCGATGGTGTAGAGTGAATAGTTGCTGGTTCTGACTGGGAAATGAGCGATGGTGCAGAGTGAATAGGTGCTGGGTCTGATTGAGAACACAGCGATGGTGCAGAGTGAATAGGTGCAGGGTCTGACTGAGAACAGTAATGGTGCAGAGTGAATAGGTGCTGGGTTTGACTGACAACTCCACGATGGTGCAGAGTGAATAGGTGCTGGGTCTGACTGAGAAGTCAGTGATCGTGCAGATTGAATCGGTGCTGGGTCTGACTACGAACTCAGCGATGGTGCAGAGTGATTAGGTGCTGGGACTGACTGAGAACAGCAATGGTGCGGAGTGAATAGGTGCAGGGTCTGACTGAGAACAGTAATGGTGCAGAGTGAATAGGTGCTGGGTCTGACTGAGAACAGCGATGGTGCTTAGTGAATAGGTGCTGGGTCTGACTGAGAACTCAGCGATGGTGTAGAGTGAATAGTTGCTGGGTCTGACTGAGAACAGCGATGTAGCAGAGTGAATTGATGCTGGGTCTGACTGAGAACTCAGCGATGGTGTAGAGTGAATAGTTGCTGGGTCTGACTGAGAACAGCGATGTAGCAGAGTGAATTGATGCTGGGTCTGACTGAGAACTCAGCGATGGTGTAGAGTGAATAGTTGCTGGTTCTGACTGAGAAATGAGCGATGGTGCAGAGTGAACAGTTGCTGGGTCCGACTCTGAACTCAGCGATGGTGCAGAGTGAATAGTTGCTGGTTCTGACTGAGAACAGCGATGGTGCAGAGTGAAAAGGTGCTGGGTCTGACTGAGAACTCAGCGATGGTGCAGAGTGAATTGGTGCTGGGTCTGACTGAGAACTCAGTGATGGTGCAGAGTGAATTGGTGCTGGGTCTGACTGACAACTCAGCGATGGTGCAGAGTGAATAGGTGCTGGGTCTGACTGAGAACTCAGCGATGGTGCAGAGTGAATAGGTGCTGGGTGTGACTGAGAACTCAGCAAGGGTGCAGAGTGAATAGGTGGTGGGTCTGACTGAGAAATCAGCGATGGCGTAGAGTGAATAGGCGCTGGGTCTGACGGAGAACTCAAAGATGGTGCAGTGTGAATAGGTGTTGGGTCTGACTGAGTACTCAGCGATGGCGTAGAGTGAATAGGTGCTGGGACTGACTACGAACTCAGCGATGGTGCAGTGTGAATAGATGCTGGATCTGACAGAGAACGCAGCGATGGTGCAGAGTGAATAGGTGCTGGGTCTGACTGAGAAGTCAGTGATCGTGCAGATTGAATCGGTGCTGGGTCTGACTACGAACTCAGCAATGGTGCAGAGTGAATAGGTTCTGGGTCTGACTGAGACCTCAGCGATGGTGCAGAGTGCATACTTGCTGGGTCTGACGGAGAAGTCAGCGATGGTGCAGAGTGAACAGTTGTTGGGTCCGACTGTGAACTCAGCGATGGTGCAGAGTGAACAGTTGCTGGTTCTGACAGAGAAATGAGCGATGGTGCAGAGTGAATAGGTGCTGGGTCTGACTGAGAAGTCTGTGATCGTGCAGATTGAATCGGTGCTGGGTCTGGCTACGAACTCAGCGATGGTGCAGAGTGATTAGGTGCTGGGTCTGACTGAGAACAGCGATGTTGCAGAGTGAATTGATGCTGGGTCTGACTGAGAACTCAGCGATGGTGTAGAGTGAATAGTTGCTGGGTATGACTGGGAAATCAGCGATGTTGCAGAGTGAATAGTTGCTGGTTCTGACTGTGAACAGCGATGGTGCAGAGTGAATTGGTGCTGGGTCTGACTGAGAACTCAGCGATGGTGCAGAGTGAATACGTGCTGGGTTTGACTGAGAACTCAGCGATGGTGCAGAGTGAATACGTGCTGGGTCTGACTGAGAACTCAGCGATGGTGCAGAATGAATAGGTGCTGGGTCTGACTGAGAAGTCTGTGATCGTGCAGATTGAATCGGTGCTGGGTCTGACTACGAACTCAGCGATGGTGCAGAGTGATTAGGTGCTGGGTCTGACTGAGAACAGCGATGTTGCAGAGTGAATTGATGCTGGGTCTGACTGAGAACTCAGCGATGGTGTAGAGTGAATAGTTGCTGGTATGACTGAGAAATCAGCGATGTTGCAGAGTGAATATTTGCTGGTTCTGACTGTGAACAGCGATGGTGCAGAGTGAATTGGTGCTGGGTCTGACTGAGAACTCAGCGATGGTGCAGAGTGAATACGTGCTGGGTCTGACTGAGAACTCAGCGATGGTGCAGAGTGAATACGTGCTGGGTCTGACTGAGAACTCAGCGATGGTGCAGAGTGAATAGGTGCTGGGTTTGACTGAGAACAGCGAGGGTGCAGAGTGAATTGATGCTGGGTCTGACTGGGAACTCAGCGATGGTGCAGAGTGAATAGATGCTGGGTCTGACTGAGAAGTCAGTGATGGTGCAGAGTGAATTGATGCTGGGTCTGACTGGGAACTCAGCGATGGTGTAGAGTGAATAGTTGCTGGTTCTGACTGGGAAATGAGCGATGGTGCAGAGTGAATAGGTGCTGGGTCTGATTGAGAACACAGCGATGGTGCAGAGTGAATAGGTGCAGGGTCTGACTGAGAACAGTAATGGTGCAGAGTGAATAGGTGCTGGGTCTGACTGAGAACAGCGATGGTGCTTAGTGAATAGGTGCTGGGTCTGACTGAGAACTCAGCAATGGTGTAGAGTGAATAGTTGCTGGGTCTGACTGAGAACAGCGATGTTGCAGAGTGAATAGGTGCTGGGGCTGACTCAGAACTCAGCGATGGTGCAGAGTGGATTAATGCTGGGTCTGACTGAGAACTCAGCGATGGTGCAGAGTGGATTGATGCTGGGTCTGACTGAGAACTCAGCAATGGTGTCGAGTGAATAGTTGCTGGGTCTGACTGAGAACTCCGCGATTGGAGTAGAGTAAATAGGTGCTGGTTCTGACTGAGAACTCATCGATGGTGCAGAGTGAATAGGAGCTGGGTTTGACTGACAACTCCGCGATGGTGCAGAGTGAATAGGTGCTGGGTCTGACTGAGAAGTCTGTGATCGTGCAGATTGAATCGGTGCTGGGTCTGACTACGAACTCAGCGATGGTGCAGAGTGATTAGGTGCTGGGTCTGACTGAGAACAGCGATGTTGCAGAGTGAATTGATGCTGGGTCTGACTGAGAACTCAGCGATGGTGTAGAGTGAATAGTTGCTGGTATGACTGAGAAATCAGCGATGTTGCAGAGTGAATAGTTGCTGGTTCTGACTGTGAACAGCGATGGTGCAGAGTGAATTGGTGCTGGGTCTGACTGAGAACTCAGCGATGGTGCAGAGTGAATACGTGCTGGGTCTGACTGAGAACTCAGCGATGGTGCAGAGTGAATACGTGCTGGGTCTGACTGAGAACTCAGCGATGGTGCAGAGTGAATAGGTGCTGGGTCTGACTGAGAAGTCAGTGATCGTGCAGATTGAATCGGTGCTGGGTCTGACTACGAACTCAGCGATGGTGCAGAATGAATAGGTGATGGGTCTGTCTGATAAGAGCAATGGTGCAGAGTGAATAGGTGCTGGGTCTGACTGATTACAGCAATGGTGCAGAGTGAATAGGTGCTGGGTCTGACTGAGAACTCAGCGATGGTGCAGAGTGAATAGGTGCTGAGTTTGACTGAGAACAGCGAGGGTGCAGAGTGAATTGATGCTGGGTCTGACTGGGAACTCAGCGATGGTGCAGAGTGAATAGATGCTGGGTCTGACTGAGAAGTCAGTGATGGTGCAGAGTGAATTGATGCTGGGTCTGACTGGGAACTCAGCGATGGTGTAGAGTGAATAGTTGCTGGTTCTGACTGGGAAATGAGCGATGGTGCAGAGTGAATAGGTGCTGGGTCTGATTGAGAACACAGCGATGGTGCAGAGTGAATAGGTGCAGGGTCTGACTGAGAACAGTAATGGTGCAGAGTGAATAGGTGCTGGGTCTGACAGAGAACAGCGATGGTGCTTAGTGAATAGGTGCTGGGTCTGACTGAGAACTCAGCGATGGTGTAGAGTGAATAGTTGCTGGGTCTGACTGAGAACAGCGATGTTGCAGAGTGAATAGGTGCTGGGGCTGACTCAGAACTCAGCGATGGTGCAGAGTGGATTGATGCTGGGTCTGACTGAGAACTCAGCGATGGTGCAGAGTGAATAGATGCTGGGTCTGACTGAGAACTCAGCGATGGTGCAGAGTGGATTGATGCTGGGTCTGACTGAGAACTCAGCAATGGTGTCGAGTGAATAGTTGCTGGGTCTGACTGAGAACTCCGCGATTGGAGTAGAGTAAATAGGTGCTGGTTCTGACTGAGAACTCATCGATGGTGCAGAGTGAATAGGAGCTGGGTTTGACTGACAACTCCGCGATGGTGCAGAGTGAATAGGTGCTGGGTCTGACTGAGAAGTCAGTGATCGTGCAGATTGAATCGGTGCTGGGTCTGACTACGAACTCAGCGATGGTGCAGAGTGATTAGGTGCTGGGACTGACTGAGAACAGCAATGGTGCGGAGTGAATAGGTGTTGGTTCTGACTGAGAATTCAGCGATGGTGCAAAGTGAATAGTTGCTGGTTCTGACTGAGAACTCAGAGATGGTGCAAAGTGAATAGTTGCTGGTTCTGACTGAGAACTCTGAGATGGTGCAAAGTGAATAGTTGCTGGTTCTGACTGGGAAATGAGCGATGGTGCAGAGTGAATAGGTGCTGGGTCTGACTGAGAACAGTAATGGTGCAGAGTGAATAGGTGCTGGGTCTGACTGAGAACAGCGATGGTGCTTAGTGAATAGGTGCTGGGTCTGACTGAGAACTCAGCGATGGTGTAGAGTGAATAGTTGCTGGGTCTGACTGAGAACAGCGATGTTGCAGAGTGAATAGGTGCTGGGGCTGACTCAGAACTCAGCGATGGTGTAGAGTGAATAGTTGCTGGGTCTGACTGAGAAGTCAGTGATCGTGCAGATTGAATCGGTGCTGGGTCTGACTACGAACTCAGCGATGGTGCAGAGTGATTAGGTGCTGGGACTGACTGAGAACAGCAATGGTGCGGAGTGAATAGGTGTTGGTTCTGACTGAGAATTCAGCGATGGTGCAAAGTGAATAGTTGCTGGTTCTGACTGAGAACTCAGAGATGGTGCAAAGTGAATAGTTGCTGGTTCTGACTGAGAACTCTGAGATGGTGCAAAGTGAATAGTTGCTGGTTCTGACTGGGAAATGAGCGATGGTGCAGAGTGAATAGGTGCTGGGTCTGACTGAGAACAGTAATGGTGCAGAGTGAATAGGTGCTGGGTCTGACTGAGAACAGCGATGGTGCTTAGTGAATAGGTGCTGGGTCTGACTGAGAACTCAGCGATGGTGTAGAGTGAATAGTTGCTGGGTCTGACTGAGAACAGCGATGTTGCAGAGCGAATAGGTGCTGGGGCTGACTCAGAACTCAGCGATGGTGTAGAGTGAATAGTTGCTGGGTCTGACTGAGAACAGCGATGTTGCAGAGTGAATAGGTGCTGGGGCTGACTCAGAACTCAGCGATGGTGCAGAGTGGATTGATGCTGGGTCTGACTGAGAACTCAGCGATGCTGCAGAGTGAATAGATGCTGGGTCTGACTGAGAACTCAGCGATGGTGCAGAGTGGATTGATGCTGGGTCTGACTGAGAACTCAGCAATGGTGTCGAGTGAATAGTTGCTGGGTCTGACTGAGAACTCCGCGATTGGAGTAGAGTAAATAGGTGCTGGTTCTGACTGAGAACGCATCGATGGTGCAGAGTGAATAGGAGCTGGGTTTGACTGACAACTCCGCGATGGTGCAGACTGAATAGGTGCTGGGTCTGACTGAGAAGTCAGTGATCGTGCAGATTGAATCGGTGCTGGGTCTGACTACGAACTCAGCGATGGTGCAGAGTGATTAGGTGCTGGGACTGACTGAGAACAGCAATGGTGCGGAGTGAATAGGTGTTGGTTCTGACTGAGAATTCAGCGATGGTGCAAAGTGAATAGTTGCTGGTTCTGACTGAGAACTCAGAGATGGTGCAAAGTGAATAGTTGCTGGTTCTGACTGAGAACTCTGAGATGGTGCAAAGTGAATAGTTGCTGGTTCTGACTGGGAAATGAGCGATGGTGCAGAGTGAATAGGTGCTGGGTCTGACTGAGAACAGTAATGGTGCAGAGTGAATAGGTGCTGGGTCTGACTGAGAACAGCGATTGTGCTTAGTGAATAGGTGCTGGGTCTGACTGAGAACTCAGCGATGGTGTAGAGTGAATAGTTGCTGGGTCTGACTGAGAACAGCGATGTTGCAGAGTGAATAGGTGCTGGGGCTGACTGAGAACTCAGCGATGGTGCAGAGTGAATAAATGCTGGGGCTGACAGAGAACTCAGCGATGGTGCAGAGTGGATTGATGCTGGGTCTGACTGAGAACTCAGCAATGGTGTCGAGTGAATAGTTGCTGGGTCTGACTGAGAACTCCGCGATTGGAGTAGAGTAAATAGGTGCTGGTTTTGACTGAGAACTCAGCGATGGTGCAGAGTGAATAGGAGCTGGGTTTGACTGACAACTCCACGATGGTGCAGAGTGAATAGGTGCTGGGTCTGACTGAGAAGTCAGTGATCGTGCAGATTGAATCGGTGCTGGGTCTGACTACGAACTCAGCGATGGAGCAGAGTGATTAGGTGCTGGGACTGACTGAGAACAGCAATGGTGCGGAGTGAATAGGTGTTGGTTCTGACTGAGAATTCAGCGATGGTGCAAAGTGAATAGTTGCTGGTTCTGACAGAACTCAGAAATGGTGCAGAGTGAATAGGTGCTGGTTCTGACAGAAAACTCAGTGATCGTGCAGATTGAACAGGTGCTGGGTCTGACTACGAACTCAGTGATGGTGCATAGTGAATACGTGCTGGGTCTGACTGAGAGCTCTGCGAAGGTGCAGTGTGAATAGGAGCTGGGTTTGACTGAGAACTCCGCGATGGTACAGAGTGAATAGGTGGTGGGTCTGACTGAGAACTCAGCGATGGTGTTGAGTGAATAGGTACTGGGACTGACTGAGAACTCAGCGATGGTGTAGAGTGAATAGGTGCTGGGACTGACTGAGAACTCAGCGATGGTGCAGAGTGAATAGGTGCTGGGTCTGACTGAGAACAGCGATGGTGCAGAGTGAATAGGTGCTGGGTCTGACTTAGAACTCAGCGATGGTGCAGAGTGAATAGATGCTTGGTCTGACTGAGAACTCAGCGATGGTCAGAGTGAATAGGTGCTGGATCTGACTGAGATCTCAGAGATGGTGCAGAGTGAATAGTTGCTGGTTCTGACTGGGAAATGAGCGATGGTGCAGAGTGAATAGGTGCTGGGTCTGACTGAGAGCAGCGATGGTGCTTAGTGACTAGGTGCTGGGTCTGACTGAGCACTCAGCGATGGTGTAGAGTGAATAGTTGCAGGGTGTGACTGAGAACAGCGATGTTGCAGATAGAATAGGTGCTGGGGCTGACTGAGAACTCAGCGATGGTGCAGAGTGGATTGATGCTGGGTCTGACTGAGAACTCGGCGATGGTGCAGAATGAATACGTGCTGGGTCTGACTGAGAACTAAGTGATCGTGCAGATTGAATCGGTGCTGGGTCTGACTACGAACTCAGCGATGGTGCAGAGTGAATAGGTGCTGGGTCTGACTGAGAACAGCGATGGTGCAGAGTGAATAGGTGCTGTGTCTGACTTAGAACTCAGCGATGGTGCAGAGTGAATAGATGCTTGGTCTGACTGAGAACTCAGCGATGGTCAGAGTGAATAGGTGCTGGATCTGACTGATATCTCAGAGATGGTGCAGAGTGAATAGTTGCTGGTTCTGACTGGGAAATGAGCGATGGTGCAGAGTGAATAGATGCTGGGTCTGACTGAGAACACATTGATGGTGCAGAGTGAATAGGTGCAGGGTCTGACTGAGAACAGTAATGGTGCAGAGTGAATAGGTGCTGGGTCTGACTGAGAACAGCGATGGTGCTTAGTGAATAGGTGCTGGGTCTGACTGAGAACTCAGCGATGGTGTAGAGTGAATAGTTGCTGGGTCTGACTGAGAACTCAGCGATGGTGCAGAGTGAATAGTTGCTGGGTCTGACTGAGAACTCAGCGATGGTGCAGAGTGAATAGGTGCTGGGGCTGACTGAGAACTCAGCGATGGTGCAGAGTGAATAGATGCTGGGTCTGACTGAGAACTCAGCGATGGTGCAGAGTGAATAGTTGCTGGTTCTGACAGAAAACTCAGTGATCGTGCAGATTGAACAGGTGCTGGGTCTGACTACGAACTCAGCGATGGTGCATAGTGAATACGTGCTGGGTCTGACTGAGAGCTCAGCGAAGGTGCAGTGTGAATAGGAGCTGGGTTTGACTGAGAACTCCGCGATGGTACAGAGTGAATAGGTGGTGGGTCTGACTGAGAACTCAGCGATGGTGTTGAGTGAATAGGTACTGGGACTGACTGAGAACTCAGCGATGGTGTAGAGTGAATAGGTGCTGGAACTGACTGAGAACTCAGCGATGGTGCAGAGTGAATAGGTGCTGGGTCTGACTGAGAACAGCGATGGTGCTTAGTGAATAGGTGCTGGGTCTGACTGAGAACTCAGCGATGGTGTAGAGTGAATAGTTGCTGGGTCTGACTGAGAACAGCGATGTTTCAGAGTGAATAGGTGCTGGGGCTGACTGAGAACTCAGCGATGGTGTCGAGTGAATAGTTGCTGGGTCTGACTGAGAACTCCGCGATTGGAGTAGAGTAAATAGGTGCTGGTTCTGACTGAGAACTCAGCGATGGTGCAGAGTGAATAGGAGCTGGGTTTGACTGACAACTCCACGATGGTGCAGAGTGAATAGGAGCTGGGTCTGACTGAGAAGTCAGTGATCGTGCAGATTGAATCGGTGCTGGGTCTGACTACGAAGTCAGCGATGGTGCAGAGTGATTAGGTGCTGGGACTGACTGAGAACAGCAATGGTGCGGAGTGAATAGGTGTTGGTTCTGACTGAGAATTCAGCGATGGTGCAAAGTGAATAGTTGCTGGTTCTGACTGAGAACTCAGAGATGGTGCAAAGTGAATAGGAGCTGGGTTTGACTGAGAACTCCGCGATGGTACAGAGTGAATAGGTGGTGGGTCTGACTGAGAACTCAGCGATGGTGTTGAGTGAATAGGTACTGGGACTGACTGAGAACTCAGCGATGGTGTAGAGTGAATAGGTGCTGGGACTGACTGAGAACTCAGCGATGGTGCAGAGTGAATAGGTGCTGGGTCTGACTGAGAACAGCGATGGTGCAGAGTGAATAGGTGCTGGGTCTGACTTAGAACTCAGCGATGGTGCAGAGTGAATAGATGCTTGGTCTGACTGAGAACTCAGCGATGGTCAGAGTGAATAGGTGCTGGATCTGACTGAGAACAGCGATGGTGCTTAGTGAATAGGTGCTGGGTCTGACTGAGCACTCAGCGATGGTGTAGAGTGAATAGTTGCAGGGTCTGACTGAGAACAGCGATGTTGCAGAGTGAATAGGTGCTGGGGCTGACTGAGAACTCAGCGATGGTGCAGAGTGGATTGATGCTGGGTCTGACTGAGAACTCAGCGATGGTGCAGAATGAATACGTGCTGGGTCTGACTGAGAACTAAGTGATCGTGCAGATTGAATCGGTGCTGGGTCTGACTACGAACTCAGCGATGGTGCAGAGTGAATAGGTGCTGGGTCTGACTGAGAACAGCGATGGTGCAGAGTGAATAGGTGCTGGGTCTGACTTAGAACTCAGCGATGGTGCAGAGTGAATAGATGCTTGGTCTGACTGAGAACTCAGCGATGGTCAGAGTGAATAGTTGCTGGTTCTGACTGGGAAATGAGCGATGGTGCAGAGTGAATAGATGCTGGGTCTGACTGAGAACACATTGATGGTGCAGAGTGAATAGGTGCAGGGTCTGACTGAGAACAGTAATGGTGCAGAGTGAATACGTGCTGGATCTGACTGATATCTCAGAGATGGTGCAGAGTGAATAGTTGCTGGTTCTGACTGGGAAATGAGCGATGGTGCAGAGTGAATAGATGCTGGGTCTGACTGAGAACACATTGATGGTGCAGAGTGAATAGGTGCTGGGTCTGACTGAGAACAGCGATGGTGCTTAGTTAATAGGTGCTGGGTCTGACTGAGAACTCAGCGATGGTGTAGAGTGAATAGTTGCTGGGTCTGACTGAGAACAGCGATGTTGCAGAGTGAATAGGTGCTGGGGCTGACTGAGAACTCAGCGATGGTGCAGAGTGAATAGATGCTGGGTCTGACTGAGAACTCAGCGATGGTGCAGAGTGGATTGATGCTGGGTCTGACTGAGAACTCAGCAATGGTGTCGAGTGAATAGTTGCTGGGTCTGACTGAGAACTCCGCGATTGGAGTAGAGTAAATAGGTGCTGGTTCTGACTGAGAACTCAGCGATGGTGCAGAGTGAATAGGAGCTGGGTTTGACTGACAACTCCACGATGGTGCAGAGTGAATAGGTGCTGGGTCTGACTACGAACTCAGCGATGGTGCATAGTGAATACGTGCTGGGTCTGACTGAGAGCTCAGCGAAGGTGCAGTGCGAATAGGAGCTGGGTTTGACTGAGAACTCCGCGATGGTACAGAGTGAATAGGTGGTGGGTCTGACTGAGAACTCAGCGATGGTGTTGACTGAATAGGTACTGGGACTGACTGAGAACTCAGCGATGGTGTAGAGTGAATAGGTGCTGGGACTGACTGAGAACTCAGCGATGGTGCAGAGTGAATAGGTGCTGGGTCTGACTGAGAACAGCGATGGTGCAGAGTGAATAGGTGCTGGGTCTGACTTAGAACTCAGCGATGGTGCAGAGTGAATAGATGCTTGGTCTGACTGAGAACTCAGCGATGGTCAGAGTGAATAGGTGCTGGATCTGACTGAGATCTCAGAGATGGTGCAGAGTGAATAGTTGCTGGTTCTGACTGGGAAATGAGCGATGGTGCAGAGTGAATAGGTGCTGGGTCTGACTGAGAACACAGCGATGGTGCAGAGTGAATAGGTGCAGGGTCTGACTGAGAACAGTAATGGTGCAGCGTGAATAGGTGCTGGGTCTGACTGAGAACAGCGATGGTGCTTAGTGAATAGGTGCTGGGTCTGACTGAGAACTCAGCGATGGTGTAGAGTGAATTGATGCTGGGTCTGACTGAGAACTCAGCGATGGTGTAGAGTGAATAGTTGCTGGTTCTGACTGAGAAATGAGCGATGGTGCAGAGTGAACAGTTGCTGGGTCCGACTGTGAACTCAGCGATGGTGCAGAGTGAATACTTGCTGGTTCTGACTGAGAACAGCGATGGTGCAGAGTGAATTGGTGCTGGGTCTGACAGAGAACTCAGCGATGGTGCAGAGTGAATAGGTGCTGGGTCTGACTGAGAACAGCAATGGTGCAGAGTGAATAGGTGCTGGGTCTGACTGAGAACTCAGCGATGGTGCAGAGTGAATAGGTGCTGGGACTGACTGAGAACTCAGCGATGGTGCAGAGTGAATAGGAGCTGGGTCTGACTGAGAACAGCGATGGTGCAGAGTGAATAGGTGCTGGGTCTGACTTAGAACTCAGCGATGGTGCAGAGTGAATAGATGCTTGGTCTGACTGAGAACTCAGCGATGGTCAGAGAGAATAGGTGCTGGATCTGACTGAGATCTCAGAGATGGTGCAGAGTGAATAGTTGCTGGTTCTGACTGGGAAATGAGCGATGGTGCAGAGTGAATAGGTGCTGGGTCTGACTGAGAACACAGCGATGGTGCAGAGGGAATAGGTGCAGGGACTGACTGAGAACAGTAATGGTGCAGAGTGAACAGGTGCTGGGTCTGACTGAGAACAGCGATGGTGCTTAGTGAATAGGTGCTGGGTCTGACTGAGAACTCAGCGATGGCGTAGAGTGAATAGTTGCTGGGTCTGACTGAGAACAGCGATGTTGCAGAGTGAATTGATGCTGGGTCTGACTGAGAACTCAGCGATGGTGTAGAGTGAATAGTTGCTGGTTCTGACTGAGAAATGAGCGATGGTGCAGAGTGAACAGTTGCTGGGTCCGACTGTGAACTCAGCGATGGTGCAGAGTGAATAGTTGCTGGTTCTGACTGAGAACAGCGATGGTGCAGAGTGAATTGGTGCTGGGTCTGACAGAGAACTCAGCGATGGTGCAGAGTGAATAGGTGCTGGGTCTGACTGAGAACTCAGCGATGGTGCAGAGTGAATAGGTGCTGGGTGTGACTGAGAACTCAGCAATGGTGCAGACTGAATAGGTGGTGGGTCTGACTGAGAAATCAGCGATGGCGTAGAGTGAATTGGCGCTGGGTCTGACGGAGAACTCAAAGATGGTGCAGTGTGAATAGGTGTTGGGTCTGACTGAGTACTCAGCGATGGCGTAGAGTGAATAGGTGCTGGGACTGACTACGAACTCAGCGATGGTGCAGTGTGAATAGATGCTGGATCTGACAGAGAACGCAGCGATGGTGCAGAGTGAATAGGTGCTGGGTCTGACTGAGAAGTCAGTGATCCTGCAGATTGAATCGGTGCTGGGTCTGACTACGAACTCAGCGATGGTGCAGAGTGGATAGGTTCTGGGTCTGACTGAGAACTCAGCGATGGTGCAGAGTGTATACTTGCTTGGTCTGACGGAGAAGTCAGCGATGGTGCAGAGTGAACAGTTGTTGGGTCCGACTGTGAACTCAGCGATGGTGCAGAGTGAACAGTTGCTGGTTCTGACTGAGAAATGAGCGATGGTGCAGAGTGAATAGGTGCTGGGTCTGACTGAGAATTCTGTGATCGTGCAGATTGAATCGGTGCTGGGTCTGACTACGAACTCAGCGATGGTGCAGAGTGATTAGGTGCTGGGTCTGACTTAGAACTCAGCGATGGTGCAGAGTGAATAGGTGCTGGGTCTGACTGGGAACAGCGATGTTGCAGAGTGAATAGGTGCTGGGTCTGACTTAGAACTCAGCGATGGTGCAGAGTGAATAGATGCTTGGTCTGACTGAGAACTCAGCGATGGTCAGAGTGAATAGGTGCTGGATCTGACTGAGAACAGTAATGGTGCAGAGTGAACAGGTGCTGGGTCTGACTGAGAACAGCGATGGTGCTTAGTGAATAGGTGCTGGGTCTGACTGAGAACTCAGCGATGGTGTAGAGTGAATAGTTGCTGGGTCTGACTGAGAACAGCGATGGTGCAGAGTGAATTGGTGCTGGGTCTGACAGAGAACTCAGCGATGGTGCAGAGTGAATAGGTGCTGGGTCTGACTGAGAACAGCAATGGTGCAGAGTGAATAGGTGCTGGGTCTGACTGAGAACTCAGCGATGGTGCAGAGTGAATAGGTGCTGGGACTGACTGAGAACTCAGCGATGGTGCAGAGTGAATAGGAGCTGGGTCTGACTGAGAACAGCGATGGTGCAGAGTGAATAGGTGCTGGGTCTGACTTAGAACTCAGCGATGGTGCAGAGTGAATAGATGCTTGGTCTGACTGAGAACTCAGCGATGGTCAGAGTGAATAGGTGCTGGATCTGACTGAGATCTCAGAGATGGTGCAGAGTGAATAGTTGCTGGTTCTGACTGGGAAATGAGCGATGGTGCAGAGTGAATAGGTGCTGGGTCTGACTGAGAACACAGCGATGGTGCAGAGGGAATAGTTGCAGGGACTGACTGAGAACAGTAATGGTGCAGAGTGAACAGGTGCTGGGTCTGACTGAGAACAGCGATGGTGCTTAGTGAATAGGTGCTGGGTCTGACTGAGAACTCAGCGATGGTGTAGAGTGAATAGTTGCTGGGTCTGACTGAGAACAGCGATGTTGCAGAGTGAATTGATGCTGGGTCTGACTGAGAACTCAGCGATGGTGTAGAGTGAATAGTTGCTGGTTCTGACTGAGAAATGAGCGATGGTGCAGAGTGAACAGTTGCTGGGTCCGACTGTGAACTCAGCGATGGTGCAGAGTGAATAGTTGCTGGTTCTGACTGAGAACAGCGATGGTGCAGAGTGAATACGTGCTGGGTCTGACTGAGAGCTCAGCGAAGGTGCAGTGTGAATAGGAGCTGGGTTTGACTGAGAACTCCGCGATGGTACAGAGTGAATAGGTGGTGGGTCTGACTGAGAACTCAGCGATGGTGTTGACTGAATAGGTACTGGGACTGACTGAGAACTCAGCGATGGTGTAGAGTGAATAGGTGCTGGGACTGACTGAGAACTCAGCGATGGTGCAGAGTGAATAGGTGCTGGGTCTGACTGAGAACAGCGATGGTGCAGAGTGAATAGGTGCTGGGTCTGACTTAGAACTCAGCGATGGTGCAGAGTGAATAGATGCTTGGTCTGACTGAGAACTCAGCGATGGTCAGAGTGAATAGGTGCTGGATCTGACTGAGATCTCAGAGATGGTGCAGAGTGAATAGTTGCTGGTTCTGACTGGGAAATGAGCGATGGTGCAGAGTGAATAGGTGCTGGGTCTGACTGAGAACACAGCGATGGTGCAGAGTGAATAGGTGCAGGGTCTGACTGAGAGCAGTAATGGTGCAGAGTGAATAGGTGCTGGGTCTGACTGAGAACAGCGATGGTGCTTAGTGAATAGGTGCTGGGTCTGACTGAGAACTCAGCGATGGTGTAGAGTGAATAGTTGCTGGGTCTGACTGAGAACAGCGATGTTGCAGAGTGAATTGATGCTGGGTCTGACTGAGAACTCAGCGATGGTGTAGAGTGAATAGTTGCTGGTTCTGACTGAGAAATGAGCGATGGTGCAGAGTGAACAGTTGCTGGGTCCGACTGTGAACTCAGCGATGGTGCAGAGTGAATAGTTGCTGGTTCTGACTGAGAACAGCGATGGTGCAGAGTGAAAAGGTGCTGGGTCTGACTGAGAACTCAGCGATGGTGCAGAGTGAATTGGTGCTGGGTCTGACTGAGAACTCAGTGATGGTGCAGAGTGAATTGGTGCTGGGTCTGACTGACAACTCAGCGATGGTGCAGAGTGAATAGGTGCTGGGACTGACTGAGAACTCAGCGATGGTGCAGAGTGAATAGGAGCTGGGTCTGACTGAGAACAGCGATGGTGCAGAGTGAATAGGTGCTGGGTCTGACTTAGAACTCAGCGATGGTGCAGAGTGAATAGATGCTTGGTCTGACTGAGAACTCAGCGATGGTCAGAGTGAATAGGTGCTGGATCTGACTGAGATCTCAGAGATGGTGCAGAGTGAATAGTTGCTGGTTCTGACTGGGAAATGAGCGATGGTGCAGAGTGAATAGGTGCTGGGTCTGACTGAGAACACAGCGATGGTGCAGAGGGAATAGGATCAGGGACTGACTGAGAACAGTAATGGTGCAGAGTGAACAGGTGCTGGGTCTGACTGAGAACAGCGATGGTGCTTAGTGAATAGGTGCTGGGTCTGACTGAGAACTCAGCGATGGTGTAGAGTGAATAGTTGCTGGGTCTGACTGAGAACAGCGATGTTGCAGAGTGAATTGATGCTGGGTCTGACTGAGAACTCAGCGATGGTGTAGAGTGAATAGTTGCTGGTTCTGACTGAGAAATGAGCGATGGTGCAGAGTGAACAGTTGCTGGGTCCGACTGTGAACTCAGCGATGGTGCAGAGTGAATAGTTGCTGGTTCTGACTGAGAACAGCGATGGTGCAGAGTGAATTGGTGCTGGGTCTGACAGAGAACTCAGCGATGGTGCAGAGTGAATAGATGCTTGGTCTGACTGAGAACTCAGCGATGGTCAGAGTGAATAGGTGCTGGATCTGACTGAGAACAGTAATGGTGCAGAGTGAACAGGTGCTGGGTCTGACTGAGAACAGCGATGGTGCTTAGTGAATAGGTGCTGGGTCTGACTGAGAACTCAGCGATGGTGTAGAGTGAATAGTTGCTGGGTCTGACTGAGAACAGCGATGGTGCAGAGTGAATTGGTGCTGGGTCTGACAGAGAACTCAGCGATGGTGCAGAGTGAATAGGTGCTGGGTCTGACTGAGAACAGCAATGGTGCAGAGTGAATAGGTGCTGGGTCTGACTGAGAACTCAGCGATGGTGCAGAGTGAATAGGTGCTGGGACTGACTGAGAACTCAGCGATGGTGCAGAGTGAATAGGAGCTGGGTCTGACTGAGAACAGCGATGGTGCAGAGTGAATAGGTGCTGGGTCTGACTTAGAACTCAGCGATGGTGCAGAGTGAATAGATGCTTGGTCTGACTGAGAACTCTGCGATGGTCAGAGTGAATAGGTGCTGGATCTGACTGAGATCTCAGAGATGGTGCAGAGTGAATAGTTGCTGGTTCTGACTGGGAAATGAGCGATGGTGCAGAGTGAATAGGTGCTGGGTCTGACTGAGAACACAGCGATGGTGCAGAGGGAATAGGTGCAGGGACTGACTGAGAACAGTAATGGTGCAGAGTGAACAGGTGCTGGGTCTGACTGAGAACAGCGATGGTGCTTAGTGAATAGGTGCTGGGTCTGACTGAGAACTCAGCGATGGTGTAGAGTGAATAGTTGCTGGGTCTGACTGAGAACAGCGATGTTGCAGAGTGAATTGATGCTGGGTCTGACTGAGTACTCAGCGATGGTGTAGAGTGAATAGTTGCTGGTTCTGACTGAGAAATGAGCGATGGTGCAGAGTGAACAGTTGCTGGGTCCGACTGTGAACTCAGCGATGGTGCAGAGTGAATAGTTGCTGGTTCTGACTGAGAACAGCGATGGTGCAGAGTGAATACGTGCTGGGTCTGACTGAGAGCTCAGCGAAGGTGCAGTGTGAATAGGAGCTGGGTTTGACTGAGAACTCCGCGATGGTACAGAGTGAATAGGTGGTGGGTCTGACTGAGAACTCAGCGATGGTGTTGACTAAATAGGTACTGGGACTGACTGAGAACTCAGCGATGGTGCAGAGTGAATAGGTGCTGGGACTGACTGAGAACTCAGCGATGGTGCAGAGTGAATAGGTGCTGGGTCTGACTGAGAACAGCGATGGTCAGAGTGAATAGGTGCTGGATCTGTCTGAGATCTCAGAGATGGTGCAGAGTGAATAGTTGCTGGTTCTGACTGGGAAATGAGCGATGGTGCAGAGTGAATAGGTGCTGGGTCTGACTGAGAACACAGCGATGGTGCAGAGGGAATAGGATCAGGGACAGACTGAGAACAGTAATGGTGCAGAGTGAACAGGTGCTGGGTCTGACTGAGAACAGCGATGGTGCTTAGTGAATAGGTGCTGGGTCTGACTGAGAACTCAGCGATGGTGTAGAGTGAATAGTTGCTGGGTCTGACTGAGAACAGCGATGTTGCAGAGTGAATTGATGCTGGGTCTGACTGAGAACTCAGCGATGGTGTAGAGTGAATAGTTGCTGGTTCTGACTGAGAAATGAGCGATGGTGCAGAGTGAACAGTTGCTGGGTCCGACTGTGAACTCAGCGATGGTGCAGAGTGAATAGTTGCTGGTTCTGACTGAGAACAGCGATGGAGCAGAGTGAATTGGTGCTGGGTCTGACAGAGAACTCAGCGATGGTGCAGAGTGAATAGATGCTTGGTCTGACTGAGAACTCAGCGATGGTCAGAGTGAATAGGTGCTGGATCTGACTGAGAACAGTAATGGTGCAGAGTGAACAGGTGCTGGGTCTGACTGAGAACAGCGATGGTGCTTAGTGAATAGGTGCTGGGTCTGACTGAGAACTCAGCGATGGTGTAGAGTGAATAGTTGCTGGGTCTGACTGAGAACAGCGATGGTGCAGAGTGAATTGGTGCTGGGTCTGACAGAGAACTCAGCGATGGTGCAGAGTGAATAGGTGCTGGGTCTGACTGAGAACAGCAATGGTGCAGAGTGAATAGGTGCTGGGTCTGACTGAGAACTCAGCGATGGTGCAGAGTGAATAGGTGCTGGGACTGACTGAGAACTCAGCGATGGTGCAGAGTGAATAGGAGCTGGGTCTGACTGAGAACAGCGATGGTGCAGAGTGAATAGGTGCTGGGTCTGACTTAGAACTCAGCGATGGTGCAGAGTGAATAGATGCTTGGTCTGACTGAGAACTCAGCGATGGTCAGAGTGAATAGGTGCTGGATCTGACTGAGATCTCAGAGATGGTGCAGAGTGAATAGTTGCTGGTTCTGACTGGGAAATGAGCGATGGTGCAGAGTGAATAGGTGCTGGGTCTGACTGAGAACACAGCGATGGTGCAAAGGGAATAGGTGCAGGGACTGACTGAGAACAGTAATGGTGCAGAGTGAACAGGTGCTGGGTCTGACTGAGAACAGCGATGGTGCTTAGTGAATAGGTGCTGGGTCTGACTGAGAACTCAGCGATGGTGTAGAGTGAATAGTTGCTGGGTCTGACTGAGAACAGCGATGTTGCAGAGTGAATTGATGCTGGGTCTGACTGAGAACTCAGCGATGGTGTAGAGTGAATAGTTGCTGGTTCTGACTGAGAAATGAGCGATGGTGCAGAGTGAACAGTTGCTGGGTCCGACTGTGAACTCAGCGATGGTGCAGAGTGAATAGTTGCTGGTTCTGACTGAGAACAGCGATGGTGCAGAGTGAATACGTGCTGGGTCTGACTGAGAGCTCAGCGAAGGTGCAGTGTGAATAGGAGCTGGGTTTGACTGAGAACTCCAGGATGGTACAGAGTGAATAGGTGGTGGGTCTGACTGAGAACTCAGCGATGGTGTTGACTAAATAGGTACTGGGACTGACTGAGAACTCAGCGATGGTGTAGAGTGAATAGGTGCTGGGACTGACTGAGAACTCAGCGATGGTGCAGAGTGAATAGGTGCTGGGTCTGACTGAGAACAGCGATGGTGCAGAGTGAATAGGTGCTGGGTCTGACTTAGAACTCAGCGATGGTGCAGAGTGAATAGATGCTTGGTCTGACTGAGAACTCAGCGATGGTCAGAGTGAATAGGTGCTGGATCTGACTGAGATCTCAGAGATGGTGCAGAGTGAATAGTTGCTGGTTCTGACTGGGAAATGAGCGATGGTGCAGAGTGAATAGGTGCTGGGTCTGACTGAGAACACAGCGATGGAGCAGAGTGAATAGGTGCAGGGTCTGACTGAGAACAGTAATGGTGCAGAGTGAATAGGTGCTGGGTCTGACTGAGAACAGCGATGGTGCTTAGTGAATAGGTGCTGGGTCTGACTGAGAACTCAGCGATGGTGTAGAGTGAATAGTTGCTGGGTCTGACTGAGAACAGCGATGTTGCAGAGTGAATTGATGCTGGGTCTGACTGAGAACTCAGCGATGGTGTAGAGTGAATAGTTGCTGGTTCTGACTGAGAAATGAGCGATGGTGCAGAGTGAACAGTTGCTGGGTCCGACTGTGAACTCAGCGATGGTGCAGAGTGAATAGTTGCTGGTTCTGACTGAGAACAGCGATGGTGCAGATTGAATTGGTGCTGGGTCTGACAGAGAACTCAGCGATGGTGCAGAGTGAATAGGTGCTGGGTCTGACTGAGAACAGCAATGGTGCAGAGTGAATAGGTGCTTGGTCTCACTGAGAACTCAGCGATGGTGCAGAGTGAATAGGTGCTGGGACTGACTGAGAACTCAGCGATGGTGCAGAGTGAATAGGAGCTGGGTCTGACTGAGAACAGCGATGGTGCAGAGTGAATAGGTGCTGGGTCTGACTTAGAACTCAGCGATGGTGCAGAGTGAATAGATGCTTGGTCTGACTGAGAACTCAGCGATGGTCAGAGTGAATAGGTGCTGGATCTGACTGAGATCTCAGAGATGGTGCAGAGTGAATAGTTGCTGGTTCTGACTGGGAAATGAGCGATGGTGCAGAGTGAATAGGTGCTGGGTCTGACTGAGAACACAGCGATGGTGCAGAGGGAATAGGTGCAGGGACTGACTGAGAACAGTAATGGTGCAGAGTGAACAGGTGCTGGGTCTGACTGAGAACAGCGATGGTGCTTAGTGAATAGGTGCTGGGTCTGACTGAGAACTCAGCGATGGTGTAGAGTGAATAGTTGCTGGGTCTGACTGAGAACAGCGATGTTGCAGAGTGAATTGATGCTGGGTCTGACTGAGAACTCAGCGATGGTGTAGAGTGAATAGTTGCTGGTTCTGACTGAGAAATGAGCGATGGTGCAGAGTGAACAGTTGCTGGGTCCGACTGTGAACTCAGCGATGGTGCAGAGTGAATAGTTGCTGGTTCTGACTGAGAACAGCGATGGTGCAGAGTGAATTGGTGCTGGGACTGACAGAGAACTCAGCGATGGTGCAGAGTGAATAGGTGCTGGGTCTGATTGAGAACTCAGCGATGGTGCAGAGTGAATAGGTGCTGGGTGTGATTGAGAACTCAGCAATGGTGCAGACTGAATAGGTGGTGGGTCTGACTGAGAAATCAGCGATGGCGTAGAGTGAATTGGCGCTGGGTCTGACGGAGAACTCAAAGATGGTGCAGTGTGAATAGGTGTTGGGTCTGACTGAGTACTCAGCGATGGCGTAGAGTGAATAGGTGCTGGGACTGACTACGAACTCAGCGATGGTGCAGTGTGAATAGATGCTGGATCTGACAGAGAACGCAGCGATGGTGCAGAGTGAATAGGTGCTGGGTCTGACTGAGAAGTCAGTGATCGTGCAGATTGAATCGGTGCTGGGTCTGACTACGAACTCAGCGATGGTGCAGAGTGGATAGGTTCTGGGTCTGACTGAGAACTCAGCGATGGTGCAGAGTGCATACTTGCTTGGTCTGACGGAGAAGTCAGCGATGGTGCACAGTGAACAGTTGTTGGGTCCGACTGTGAACTCAGCGATGGTGCAGAGTGAACAGTTGCTGGTTCTGACTGAGAAATGAGCGATGGTGCAGAGTGAATAGGTGCTGGGTCTGTCTGAGAATTCTGTGATCGTGCAGATTGAATCGGTGCTGGGTCTGACTACGAACTCAGCGATGGTGCAGAGTGATTAGGTGCTGGGTCTGACTGGGAACAGCGATGTTGCAGAGTGAATAGGTGCTGGGTCTGACTTAGAACTCAGCGATGGTGCAGAGTGAATAGATGCTTGGTCTGACTGAGAACTCAGCGATGGTCAGAGTGAATAGGTGCTGGATCTGACTGAGATCTCAGAGATGGTGCAGAGTGAATAGTTGCTGGTTCTGACTGGGAAATGAGCGATGGTGCAGAGTGAATAGGTGCTGGGTCTGACTGAGAACACAGCGATGGTGCAGAGGGAATAGGTGCAGGGACTGACTGAGAACAGTAATGGTGCAGAGTGAACAGGTGCTGGGTCTGACTGAGAACAGCGATGGTGCTTAGTGAATAGGTGCTGGGTCTGACTGAGAACTCAGCGATGGTGTAGAGTGAATAGTTGCTGGGTCTGACTGAGAACAGCGATGGTGCAGAGTGAATTGGTGCTGGGTCTGACAGAGAACTCAGCGATGGTGCAGAGTGAATAGGTGCTGGGTCTGACTGAGAACAGCAATGGTGCAGAGTGAATAGGTGCTGGGTCTGACTGAGAACTCAGCGATGGTGCAGAGTGAATAGGTGCTGGGACTGACTGAGAACTCAGCGATGGTGCAGAGTGAATAGGAGCTGGGTCTGACTGAGAACAGCGATGGTGCAGAGTGAATAGGTGCTGGGTCTGACTTAGAACTCAGCGATGGTGCAGAGTGAATAGATGCTTGGTCTGACTGAGAACTCAGCGATGGTCAGAGTGAATAGGTGCTGGATCTGACTGAGATCTCAGAGATGGTGCAGAGTGAATAGTTGCTGGTTCTGACTGGGAAATGAGCGATGGTGCAGAGTGAATAGGTGCTGGGTCTGACTGAGAACACAGCGATGGTGCAGAGGGAATAGGTGCAGGGACTGACTGAGAACAGTAATGGTGCAGAGTGAACAGGTGCTGGGTCTGACTGAGAACAGCGATGGTGCTTAGTGAATAGGTGCTGGGTCTGACTGAGAACTCAGCGATGGTGTAGAGTGAATAGTTGCTGGGTCTGACTGAGAACAGCGATGTTGCAGAGTGAATTGATGCTGGGTCTGACTGAGAACTCAGCGATGGTGTAGAGTGAATAGTTGCTGGTTCTGACTGAGAAATGAGCGATGGTGCAGAGTGAACAGTTGCTGGGTCCGACTGTGAACTCAGCGATGGTGCAGAGTGAATAGTTGCTGGTTCTGACTGAGAACAGCGATGGTGCAGAGTGAATTGGTGCTGGGTCTGACAGAGAACTCAGCGATGGTGCAGAGTGAATAGGTGCTGGGTCTGACTCAGAACTCAGCGATGGTGCAGAGTGAATAGGTGCTGGGTGTGACTGAGTACTCAGCAATGGTGCAGACTGAATAGGTGGTGGGTCTGACTGAGAAATCAGCGATGGCGTTGAGTGAATTGGCGCTGGGTCTGACGGAGAACTCAAAGATGGTGCAGTGTGAATAGGTGTTGGGTCTGACTGAGTACTCAGCGATGGCGTAGAGTGAATAGGTGCTGGGACTGACTACGAACTCAGCGATGGTGCAGTGTGAATAGATGCTGGATCTGACAGAGAACGCAGCGATGGTGCAGAGTGAATAGGTGCTGGGTCTGACTGAGAAGTCAGTGATCGTGCAGATTGAATCGGTGCTGGGTCTGACTACGAACTCAGCGATGGTGCAGAGTGGATAGGTTCTGGGTCTGACTGAGAACTCAGCGATGGTGCAGAGTGCATACTTGCTTGGTCTGACGGAGAAGTCAGCGATGGTGCAGAGTGAACAGTTGTTGGGTCCGACTGTGAACTCAGCGATGGTGCAGAGTGAACAGTTGCTGGTTCTGACTGAGAAATGAGCGATGGTGCAGAGTGAATAGGTGCTGGGTCTGACTGAGAATTCTGTGATCGTGCAGATTGAATCGGTGCTGGGTCTGACTACGAACTCAGCGATGGTGCAGAGTGATTAGGTGCTGGGTCTGACTGGGAACAGCGATGTTGCAGAGTGAATTGATGCTGGGTCTGACTGAGAACTCAGCGATGGTGCAGAGTGAATTGGTGCTGGGTCTGACTGAGAACTCAGCGATGGTGCAGAGTGAATACGTGCTGGGTCTGACTGAGAACTCAGCGATGGTACAGAGTGAATACGTGCTGGGTCTGACTGAGAACTCAGCGATGGTGCAGAGTGAATAGGTGCTGGGTCTGACTGAGAAGTCTGTGATCGTGCAGATTGAATCGGTGCTGGGTCTGACTACGAACTCAGCGATGGTGCAGAGTGATTAGGTGCTGGGTCTGACTGAGAACAGCGATGTTGCAGAGTGAATTGATGCTGGGTCTGACTGAGAACTCAGCGATGGTGTAGAGTGAATAGTTGCTGGGTATGACTGAGAAATCAGCGATGTTGCAGAGTGAATAGTTGCTGGTTCTGACTGTGAACAGCGATGGTGCAGAGTGAATTGGTGCTGGGTCTGACTGAGAACTCAGCGATGGTGCAGAGTGAATACGTGCTGGGTCTGACTGAGAACTCAGCAATGGTGCAGAGTGAATACGTGCTGGGTCTGACTGAGAACTCAGCGATGGTGCAGAGTGAATAGGTGCTGGGTCTGACTGAGAAGTCAGTGATCGTGCAGATTGAATCGGTGCTGGGTCTGACTGGGAACTCAGCGATGGTGTAGAGTGAATAGTTGCTGGTTCTGACTGGGAAATGAGCGATGGTGCAGAGTGAATAGGTGCTGGGTCTGACTGAGAACACAGCGATGGTGCAGAGTGAATAGGTGCAGGGTCTGACTGAGAACAGCAATGGTGCAGAGTGAATAGGTGCTGGGTCTGACTGAGAACTCAGTGATCGTGCAGATTGAATCGGTGCTGGGTCTGACTACGAACTCAGCGATGGTGCAAAGTGAATAGTTGCTGGTTCTGACTGAGAACTCTGAGATGGTGCAAAGTGAACAGTTATTGGGTCTGACTGAGAACTCAGCGATGGTGCAGAGTGAATAGATGCTGGGTCTGACTGAGAACTCAGCGATGGTGTAGAGTGAATAGTTGCTGGGTCTGACTGAGAACACAGCGATGGTGCAGAGTGAATAGGTGCAGGGTCTGACTGAGAACAGCGATGGTGCTTAGTGAATAGGTGCTGGGTCTGATTGAGCACTCAGCGATGGTGTAGAGTGAATAGTTGCAGGGTCTGACTGAGAACAGCGATGTTGCAGAGTGAATAGGTGCTGGGGCTGACTGAGAACTCAGCGATGGTGCAGAGTGGATTGATGCTGGGTCTGACTGAGAACTCAGCGATGGTGCAGAATGAATACGTGCTGGGTCTGACTGAGAACTAAGTGATCGTGCAGATTGAATCGGTGCTGGGTCTGACTACGAACTCAGCGATGGTGCAGAGTGAATAGGTGCTGGGTCTGACTGAGAACAGCGATGGTGCAGAGTGAATAGGTGCTGGGTCTGACTGAGAACTCCGCGATTGGAGTAGAGTAAATAGGTGCTGGTTCTGACTGAGAACTCATCGATGGTGCAGAGTGAATAAGAGCTGGGTTTGACTGACAACTCCACGATGGTGCAGAGTGAATAGGTGCTGGGTCTGACTGAGAAGTCAGTGATCGTGCAGATTGAATCTGTGCTGGGTCTGACTACGAACTCAGCGATGGTGCAGACTGATTAGGTGCTGGGACTGACTGAGAACAGCAATGGTGCGGAGTGAATAGGTGTTGGTTCTGACTGAGAATTCAGCGATGGTGCAAAGTGAATAGTTGCTGGTTCTGACTGAGAACTCAGAGATGGTGCAAAGTGAATAGTTGCTGGGTCTGACTGAGAACTCAGCGATGGTGTAGAGTGAATAGTTGCTGGGTCTGACTGAGAACACAGCGATGGTGCAGAGTGAAAAGGTGCAGGGTCTGACTGAGAACAGTAATGGTGCAGAGTGAATAGGTGCTGGGTCTGACTGAGAACAGCGATGGTGCTTAGTGAATAGGTGCTGGGTCTGACTGAGAACAGCGATGTTGCAGAGTGAATAGGTGCTGGGACTGACTGAGAACTCATCGATGGTGCAGAATGAATACGTGCTGGGTCTGACTGAGAACTAAGTGATCGTGCAGATTGAATCGGTGCTGGGTCTGACTACGAACTCAGCGATGGTGCAGAGTGAATAGGTGCTGGGTCTGACTGAGAACAGCGATGGTGCAGAGTGAATAGGTGCTGGGTCTGACTGAGAACTCCGCGATTGGAGTAGAGTAAATAGGTGCTGGTTCTGACTGAGAACTCATCGATGGTGCAGAGTGAATAAGAGCTGGGTTTGACTGACAACTCCACGATGGTGCAGAGTGAATAGGTGCTGGGTCTGACTGAGAAGTCAGTGATCGTGCAGATTGAATCGGTGCTGGGTCTGACTACGAACTCAGCGATGGTGCAGACTGATTAGGTGCTGGGACTGACTGAGAACAGCAATGGTGCGGAGTGAATAGGTGTTGGTTCTGACTGAGAATTCAGCGATGGTGCAAAGTGAATAGTTGCTGGTTCTGACTGAGAACTCAGAGATGGTGCAAAGTGAATAGTTGCTGGGTCTGACTGAGAACTCAGCGATGGTGCAGAGTGAATAGATGCTGGGTCTGACTGAGAACAGCGATGGTGCAGAGTGAATAGGTGCTGGGTCTGACTGAGAACTCCGCGATTGGAGTAGAGTAAATAGGTGCTGGTTCTGACTGAGAACTCATCGATGGTGCAGAGTGAATAAGAGCTGGGTTTGACTGACAACTCCACGATGGTGCAGAGTGAATAGGTGCTGGGTCTGACTGAGAAGTCAGTGATCGTGCAGATTGAATCGGTGCTGGGTCTGACTACGAACTCAGCGATGGTGCAGACTGATTAGGTGCTGGGACTGACTGAGAACAGCAATGGTGCGGAGTGAATAGGTGTTGGTTCTGACTGAGAATTCAGCGATGGTGCAAAGTGAATAGTTGCTGGTTCTGACTGAGAACTCAGAGATGGTGCAAAGTGAATAGTTGCTGGGTCTGACTGAGAACTCAGCGATGGTGCAGAGTGAATAGATGCTGGGTCTGACTGAGAACTCAGCGATGGTGTAGAGTGAATAGTTGCTGGGTCTGACTGAGAACACAGCGATGGTGCAGAGTGAAAAGGTGCAGGGTCTGACTGAGAACAGTAATGGTGCAGAGTGAATAGGTGCTGGGTCTGACTGAGAACAGCGATGGTGCTTAGTGAATAGGTGCTGGGTCTGACTGAGAACAGCGATGTTGCAGAGTGAATAGGTGCTGGGACTGACTGAGAACTCATCGATGGTGCAGAATGAATACGTGCTGGGTCTGACTGAGAACTAAGTGATCGTGCAGATTGAATCGGTGCTGGGTCTGACTACGAACTCAGCGATGGTGCAGAGTGAATAGGTGCTGGGTCTGACTGAGAACAGCGATGGTGCAGAGTGAATAGGTGCTGGGTCTGACTGAGAACTCCGCGATTGGAGTAGAGTAAATAGGTGCTGGTTCTGACTGAGAACTCATCGATGGTGCAGAGTGAATAAGAGCTGGGTTTGACTGACAACTCCACGATGGTGCAGAGTGAATAGGTGCTGGGTCTGACTGAGAAGTCAGTGATCGTGCAGATTGAATCGGTGCTGGGTCTGACTACGAACTCAGCGATGCTGCAGACTGATTAGGTGCTGGGACTGACTGAGAACAGCAATGGTGCGGAGTGAATAGGTGTTGGTTCTGACTGAGAATTCAGCGATGGTGCAAAGTGAATAGTTGCTGGTTCTGACTGAGAACTCAGAGATGGTGCAAAGTGAATAGTTGCTGGGTCTGACTGAGAACTCAGCGATGGTGCAGAGTGAATAGATGCTGGGTCTGACTGAGAACTCAGCGATGGTGTAGAGTGAATAGTTGCTGGGTCTGACTGAGAACACAGCGATGGTGCAGAGTGAAAAGGTGCAGGGTCTGACTGAGAACAGTAATGGTGCAGAGTGAATAGGTGCTGGGTCTGACTGAGAACAGCGATGGTGCTTAGTGAATAGGTGCTGGGTCTGACTGAGAACAGCGATGTTGCAGAGTGAATAGGTGCTGGGGCTGACTGAGAACTCAGCGATGGTGCAGAGTGGATTGATGCTGGGTCTGACTGAGAACTCAGCGATGGTGCAGAATGAATACGTGCTGGGTCTGACTGAGAACTAAGTGATCGTGCAGATTGAATCGGTGCTGGGTCTGACTACGAACTCAGCGATGGTGCAGAGTGAATAGGTGCTGGGTCTGACTGAGAACAGCGATGGTGCAGAGTGAATAGGTGCTGGGTATGACTTAGAACTCAGCGATGGTGCAGAGTGAATAGATGCTTGGTCTGACTGAGAACTCAGCGATGGTCAGAGTGAATAGGTGCTGGATCTGACTGATATCTCAGAGATGGTGCAGAGTGAATAGTTGCTGGTTCTGACTGGGAAATGAGCGATGGTGCAGAGTGAATAGGTGCTGGGTCTGACTGAGAACACAGCGATGGTGCAGAGTGAATAGGTGCAGGGTCTGACTGAGAACAGTAATGGTGCAGAGTGAATAGGTGCTGGGTCTGACTGAGAACAGCGATGGTGCTCAGTGAATAGGTGCTGGGTCTGACTGAGAACTCAGCGATGGTGTAGAGTGAATAGTTGCTGGGTCTGACTGAGAACAGCGATGTTGCAGAGTGAATAGGTGCTGGGGCTGACTGAGAACTCAGCGATGGTGCAGAGAGGATTGATGCTGGGTCTGACTGAGAACTCAGCGATGGTGCAGAGTGAATAGATGCTGGGTCTGACTGAGAACTCAGCGATGGTGCAGAGTGCATTGATGCTGGGTCTGACTGAGAACTCAGCAATGGTGTCGAGTGAATAGTTGCTGGGTCTGACTGAGAACTCCGCGATTGGAGTAGAGTAAATAGGTGCTGGTTCTGACTGAGAACTCATCGATGGTGCAGAGTGAATAGGAGCTGGGTTTGAGTGACAACTCCGCGATGGTGCAGAGTGAATAGGTGCTGGGTCTGACTGAGAAGTCAGTGATCGTGCAGATTGAATCGGTGCTGGGTCTGACTACGAACTCAGCGATGGTGCAGAGTGATTAGGTGCTGGGACTGACTGAGAACAGCAATGGTGCGGAGTGAATAGGTGTTGGTTCTGACTGAGAATTCAATGATGGTGCAAAGTGAATAGTTGCTGGTTCTGACTGAGAACTCAGAGATGGTGCAAAGTGAATAGTTGCTGGTTCTGACTGAGAACTCTGAGATGGTGCAAAGTGAATAGTTGCTGGGTCTGACTGAGAACACAGCGATGGTGCAGAGTGAATAGGTGCAGGGTCTGACTGAGAACAGTAATGGTGCAGAGTGAATAGGTGCTGGTTCTGACTGAGAACAGCGAGGGTGCTTAGTGAATAGGTGCTGGGTCTGACTGAGCACTCAGCGATGGTGTAGAGTGAATAGTTGCAGGGTCTGACTGAGAACAGCGATGTTGCAGAGTGAATAGGTGCTGGGTCTGACTGAGAACTCAGCGATGGTGCAGAGTGGATTGATGCTGGGTCTGACTGAGAACTCAGCGATGGTGCAGAATGAATACGTGCTGGGTCTGACTGAGAACTAAGTGATCGTGCAGATTGAATCGGTGCTGGGTCTGACTACGAACTCAGCGATGGTGCAGAGTGAATAGGTGCTGGGTCTGACTGAGAACAGCGATGGTGCAGAGTGAATAGGTGCTGGGTCTGACTTAGAACTCAGCGATGGTGCAGAGTGAATAGATGCTTGGTCTGACTGAGAACTCAGCGATGGTCAGAGTGAATAGGTGCTGGATCTGACTGAGATCTCAGAGATGGTGCAGAGTGAATAGTTGCTGGTTCTGACTGGGAAATGAGCGATGGTGCAGAGTGAATAGGTGCTGGGTCTGACTGAGAACACAGCGATGGTGCAGAGTGAATAGGTGCAGGGTCTGACTGAGAACAGTAATGGTGCAGAGTGAATAGGTGCTGGGTCTGACTGAGAACAGCGATGGTGCTTAGTGAATAGGTGCTGGGTCTGACTGAGAACTCAGCGATGGTGTAGAGTGAATAGTTGCTGGGTCTGACTGAGAACAGCGATGTTGCAGAGTGAATAGGTGCTGGGGCTGACTGAGAACTCAGCGATGGTGCAGAGTGAATAAATGCTGGGTCTGACAGAGAACTCAGCGATGGTGCAGAGTGGATTGATGCTGGGTCTGACTGAGAACTCAGCAATGGTGTCGAGTGAATAGTTGCTGGGTCTGACTGAGAACTCCGCGATTGGAGTAGAGTAAATAGGTGCTGGTTCTGACTGAGAACTCAGCGATGGTGCAGAGTGAATAGGAGCTGGGTTTGACTGACAACTCCACGATGGTGCAGAGTGAATAGGTGCTGGGTCTGACTGAGAAGTCAGTGATCGTGCAGATTGAATCGGTGCTGGGTCTGACTACGAACTCAGCGATGGTGCAGAGTGATTAGGTGCTGGGACTGACTGAGAACAGCAATGGTGCGGAGTGAATAGGTGTTGGTTCTGACTGAGAATTCAGCGATGGTGCAAAGTGAATAGTTGCTGGTTCTGACTGAGAACTCAGAGATGGTGCAAAGTGAATAGTTGCTGGTTCTGACTGAGAACTCTGAGATGGTGCAAAGTGAATAGTTGCTGGGTCTGACTGAGAACTCAGCGATGGTGTAGAGTGAATAGTTGCTGGGTCAGACTGTGAACACAGCGATGGTGCAGAGTGAATAGTTGCTGGTTCTGACTGAGAAATGAGTGATGGTGCAGAGTGAATAGGTGCTGGGTCTGACTGAGAACTCAGCGATGGTGCAGAGTGAATAGGTGCTGGGTCTGACTGAGAACTCAGCAATGGTGCAGAGTGAATAGGTTCTGGGTCTGACTGAGAACTACGCGATGGTGTAGAGTGAATAGTTGCTGCTACTGACTGAGAACTCAGCGATGGTGCAGAGTGAATAGGTGCTGGGTCTGACTGAGAACAGCAATGGTGCAGAGTGAAAAGGTGCTGGGTCTGACTGAGAACTCAGCGATGGTGCAGAGTGAATAGGTGCTGGGACTGACTGAGAACTCAGCGATGGTGCAGAGTGAATAGGTTCTGGGTCTGACTGAGAACTCAGCAATGGTGCAGAGTGAATAGGTGCTGGGTCTGACAGAAAACTCAGTGATCGTGCAGATTGAACAGGTGCTGGGACTGACTACGAACTCAGCGATGGTGCATAGTGAATACGTGCTGCGTCTGACTGAGAGCTCAGCGAAGGTGCAGTGTGAATAGGAGCTGGGTTTGACTCAGAACTCCGCGATGGTACAGAGTGAATAGGTGGTGGGTCTGACTGAGAACTCAGCGATGGTGTAGAGTGAATAGGTACTGGGACTGACTGAGAACTCAGCGATGGTGTAGAGTGAATAGGTGCTGGGACTGACTGAGAACTCAGCGATGGTGCAGAGTGAATAGGTGCTGGGTCTGACTGAGAACAGCGATGGTGCAGAGTGAATAGGTGCTGGGTCTGACTTAGAACTCAGCGATGGTCAGAGTGAATAGGTGCTGGATCTGACTGAGATCTCAGAGATGGTGCAGAGTGAATAGTTGCTGGTTCTGACTGGGAAATGAGCGATGGTGCAGAGTGAATAGGTGCTGGGTCTGACTGAGAACACAGCGATGGTGTAGAGTGAATAGTTGCTGGGTCTGACTGAGAACACAGCGATGGTGCAGAGTGAATAGGTGCAGGGTCTGACTGAGAACAGTAATGGTGCAGAGTGAATAGGTGCTGGTTCTGACTGAGAACAGCGAGGGTGCTTAGTGAATAGGTGCTGGGTCTGACTGAGCACTCAGCGATGGTGTAGAGTGAATAGTTGCAGGGTCTGACTGAGAACAGCGATGTTGCAGAGTGAATAGGTGCTGGGTCTGACTGAGAACTCAGCGATGGTGCAGAGTGGATTAATGCTGGGTCTGACTGAGAACTCAGCGATGGTGCAGAATGAATACGTGCTGGGTCTGACTGAGAACTAAGTGATCGTGCAGATTGAATCGGTGCTGGGTCTGACTACGAACTCAGCGATGGTGCAGAGTGAATAGGTGCTGGGTCTGACTGAGAACAGCGATGGTGCAGAGTGAATAGGTGCTGGGTCTGACTTAGAACTCAGCGATGGTGCAGAGTGAATAGATGCTTGGTCTGACTGAGAACTCAGCGATGGTCAGAGTGAATAGGTGCTGGATCTGACTGAGATCTCAGAGATGGTGCAGAGTGAATAGTTGCTGGTTCTGACTGGGAAATGAGCGATGGTGCAGAGTGAATAGGTGCTGGGTCTGACTGAGAACACAGCGATGGTGCAGAGTGAATAGGTGCAGGGTCTGACTGAGAACAGTAATGGTGCAGAGTGAATAGGTGCTGGGTCTGACTGAGAACAGCGATGGTGCTTAGTGAATAGGTGCTGGGTCTGACTGAGAACTCAGCGATGGTGTAGAGTGAATAGTTGCTGGGTCTGACTGAGAACAGCGATGTTGCAGAGTGAATAGGTGCTGGGGCTGACTGAGAACTCAGCGATGGTGCAGAGTGAATAAATGCTGGGTCTGACAGAGAACTCAGCGATGGTGCAGAGTGGATTGATGCTGGGTCTGACTGAGAACTCAGCAATGGTGTCGAGTGAATAGTTGCTGGGTCTGACTGAGAACTCCGCGATTGGAGTAGAGTAAATAGGTGCTGGTTCTGACTGAGAACTCAGCGATGGTGCAGAGTGAATAGGAGCTGGGTTTGACTGACAACTCCACGATGGTGCAGAGTGAATAGGTGCTGGGTCTGACTGAGAAGTCAGTGATCGTGCAGATTGAATCGGTGCTGGGTCTGACTACGAACTCAGCGATGGTGCAGAGTGATTAGGTGCTGGGACTGACTGAGAACAGCAATGGTGCGGAGTGAATAGGTGTTGGTTCTGACTGAGAATTCAGCGATGGTGCAAAGTGAATAGTTGCTGGTTCTGACTGAGAACTCAGAGATGGTGCAAAGTGAATAGTTGCTGGTTCTGACTGAGAACTCTGAGATGGTGCAAAGTGAATAGTTGCTGGGTCTGACTGAGAACTCAGCGATGGTGTAGAGTGAATAGTTGCTGGGTCAGACTGTGAACACAGCGATGGTGCAGAGTGAATAGTTGCTGGTTCTGACTGAGAAATGAGTGATGGTGCAGAGTGAATAGGTGCTGGGTCTGACTGAGAACTCAGCGATGGTGCAGAGTGAATAGGTGCTGGGTCTGACTGAGAACTCAGCAATGGTGCAGAGTGAATAGGTTCTGGGTCTGACTGAGAACTACGCGATGGTGTAGAGTGAATAGTTGCTGCTACTGACTGAGAACTCAGCGATGGTGCAGAGTGAATAGGTGCTGGGTCTGACTGAGAACAGCAATGGTGCAGAGTGAAAAGGTGCTGGGTCTGACTGAGAACTCAGCGATGGTGCAGAGTGAATAGGTGCTGGGACTGACTGAGAACTCAGCGATGGTGCAGAGTGAATAGGTTCTGGGTCTGACTGAGAACTCAGCAATGGTGCAGAGTGAATAGGTGCTGGGTCTGACAGAAAACTCAGTGATCGTGAAGATTGAACAGGTGCTGGGTCTGACTACGAACTCAGCGATGGTGCATAGTGAATACGTGCTGCGTCTGACTGAGAGCTCAGCGAAGGTGCAGTGTGAATAGGAGCTGGGTTTGACTCAGAACTCCGCGATGGTACAGAGTGAATAGGTGGTGGGTCTGACTGAGAACTCAGCGATGGTGTAGAGTGAATTGGTACTGGGACTGACTGAGAACTCAGCGATGGTGTAGAGTGAATAGGTGCTGGGACTGACTGAGAACTCAGCGATGGTGCAGAGTGAATAGGTGCTGGGTCTGACTGAGAACAGCGATGGTGCAGAGTGAATAGGTGCTGGGTCTGACTTAGAACTCAGCGATGGTCAGAGTGAATAGGTGCTGGATCTGACTGAGATCTCAGAGATGGTGCAGAGTGAATAGTTGCTGGTTCTGACTGGGAAATGAGCGATGGTGCAGAGTGAATAGGTGCTGGGTCTGACTGAGAACACAGCGATGGTGCAGAGTGAATAGGTGCTGGGTCTGACTGAGAACAGCGATGGTGCTTAGTGAATAGGTGCTGGGTCTGACTGAGAACAGCGATGTTGCAGAGTGAATTGATGCTGGGTCTGACTGAGAACTCAGCGATGGTGTAGAGTGAATAGTTGCTGGTTCTGACTGAGAAATGAGCGATGGTGCAGAGTGAACAGTTGCTGGGTCCGACTGTGAACTCAGCGATGGTGCAGAGTGAATAGTTGCTGGTTCTGACTGAGAACAGCGATGGTGCAGAGTGAATTGGTGCTGGGTCTGACAGAGAACTCAGCGATGGTGCAGAGTGAATTGGTGCTGGGTCTGACTGACAACTCAGCGATGGTGCAGAGTGAATAGGTGCTGGGTCTGACTGAGAACTCAGCGATGCTGCAGAGTGAATAGGTGCTGGGTGTGACTGAGAACTCAGCAATGGTGCAGAGTGAATAGGTGGTGGGTCTGACTGAGAAATCAGCGATGGCGTAGAGTGAATTGGCGCTGGGTCTGACGGAGAACTCAAAGATGGTGCAGTGTGAATAGTTGTTGGGTCTGACTGAGAACTCAGTGATGGTGCATAGTGAATAGGTGCTGGGACTGACTACGAACTCAGCGATGGTGCAGTTTGAATAGATGCTGGATCTGACAGAGAACGCAGCGATGGTGCAGAGTGAATAGGTGCTGGGTCTGACTGAGAAGTCAGTGATCGTGCAGATTGAATCGGTGCTGGGTCTGACTACGAACTCAGAGATGGTGCAGAGTGAATAGGTTCTGGGTCTGACTGAGAACTCAGCGAAGGTGCAGAGTGCATACTTGCTGGGTCTGACGGAGAAGTCAGCGATGGTGCAGAGTGAACAGTTGTTGGGTCCGACTGTGAACTCAGCGATGGTGCAGAGTGAACAGTTGCTGGTTCTGACTGAGAAATGAGCAATGGTGCAGAGTGAATAGGTGCTGGGTCTGACTGAGAAGTCTGTGATCGTGCAGATTGAATCGGTGCTGGGTCTGACTACGAACTCAGCGATGGTGCAGAGTGATTAGGTGCTGGGTCTGACTGAGAACAGCAATGTTGCAGAGTGAATTGATGCTGGGTCTGACTGAGAACTCAGCGATGGTGTAGAGTGAATAGTTGCTGGGTATGACTGAGAAATCAGCGATGTTGCAGTGTGAACAGTTGCTGGGTCCAACTGTGAACTCAGCGATGCTGCAGAGTGAATAGTTGCTGGTTCTGACTGTGAACAGCGATGGTGCAGAGTGAATTGGTGCTGGGTCTGACTGAGAACTCAGCGATGGTGCAGAGTGAATACGTGCTGGGTCTGACTGAGAACTCAGCGATGGTGCAGAGTGAATACGTGCTGGGTCTGACTGAGAACTCAGCGATGGTGCAGAGTGAATAGGTGCTGGGTCTGACTGAGAAGTCAGTGATCGTGCAGATTTAATCGGTGCTGGGTCTGACTACGAACTCAGCGATGGTGCAGAATGAATAGGTGATGGGTCTGTCTGATAAGAGCAATGGTGCAGAGTGAATAGGTGCTGGGTCTGACTGATTACAGCAATGGTGCAGAGTGAATAGGTGCTGGGTCTGACTGAGAACTCAGCGATGGTGCAGAGTGAATAGGTGCTGGGTCTGACTGAGAACAGCGAGGGTGCAGAGTGAATTGATGCTGGGTCTGACTGGGAACTCAGCGATGGTGCAGAGTGAATAGATGCTGGGTCTGACTGAGAAGTCAGTGATGGTACAGAGTGAATAGGTGCTGGGTCTGACTGAGAACTCAGCAATGGTGCAGAGTGAATTGATGCTGGGTCTGACTGAGAACTCAGCGATGGTGCAGAGTGAATAGGTGCTGGGACTGACTGAGAACAGCAATGGTGCAGAGTGAATAGGTCTTGGTTCTGACTGAGAATTCAGCGATGGTGCAAAGTGAATAGTTGCTGGTTCTGACTGAGAACTCAGAGATGGTGCAAAGTGAATAGTTGCTGGGTCTGACTGAGAACTCAGCGATGGTGCAGAGTGAATAGTTGCTGGGTCTGACTGAGAACTCCGCGATTGGAGTAGAGTAAATAGGTGCTGGTTCTGACTGAGAACTCAGCGATGGTGCAGAGTGAATAGGAGCTGGGTTTGACTGACAACTCCACGATGGTGCAGAGTGAATAGGTGCTGGGTCTGACTGAGAAGTCAGTGATCGTGCAGATTGAATCGGTGCTGGGTCTGACTACGAACTCAGCGATGGTGCAGAGTGATTAGGTGCTGGGACTGACTGAGAACAGCAATGGTGCGGAGTGAATAGGTGTTGGTTCTGACTGAGAATTCAGCGATGGTGCAAAGTGAATAGTTGCTGGTTCTGACTGAGAACTCAGAGATGGTGCAAAGTGAATAGTTGCTGGTTCTGACTGAGAACTCTGAGATGGTGCAAAGTGAATAGTTGCTGGGTCTGACTGAGAACTCAGCGATGGTGTAGAGTGAATAGTTGCTGGGTCAGACTGTGAACACAGCGATGGTGCAGAGTGAATAGTTGCTGGTTCTGACTGAGAAATGAGTGATGGTGCAGAGTGAATAGGTGCTGGGTCTGACTGAGAACTCAGCGATGGTGCAGAGTGAATAGGTGCTGGGTCTGACTGAGAACTCAGCAATGGTGCAGAGTGAATAGGTTCTGGGTCTGACTGAGAACTACGCGATGGTGTAGAGTGAATAGTTGCTGCTACTGACTGAGAACTCAGCGATGGTGCAGAGTGAATAGGTGCTGGGTCTGACTGAGAACAGCAATGGTGCAGAGTGAAAAGGTGCTGGGTCTGACTGAGAACTCAGCGATGGTGCAGAGTGAATAGGTGCTGGGACTGACTGAGAACTCAGCGATGGTGCAGAGTGAATAGGTTCTGGGTCTGACTGAGAACTCAGCAATGGTGCAGAGTGAATAGGTGCTGGGTCTGACAGAAAACTCAGTGATCGTGCAGATTGAACAGGTGCTGGGTCTGACTACGAACTCAGCGATGGTGCATAGTGAATACGTGCTGCGTCTGACTGAGAGCTCAGCGAAGGTGCAGTGTGAATAGGAGCTGGGTTTGACTCAGAACTCCGCGATGGTACAGAGTGAATAGGTGGTGGGTCTGACTGAGAACTCAGCGATGGTGTAGAGTGAATTGGTACTGGGACTGACTGAGAACTCAGCGATGGTGTAGAGTGAATAGGTGCTGGGACTGACTGAGAACTCAGCGATGGTGCAGAGTGAATAGGTGCTGGGTCTGACTGAGAACAGCGATGGTGCAGAGTGAATAGGTGCTGGGTCTGACTTAGAACTCAGCGATGGTCAGAGTGAATAGGTGCTGGATCTGACTGAGATCTCAGAGATGGTGCAGAGTGAATAGTTGCTGGTTCTGACTGGGAAATGAGCGATGGTGCAGAGTGAATAGGTGCTGGGTCTGACTGAGAACACAGCGATGGTGCAGAGTGAATAGGTGCTGGGTCTGACTGAGAACAGCGATGGTGCTTAGTGAATAGGTGCTGGGTCTGACTGAGAACAGCGATGTTGCAGAGTGAATTGATGCTGGGTCTGACTGAGAACTCAGCGATGGTGTAGAGTGAATAGTTGCTGGTTCTGACTGAGAAATGAGCGATGGTGCAGAGTGAACAGTTGCTGGGTCCGACTGTGAACTCAGCGATGGTGCAGAGTGAATAGTTGCTGGTTCTGACTGAGAACAGCGATGGTGCAGAGTGAATTGGTGCTGGGTCTGACAGAGAACTCAGCGATGGTGCAGAGTGAATTGGTGCTGGGTCTGACTGACAACTCAGCGATGGTGCAGAGTGAATAGGTGCTGGGTCTGACTGAGAACTCAGCGATGCTGCAGAGTGAATAGGTGCTGGGTGTGACTGAGAACTCAGCAATGGTGCAGAGTGAATAGGTGGTGGGTCTGACTGAGAAATCAGCGATGGCGTAGAGTGAATTGGCGCTGGGTCTGACGGAGAACTCAAAGATGGTGCAGTGTGAATAGTTGTTGGGTCTGACTGAGAACTCAGTGATGGTGCATAGTGAATAGGTGCTGGGACTGACTACGAACTCAGCGATGGTGCAGTTTGAATAGATGCTGGATCTGACAGAGAACGCAGCGATGGTGCAGAGTGAATAGGTGCTGGGTCTGACTGAGAAGTCAGTGATCGTGCAGATTGAATCGGTGCTGGGTCTGACTACGAACTCAGAGATGGTGCAGAGTGAATAGGTTCTGGGTCTGACTGAGAACTCAGCGAAGGTGCAGAGTGCATACTTGCTGGGTCTGACGGAGAAGTCAGCGATGGTGCAGAGTGAACAGTTGTTGGGTCCGACTGTGAACTCAGCGATGGTGCAGAGTGAACAGTTGCTGGTTCTGACTGAGAAATGAGCAATGGTGCAGAGTGAATAGGTGCTGGGTCTGACTGAGAAGTCTGTGATCGTGCAGATTGAATCGGTGCTGGGTCTGACTACGAACTCAGCGATGGTGCAGAGTGATTAGGTGCTGGGTCTGACTGAGAACAGCAATGTTGCAGAGTGAATTGATGCTGGGTCTGACTGAGAACTCAGCGATGGTGTAGAGTGAATAGTTGCTGGGTATGACTGAGAAATCAGCGATGTTGCAGTGTGAACAGTTGCTGGGTCCAACTGTGAACTCAGCGATGCTGCAGAGTGAATAGTTGCTGGTTCTGACTGTGAACAGCGATGGTGCAGAGTGAATTGGTGCTGGGTCTGACTGAGAACTCAGCGATGGTGCAGAGTGAATACGTGCTGGGTCTGACTGAGAACTCAGCGATGGTGCAGAGTGAATACGTGCTGGGTCTGACTGAGAACTCAGCGATGGTGCAGAGTGAATAGGTGCTGGGTCTGACTGAGAAGTCAGTGATCGTGCAGATTTAATCGGTGCTGGGTCTGACTACGAACTCAGCGATGGTGCAGAATGAATAGGTGATGGGTCTGTCTGATAAGAGCAATGGTGCAGAGTGAATAGGTGCTGGGTCTGACTGATTACAGCAATGGTGCAGAGTGAATAGGTGCTGGGTCTGACTGAGAACTCAGCGATGGTGCAGAGTGAATAGGTGCTGGGTCTGACTGAGAACAGCGAGGGTGCAGAGTGAATTGATGCTGGGTCTGACTGGGAACTCAGCGATGGTGCAGAGTGAATAGATGCTGGGTCTGACTGAGAAGTCAGTGATGGTACAGAGTGAATAGGTGCTGGGTCTGACTGAGAACTCAGCAATGGTGCAGAGTGAATTGATGCTGGGTCTGACTGAGAACTCAGCGATGGTGCAGAGTGAATAGGTGCTGGGACTGACTGAGAACAGCAATGGTGCAGAGTGAATAGGTCTTGGTTCTGACTGAGAATTCAGCGATGGTGCAAAGTGAATAGTTGCTGGTTCTGACTGAGAACTCAGAGATGGTGCAAAGTGAATAGTTGCTGGGTCTGACTGAGAACTCAGCGATGGTGCAGAGTGAATAGGTGCTTTGACTGATTGAGAACAGCAATTTTGCAGAGTGATTAGGTGCTGGGACTGACTGAGAACAGCAATGGTGCAGAGTGAATAGGTGTTGGTTCTGACTGAGAATTCAGCGATGCTGCAACGTGAATAGTTGCTGGTTCTGACTGAGAACTCAGAGATGGTGCAAAGTGATCAGTTGCTGGGTCTGACTGAGAACTCAGCGATGTTGCAGAGTGAATAGGTGCTTTGACTGATTGAGAACAGCAATTTTGCAGAGTGATTAGGTGCTGGGACTGACTGAGAACAGCAATGGTGCAGAGTGAATAGGTGTTGGTTCTGACTGAGAATTCAGCGATGGTGCAAAGTGAATATGTGCTGGGGCTGACTGAGAACTCAGCGATGGTGCAGAATGAATTGATGCTGGGTCTGACTGAGAACTCAGCGATAGTGCAGAGCGAATAGGTGCTGGGTCTGACTGAGAACTCAGTGATCGTGCAGATTGAATCGGTGCTGGGGATTACTACGAACTCAGCGATGGTGCAGAGTGAATAGTTGCTGGGACTGACTACGAACTCAGCGATGGTGCAGTGTGAATAGATGCTGGATCTGACAGAGAACGCAGCGATGGTGCAGAGTGAATAGGTGCTGGGTCTGACTGAGAAGTCAGTGATCGTGCAGATTGAATCGGTGCTGGGTCTGACTACGAACTCAGCGATGGTGCAGAGTGAATAGGTTCTGGGTCTGACTGAGAACTCAGCGATGGTGCAGAGTGCATACTTGCTGGGTCTGACGGAGAAGTCAGCGATGGTGCAGAGTGAACAGTTGTTGGGTCCGACTGTGAACTCAGCGATGGTGCAGAGTGAACAGTTGCTGGTTCTGACTGAGAAATGAGCGATGGTGCAGAGTGAATAGGTGCTGGGTCTGACTGAGAAGTCTGTGATCGTGCAGATTGAATCGGTGCTGGGTCTGACTACGAACTCAGCGATGGTGCAGAGTGATTAGGTGCTGGGTCTGACTGAGAACTGCGATGTTGCAGAGTGAATTGATGCTGGGTCTGACTGAGAACTCAGCGATGGTGTAGAGTGAATAGTTGCTGGGTATGACTGAGAAATCAGCGATGTTGCAGAGTGAACAGTTGCTGGGTCCGACTGTGAACTCAGCGATGCTGCAGAGTGAATAGTTGCTGGTTCTGACTGTGAACAGCGATGGTGCAGAGTGAATTGGTGCTGGGTCTGACTGAGAACTCAGCGATGGTGCAGAGTGAATACGTGCTGGGTCTGACTGAGAACTCAGCGATGGTGCAGAGTGAATAGGTGCTGGGTCTGACTGAGAACTCAGCAATGGTGCAGAGTGAATTGATGCTGGGTCTGACTGAGAACTCAGCGATGGTGCAGAGTGAATAGGTGCTGGGACTGACTGAGAACAGCAATGGTGCAGAGTGAATAGGTCTTGGTTCTGACTGAGAATTCAGCGATGGTGCAAATGAATAGTTGCTGGTTCTGACTGAGAACTCAGAGATGGTGCAAAGTGAATAGTTGCTGGGTCTGACTGAGAACTCAGCGATGTTGCAGAGTGAATAGGTGCTTTGACTGATTGAGAACAGCAATTTTGCAGAGTGATTAGGTGCTGGGACTGACTGAGAACAGCAATGGTGCAGAGTGAATAGGTGTTGGTTCTGACTGAGAATTCAGCGATGGTGCAAAGTGAATAGATGCTGGTTCTGACTGAGAACTCAGAGATGGTGCAAAGTGATTAGGTGCTGGGTCTGACTGAGAACAGCGATGGTGCAGAGTGAATAGGTGCTGGGGCTGACTGAGAACTCAGCGATGGTGCAGAATGAATTGATGCTGGGTCTGACTGAGAACTCAGTGATCGTGCAGATTGAATCGGTGCTGGGGATTACTACGAACTCAGCGATGGTGCAGAGTGAATAGTTGCTGGGACTGACTACGAACTCAGCGATGGTGCAGTGTGAATAGATGCTGGATCTGACAGAGAACGCAGCGATGGTGCAGAGTGAATAGGTGCTGGGTCTGACTGAGAAGTCAGTGATCGTGCAGATTGAATCGGTGCTGGGTCTGACTACGAACTCAGCGATGGTGCAGAGTGAATAGGTTCTGGGTCTGACTGAGAACTCAGCGATGGTGCAGAGTGCATACTTGCTGGGTCTGACGGAGAAGTCAGCGATGGTGCAGAGTGAACAGTTGTTGGGTCCGACTGTGAACTCAGCGATGGTGCAGAGTGAACAGTTGCTGGTTCTGACTGAGAAATGAGCGATGGTGCAGAGTGAATAGGTGCTGGGTCTGACTGAGAAGTCTGTGATCGTGCAGATTGAATCGGTGCTGGGTCTGACTACGAACTCAGCGATGGTGCAGAGTGATTAGGTGCTGGGTCTGACTGAGAACAGCGATGTTGCAGAGTGAATTGATGCTGGGTCTGACTGAGAACTCAGCGATGGTGTAGAGTGAATAGTTGCTGGGTATGACTGAGAAATCAGCGATGTTGCAGAGTGAACAGTTGCTGGGTCCGACTGTGAACTCAGCGATGCTGCAGAGTGAATAGTTGCTGGTTCTGACTGTGAACAGCGATGGTGCAGAGTGAATTGGTGCTGGGTCTGACTGAGAACTCAGCGATGGTGCAGAGTGAATACGTGCTGGGTCTGACTGAGAACTCAGCGATGGTGCAGAGTGAATACGTGCTGGGTCTGACTGAGAACTCAGCGATGGTGCAGAGTGAATAGGTGCTGGGTCTGACTGAGAAGTCAGTGATCGTGCAGATTGAATCGGTGCTGGGTCTGACTGAGAACTCAGCAATGGTGCAGAGTGAATAGATGCTTGGTCTGACTGAGAACTCAGCGATGGTCAGAGTGAATATGTGCTGGATCTGACTGAGATCTCAGAGATGGTGCAGAGTGAATAGTTGCTGGTTCTGACTGGGAAATGAGCGATGGTGCAGAGTGAATAGGTGCTGGGTCTGACTGAGAACAGCGATGGTGCATAGTAAATAGGTGCTGGGTCTGACTGATTACAGCAATGGTGCAGAGTGAATAGGTGCTGGGTCTGACTGAGAACTTAGCGATGGTGCAGAGTGAATAGGTGCTGGGTCTGACTGAGAACAGCGAGGGTGCAGAGTGAATTGATGCTGGGTCTGACTGGGAACTCAGCGATGGTGCAGAGTGAATAGATGCTGGGTCTGACTGAGAAGTCAGTGATGGTGCAGAGTGAATTGATGCTGGGTCTGACTGGGAACTCAGCGATGGTGTAGAGTGAATAGTTGCTGGGTCTGACTGAGAAGTCAGCGATGGTGCAGAGTGAATAGGTGCTGGGTCTGACTGAGAACTCAGCGATGGTGCAGAGTGAATAGGTGCTGGGACTGACTGAGAACAGCAATGGTGCAGAGTGAATAGGTCTTGGTTCTGACTGAGAATTCAGCGATGGTGCAAAGTGAATAGTTGCTGGTTCTGACTGAGAACTCAGCGATGGTGCAGAGTGAATAGGTGCTTTGACTGATTGAGAACAGCAATGGTGCAGAGTGAATAGGTGTTGGTTCTGACTGAGAATTCAGCGATGGTGCAAAGTGAATAGGTGCTGTTTCTGACTGAGAACTCAGAGATGGTGCAAAGTGAATAGTTGCTGGGTCTGACTGAGAACTCAGCGATGGTGCAGAGTGAATAGGTGCTTTGACTGATTGAGAACAGCAATGGTGCAGAGTGAATAGGTGTTGGTTCTGACTGAGAATTCAGCGATGGTGCAAAGTGAATAGGTGCTGGGTCTGACTGAGAACAGCGATGGTGCAGAGTGAATAGGTGCTGGGGCTGACTGAGAACTCAGCGATGGTGCAGAATGAATTGATGCTGGGTCTGACTGAGAACTCAGCTATAGTGCAGAGCGAATAGGTGCTGGTTCTGACTGAGAACTCAGAGATGGTGCAAAGTGATCAGTTGCTGGGTCTGACTGAGAACTCAGCGATGGTGCAGAGTGAATAGTTGCTGGGTCTGACTGAGAACTCAGCGATGGTGCAGAGTGAATAGGTGCTGTGTCTGACTGAGAACAGCGAAGGTGGAGAGTGAATAGTTGCTAGGTCTGATTGAGAACTCAGCGATGGTGCAGAGTGAATAGGTGTTGGTACTGACTGAGAATTCAGCGATGGTGCAGAGTGAATAGATGCTAGGTCTGACTGAGAAATCAGCGATGGTGCAGAGTGAATTCTTGCTGGTTCTGACTGAGAACAGCGATGGTGCAGTGTGAATTGGTGCTGGTTCTGTCTGAGAACAGCGATGGTGCAGGGTGAATTGGTGCTGGGTCTGAATGAGAACTCAGCGATGGTGCAGAGTGAATACGTGCTGGGTCTGACTGAGAACTCAGCGATGGTGCAGAGTGAATAGGTGCTGGGTCTAACTGAGAACTCAGCTATGCTGCACAGTGAATAGGTGCTGGGTCTGACTGAGAACAGCGATGGTGCATAGTAAATAGGTGCTGGGTCTGACTGATTACAGCAATGGTGCAGAGTGAATAGGTGCTGGGTCTGACTGAGAACTTAGCGATGGTGCAGAGTGAATAGGTGCTGGGTCTGACTGAGAACAGCGAGGGTGCAGAGTGAATTGATGCTGGGTCTGACTGGGAACTCAGCGATGGTGCAGAGTGAATAGATGCTGGGTCTGACTGAGAAGTCAGTGATGGTGCAGAGTGAATTGATGCTGGTTCTGACTGGGAACTCAGCGATGGTGTAGAGTGAATAGTTGCTGGGTCTGACTGAGAAGTCAGCGATGGTGCAGAGTGAATAGGTGCTGGGTCTGACTGAGAACTCAGCAATGGTGCAGAGTGAATTGATGCTGGGTCTGACTGAGAACTCAGCGATGGTGCAGAGTGAATAGGTGCTGGGACTGACTGAGAACAGCAATGGTGCAGAGTGAATAGGTCTTGGTTCTGACTGAGAATTCAGCGATGGTGCAAAGTGAATAGTTGCTGGTTCTGACTGAGAACTCAGAGATGGTGCAAAGTGAATAGTTGCTGGGTCTGACTGAGAACTCAGCGATGGTGCAGAGTGAATAGGTGCTTTGACTGATTGAGAACAGCAATGGTGCAGAGTGAATAGGTGTTGGTTCTGACTGAGAATTCAGCGATGGTGCAAAGTGAATAGGTGCTGGGTCTGACTGAGAACAGCGATGGTGCAGAGTGAATAGGTGCTGGGGCTGACTGAGAACTCAGCGATGGTGCAGAATGAATTGATGCTGGGTCTGACTGAGAACTCAGCTATAGTGCAGAGCGAATAGGTGCTGGTTCTGACTGAGAACTCAGAGATGGTGCAAAGTGATCAGTTGCTGGGTCTGACTGAGAACTCAGCGATGGTGCAGAGTGAATAGTTGCTGGTTCTGACTGTGAACAGCGATGGTGCAGAGTGAATTGGTGCTGGGTCTGACTGAGAACTCAGCGATGGTGCAGAGTGAATACGTGCTGGGTCTGACTGAGAACTCAGCGATGGTGCAGAGTGAATACGTGCTGGGTCTGACTGAGAACTCAGCGATGGTGCAGAGTGAATAGGTGCTGGGTCTGACTGAGAAGTCAGTGATCGTGCAGATTGAATCGGTGCTGGGTCTGACTACGAACTCAGCGATGGTGCAGAATGAATAGGTGATGGGTCTGTCTGATAAGAGCAATGGTGCAGAGTGAATAGGTGCTGGGTCTGACTGAGAACAGCGATGGTGCATAGTAAATAGGTGCTGGGTCTGACTGATTACAGCAATGGTGCAGAGTGAATAGGTGCTGGGTCTGACTGAGAACTTAGCGATGGTGCAGAGTGAATAGGTGCTGGGTCTGACTGAGAACAGCGAGGGTGCAGAGTGAATTGATGCTGGGTCTGACTGAGAAGTCAGTGATGGTGCAGAGTGAATTGATGCTGGGTCTGACTGGGAACTCAGCGATGGTGTAGAGTGAATAGTTGCTGGGTCTGACTGAGAAGTCAGCGATGGTGCAGAGTGAATAGGTGCTGGGTCTGACTGAGAACTCAGCGATGGTGCAGAGTGAATAGGTGCTGGGACTGACTGAGAACAGCAATGGTGCAGAGTGAATAGGTCTTGGTTCTGACTGAGAATTCAGCGATGATGCAAAGTGAATAGTTGCTGGTTCTGACTGAGAACTCAGAGATGGTGCAAAGTGAATAGTTGCTGGGTCTGACTGAGAACTCAGCGATGGTGCAGAGTGAATAGGTGCTTTGACTGATTGAGAACAGCAATGGTGCAGAGTGAATAGGTGTTGGTTCTGACTGAGAATTCAGCGATGGTGCAAAGTGAATAGGTGCTGGTTCTGACTGAGAACTCAGAGATGGTGCAAAGTGAATAGTTGCTGGGTCTGACTGAGAACTCAGCGATGGTGCAGAGTGAATAGGTGCTTTGACTGATTGAGAACAGCAATGGTGCAGAGTGAATAGGTGTTGGTTCTGACTGAGAATTCAGCGATGGTGCAAAGTGAATAGGTGCTGGGTCTGACTGAGAACAGCGATGGTGCAGAGTGAATAGGTGCTGGGGCTGACTGAGAACTCAGCGATGGTGCAGAATGAATTGATGCTGGGTCTGACTGAGAACTCAGCTATAGTGCAGAGAGAATAGGTGCTGGTTCTGACTGAGAACTCAGAGATGGTGCAAAGTGATCAGTTGCTGGGTCTGACTGAGAACTCAGCGATGGTGCAGAGTGAATAGTTGCTGGGTCTGACTGAGAACTCAGCGATGGTGCAGAGTGAATAGGTGCTGTGTCTGACTGAGAACAGCGAAGGTGGAGAGTGAGTAGTTGCTAGGTCTGATTGAGAACTCAGCGATGGTGCAGAGTGAATAGGTGTTGGTACTGACTGAGAATTCAGCGATGGTGCAGAGTGAATAGATGCTAGGTCTGACTGAGAAATCAGCGATGGTGCAGAGTGAATAGTTGCTGGTTCTGACTGAGAACAGCGATGGTGCAGTGTGAATTGGTGCTGGTTCTGTCTGAGAACAGCGATGGTGCAGGGTGAATTGGTGCTGGGTCTGAATGAGAACTCAGCGATGGTGCAGAGTGAATACGTGCTGGGTCTGACTGAGAACTCAGCGATGGTGCAGAGTGAATAGGTGCTGGGTCTAACTGAGAACTCAGCTATGCTGCACAGTGAATAGGTGCTGGGTCTGACTGAGAACAGCGATGGTGCATAGTAAATAGGTGCTGGGTCTGACTGATTACAGCAATGGTGCAGAGTGAATAGGTGCTGGGTCTGACTGAGAACTTAGCGATGGTGCAGAGTGAATAGGTGCTGGGTCTGACTGAGAACAGCGAGGGTGCAGAGTGAATTGATGCTGGGTCTGACTGGGAACTCAGCGATGGTGCAGAGTGAATAGATGCTGGGTCTGACTGAGAAGTCAGTGATGGTGCAGAGTGAATTGATGCTGGGTCTGACTGGGAACTCAGCGATGGTGTAGTGTGAATAGTTGCTGGGTCTGACTGAGAAGTCAGCGATGGTGCAGAGTGAATAGGTGCTGGGTCTGACTGAGAACTCAGCAATGGTGCAGAGTGAATTGATGCTGGGTCTGACTGAGAACTCAGCGATGGTGCAGAGTGAATAGGTGCTGGGACTGACTGAGAACAGCAATGGTGCAGAGTGAATAGGTCTTGGTTCTGACTGAGAATTCAGCGATGGTGCAAAGTGAATAGTTGCTGGTTCTGACTGAGAACTCAGAGATGGTGCAAAGTGAATAGTTGCTGGGTCTGACTGAGAACTCAGCGATGGTGCAGAGTGAATAGGTGCTTTGACTGATTGAGAACAGCAATGGTGCAGAGTGAATAGGTGTTGGTTCTGACTGAGAATTCAGCGATGGTGCAAAGTGAATAGGTGCTGGGTCTGACTGAGAACAGCGATGGTGCAGAGTGAATAGGTGCTGGGGCTGACTGAGAACTCAGCTATAGTGCAGAGCGAATAGGTGCTGGTTCTGACTGAGAACTCAGAGATGGTGCAAAGTGATCAGTTGCTGGGTCTGACTGAGAACTCAGCGATGGTGCAGAGTGAATAGTTGCTGGGTCTGACTGAGAACTCAGCGATGGTGCAGAGTGAATAGGTGCTGTGTCTGACTGAGAACAGCGAAGGTGGAGAGTGAATAGTTGCAAGGTCTGATTGAGAACTCAGCGATGGTGCAGAGTGAATAGGTGTTGGTACTGACTGAGAATTCAGCGATGGTGCAGAGTGAATAGATGCTAGGTCTGACTGAGAAATCAGCGATGGTGCAGAGTGAATAGTTGCTGGTTCTGACTGAGAACAGCGATGGTGCAGTGTGAATTGGTGCTGGTTCTGTCTGAGAACAGCGATGGTGCAGGGTGAATTGGTGCTGGGTCTGAATGAGCACTCAGCGATGGTGCAGAGTGAATACGTGCTGGGTCTGACTGAGAACTCAGCGATGGTGCAGAGTGAATAGGTGCTGGGTCTAACTGAGAACTCAGCTATGCTGCACAGTGAATAGGTGTTGGGTCTGACTGAGAACTCAGTGATCGTGCAGATTGAATCGGTGCTGGGGATTACTACGAACTCAGCGATGGTGCAGAGTGATAAGGTGCTGGGACTGACTGAGAACTCAGCGATGGTGCAGAGTGAATAGGTGCTGGGTCTGACTACGAACTCAGCGATGGTGCATAGTGAATAGGTGCTGGGTCTGACTACGAACTCAGCGATGGTGCATAGTGAATTGGTGCTGGGTCTGACTACGAACTCAGCGATGGTGCAGAGTGATAAGGTTCTGGGACTGACTGAGAACTCAGCGATGGTGCAGAGTGAATTGATGCTGGGACTGTGAGAACTCAGCGATGGTGCAGAGTAAATAGGTTCTATGTATGACTGAGAACAGCAATGGTGCCGAGTGAATAGGTGCTGGGTCTGACTGAGAACAGCGATGTTGCAGAGTGAATTGATGCTGGGTCTGACTGAGAACTCAGCGATGGTGTAGAGTGAATAGTTGCTGGTTCTGACTGAGAAATGAGCGATGGTGCAGAGTGAACAGTTGCTGGGTCCGACTGTGAACTCAGCGATGGTGCAGAGTGAATAGTTGCTGGTTCTGACTGAGAACAGCGATGGTGCAGAGTGAATAGGTGCTGGGTCTGACAGAGAACTCAGCGATGGTGCAGAGTGAATTGGTGCTGGGTCTGACTGAGAACTCAGCGAAGGTGCAGAGTGAATAGGTGCTGGGTCTGACTGAGAACTCAGCGATGGTGCAGAGTGAATAGGTGCTGGGACTGACTGAGAACTCAGCGATGGTGCAGAGTGAATAGGTGCTGGGTCTGACTGAGAACTCAGCGATGGTGTAGAGTGAATAGGTGCTGGGTCTGACTGAGAACAGCGATGTTGCAGAGTGAATTGATGCTGGGTCTGACTGAGAACTCAGCGATGGTGTAGAGTGAATTGATGCTGGGTCTGACTGAGAACTCAGCGATGGTGTAGAGTGAATAGTTGCTGGTTCTGACTGAGAAATGAGCGATGGTGCAGAGTGAACAGTTGCTGGGTCCGACTGTGAACTCAGCGATGGTGCAGAGTGAATAGTTGCTGGTTCTGACTGAGAACAGCGATGGTGCAGAGTGAATAGGTGCTGGGTCTGACAGAGAACTCAGCGATGGTGCAGAGTGAATTGGTGCTGGGTCTGACTGAGAACTCAGCGATGGTGCAGAGTGAATAGGTGCTGGGTCTGACTGAGAACTCAGCGATGGTGCAGAGTGAATAGGTGCTGGGTGTGACTGAGAACTCAGCAATGGTGCAGAGTGAATAGGTGGTGGGTCTGACTGAGAAATCAGCGATGGCTTAGAGTGAATAGGCGCTGGGTCTGACGGAGAACTCAAAGATGGTGCAGTGTGAATAGGTGTTGGGTCTGACTGAGAACTCAGTGATGGTGCATAGTGAATAGGTGCTGGGACTGACTACGAACTCAGCGATGGTGCAGTGTGAATAGATGCTGGATCTGACAGAGAACGCAGCGATGGTGCAGAGTGAATAGGTGCTGGGTCTGACTGAGAAGTCACTGATCGTGCAGATTGAATCGGTGCTGGGTCTGACTACGAACTCAGCGATGGTGCAGAGTGAATAGGTTCTGGGTCTGACTGAGAACTCAGCGATGGTGCAGAGTGCATACTTGCTGGGTCTGACGGAGAAGTCAGCGATGGTGCAGAGTGAACAGTTGCTGGTTCTGACTGAGAAATGAGCGATGGTGCAGAGTGAATAGGTGCTGGGTCTGACTGAGAAGTCTGTGATCGTGCAGATTGAATCGGTGCTGGGTCTGACTACGAACTCAGCGATGGTGCAGAGTGATTAGGTGCTGGGTCTGACTGAGAACTGCGATGTTGCAGAGTGAATTGATGCTGGGTCTGACTGAGAACTCAGCGATGGTGTAGAGTGAATAGTTGCTGGGTATGACTGAGAAATCAGCGATGTTGCAGAGTGAACAGTTGCTGGGTCCGACTGTGAACTCAGCGATGCTGCAGAGTGAATAGTTGCTGGTTCTGACTGTGAACAGCGATGGTGCAGAGTGAATTGGTGCTGGGTCTGACTGAGAACTCAGCGATGGTGCAGAGTAAAAACGTGCTGGGTATGACTGAGAACTCAGCGATGGTGCAGAGTGAATAGGTGCAGGGTCTGACTGAGAACTCAGCGATGGTGCAGAGTGAATAGTTGCTGGTTCTGACTGAGAATTGACTGATGGTGCAGAGGGAATAGGTGCTGGGTCTGACTGAGAACTCAGCGATGGTGCAGAGTGAATAGTTGCTGGGTGTGACTGAGAACTCAGCAATGGTCTAGAGTGAATAGGTGGTGGGTCTGACTGAGAAATCAGTGATGGCGTAGAGTGAATAGGCGCTGGGTCTGACTGAGAACTGCGATGTTGCCGAGTGAATTGATGCTGGGACTGACTGAGAACTCAGCGATGGTGTAGAGTGAATAGTTGCTGGGTCTGACTGAGAACTCAGCGATGGTGTAGAGTGAATAGTTGCTGGGTCTGACTGAGAAATCAGCGATGGTGCAGAGTGAATAGATGCTGGATCTGACAGAGATCGCAGCGATGGTGCAGAGTGAATAGGTGCTGGGTCTGACTGAGAAGTCAGTGATCGTGCAGATTGAATCGGTGCTGGGTCTGACTACGAACTCAGCGATGGTGCAGAATGAATAGGTGCTGGGTCTGTCTGATAAGAGCAATGGTGCAGAGTGAATAGGTGCTGGGTCTGTCTGATAAGAGCAATGGTGCAGAGTGAATAGGTGCTGGGTCTGACTGAGAACTCAGTGATGGTGCAGAGTGAATAGGTTCTGGGACTGACTGAGAACTCAGCGATTGTGCAGAGTGAATAGGTGCTATGTCTGATTGAGAACAGCAATGGTACAGAGTGAATAGATGCTGGGTCTAAATGAGAACAGCGATGGTGCAGACTGAATAGGTGCTGGGTCTGACTGAGAACTCAGTGATGGTGCAGAGTGAATAGGAGCTGGGTCTGACTGAGAACTCAGCGATGGTGCAGAGTGAATAGGTGCTGGGTGTGACTGAGAACTCAGCGACGGTGCAGAGTGAATAGGTGCTGGGGCTGACAGAACTCAGCAATGGTGCAGAGTGATTTGATGCTGGGTCTGACTGGGAACTCAGCGAAGGTGCAGAGTGAATAGATGCTGGGTCTGACTGAGAACTCAGTGATGGTGCAAAGTGAATTGGTGCTGGGTCTGACTGAGAACTCAGCGATGGTGCAGAGTGAATACGTGCTGGGTCTGAATGAGAACTCAGCGATGGTGCAGAGTGAATAGGTGCTGGGTCTGACTGAGAACAGCGATGTTGCAGAGTGAATTGATGCTGGGTCTGACTGAGAACTCAGCGATGGTGTAGAGTGAACAGTTGCTGGTTCTGACTGAGAAATGAGCGATGGTGCAGAGTGAACAGTTGCTGGGTCCGACTGTGAACTCAGCGATGGTGCAGAGTGAATAGTTGCTGGTTCTGACTGAGAACAGCGATGGTGCAGAGTGAATAGGTGCTGGGTCTGACTGAGAACTCAGCGATGGTGCAGAGTGAATAGATGCTGGGTCTGACTGAGAACTCAGCAATGGTGCAGAGTGAATAGGTGGTGGGTCTGACTGAGAAATCAGCGATGGCGTAGAGTGAATAGGCGCTGGGTCTGACGGAGAACTCAAAGATGGTGCAGTGTGAATAGGTGTTGGGTCTGACTGAGAACTCAGTGATGGTGCATAGTGAATAGGTGCTGGGACGGACTACGAACTCAGCGATGGTGCAGTGTGAATAGATGCTGGATCTGACAGAGAACGCAGCGATGGTGCAGAGTGAATAGGTGCTGGGTCTGACTGAGAAGTCAGTGATCGTGCAGATTGAATCGGTGCTGGGTCTGACTACGAACTCAGCGATGGTGCAGAGTGAATAGGTTCTGGGTCTGACTGAGAACTCAGCGATGGTGCAGAGTGCATACTTGCTGGGGCTGACGGAGAAATCAGCGATGGTGCAGAGTGAACAGTTGTTGGGTCCGACTGTGAACTCAGCGATGATGCAGAGTGAACAGTTGCTGGTTCTGACTGAGAAATGAGCGATGGTGCAGAGTGAATAGGTGCTGGGTCTGACTGAGAAGTCTGTGATCGTGCAGATTGAATCGGTGCTGGGTCTGACTACGAACTCAGCGATGGTGCAGAGTGATTAGGTGCTGGGTCTGACTGAGAACTGCGATGTTGCAGAGTGAATTGATGCTGGGTCTGACTGAGAACTCAGCGATGGTGTAGAGTGAATAGTTGCTGGGTATGACTGAGAAATCAGCGATGTTGCAGAGTGAACAGTTGCTGGGTCCGACTGAACTCAGCGATGCTGCAGAGTGAATAGTTGCTGGTTCTGACTGTGAACAGCGATGGTGCAGAGTGAATTGGTGCTGGGTCTGACTGAGAACTCAGCGATGGTGAAGAGTGAATACGTGCTGGGTCTGACTGAGAACTCAGCGATGGTGCAGAGTGAATAGGTGCTGGGTCTGACTGAGAACTCAGCGATGGTGCAGAGTGAATAGTTGCTGGTTCTGACTGAGAATTGACTGATGGTGCAGAGGGAATAGGTGCTGGGTCTGACTGAGAACTCAGCGATGGTGCAGAGTGAATAGTTGCTGGGTGTGACTGAGAACTCAGCAATGGTCTAGAGTGAATAGGTGGTGGGTCTGACTGAGAAATCAGCGATGGCGTAGAGTGAATAGGCGCTGGGTCTGACTGAGAACAGCGATGTTGCCGAGTGAATTGATGCTGGGACTGACTGAGAACTCAGCGATGGTGTAGAGTGAATAGTTGCTGGGTCTGACTGAGAACTCAGCGATGGTGTAGAGTGAATAGTTGCTGGGTCTGACTGAGAAATCAGCGATGGTGCAGAGTGAATAGATGCTGGATCTGACAGAGAACGCAGCGATGGTGCAGAGTGAATTGGTGCTGGGTCTTACTGAGAACTCAGCGATGGTGCAGAGTGAATACGTGCTGGGTCTGACTGAGAACTCAGCGATGGTGCAGTGTGAATAGGTGCTGGGTCTGACTGAGATCTCAGCGATGGTGCAGAGTGAATAGGTGCTGGGTCTAACTGAGAACTCAGCTATGGTGCAGAGTGAAAAGGTGCTGGGTCTGTCTGAGAACTCAGCGACGGTGCAGAGTGAATAGGTTCTGAGTCTGACTGAGAACTCCACGATGGTGTAGAGCGAATAGGTGCTGGGTCTGTCTACGAACTCAGCGATGGTGCAGACTGAATAGGTGCTGGGTCTGACTGAGAACAGCGATGGTGCAGAGTGAAAGGTGCTGGGTCTGACTTAGAACTCAGCGATGGTGCAGTGTGAATAGGTGCTGGGTCTACCTGAAAACTCATCGATAGTGCAGAGTGAATAGGTGCTGGGTGTGACTGCGAACTCAGCGACGGTGCAGAGAGTATTGGTGCTGGGTCTAACTGAGAACAGCGATGGTGCAGAGTGTATAGGTGCTGGGTCTGACTGAGAACTCAGCGATGGTGCAGTGTGAATAGGTGCTGGGTCTACCTGAAAACTCATCGATAGTGCAGAGTGAATAGGTGCTGGGTCTGACTGAGAATCCTGCGATGGTGCAGAGTGAATAGGTGCTGGGTCTGACTGAGAACTCAGCGATGGTGCAGAGTGAATAGGTGCTGGGTCTAACTGAGAACTCAGTGATGGTGCAGAGTGAATAGGTGCTTTGTCTGACTGAGAACTCAGCGATGGTGCACAGTGAATAGGTGCTGGGTCTGACTGAGAACTCAGTGATGGTGCAGTGTGAATAGGTGCTGGGTCTGACTGAGAACTCAACGATGGTGCAGAGTGTATAGGTGCTGCGTCTGACTGAGAACTCAGCGATGGTGCAGAGTGAGTAGATGCTGGGTCTGACTGAGTACTCAGCGACGTGCAGAGTGAATAGATGCTGGGTCTGACTGAGAACTCCGCGATGGAGCAGAGTGAATAGGTGCTGGGTCTGACTGAGAACTCAGCGATGGTGCAGAGTGAATAGGTGCTGGGTCTAACTGAGAACTCAGCGATAGTGCAGAGTGAATAGGTGCTGGGTCTGACTGAGAATCCAGCGATGGTGCAGAGTGAATAGGTGCTGGGTCTGACTGAGAACTCAGCGATGGTGCAGAGTGAATAGGTGCTGGGTCTAACTGAGAACTCAGTGATGGTGCAGAGTGAATAGGTGCTTTGTCTGACTGAGAACTCAGCGATGGTGCAGAGTGAATAGGTGCTGGGTTTGACTGAGAACTCAGTGATAGTGCAGAGTGAATAGGTGCTGGGTCTGACTGAGAACTCAGTGATGGTGCAGAGTGAATAGGAGCTGGGTCTGTCTGAGAACTCAGCGATGCTGCAGAGTGTATAGATGCTGGGTCTGACTGAGAACTCAGCGATGGTGCAGACTGAATTGATGCTGGGTCTGACAGAGAACTCAGCGATGGTGCAGAGTGAATAGGTGTTGGTTCTGACTGAGAACTCAGCTATGGTGCAGAGTGAATTGATGCTGTGTCTGACTGAGAACTCAGCGATGTTGTAGAGTGAATAGTTGCTGGGTCCGACTGTGAACTCAGCGATGGTGCAGAGTGAATAGTTGCTGGTTCTCACTGAGAAATGAGCGATGGTGCAGAGTGAATAGGTGTTGGTTCTGACTGAAAATTCAGCGATGGTGCAGAGTGAATAGATGCTGGTTCTGACTGAGAACAGCGATGGTGCAGAGTGAATTGGTGCTGGTTCTGACTGAGAAATGAGCGATGGTGCAGAGTGAATAGGTGCTGGGTCTGAATGAGAACTCAGCGATGGTGCAGAGTGAATAGGTGCTGGGTCTAACTGAGAACTCAGCGATAGTGCAGAGTGAATAGGTGCTGGGACTGACTGAGAACTCAGTGATCGTGCAGATTGAATCGGTGCTGGGGATTACTACGAACTCAGCGATGGTGCAGAGTGAATAGTTGCTGCTACTGACTGAGAACTCTGCGATGGTGCAGAGTGAATAAGTGCTGGGTCTGACAGAAAACTCAGTGATCGTGCAGAGTGATTAGGTGCTGGGACTGACTGAGAACTCAGCGATGGTGCAGAGTGAACAGTTGCTGGGTCCGACTGTGAAGTGAGCGATGGTGCAGAGTGAATAGTTGCTGGTTCTGACTGAGAAATGAGCGATGCTGCAGAGTGAATAGGTGCTGGGACTGACTGAGAACTCAGCGATGGTGCAGTGTGAATAGGTGCTGGGTCTACCTGAAAACTCATCGATAGTGCAGAGTGAATAGGTGCTGGGTCTGACTGAGAATCCTGCGATGGTGCAGAGTGAATAGGTGCTGGGTCTGACTGAGAACTCAGCGATGGTGCAGAGTGAATAGGTGCTGGGTCTAACTGAGAACTCAGTGATGGTGCAGAGTGAATAGGTGCTTTGTCTGACTGAGAACTCAGCGATGGTGCACAGTGAATAGGTGCTGGGTCTGACTGAGAACTCAGTGATGGTGCAGTGTGAATAGGTGCTGGGTCTGACTGAGAACTCAACGATGGTGCAGAGTGTATAGGTGCTGCGTCTGACTGAGAACTCAGCGATGGTGCAGAGTGAGTAGATGCTGGGTCTGACTGAGTACTCAGCGACGTGCAGAGTGAATAGATGCTGGGTCTGACTGAGAACTCCGCGATGGAGCAGAGTGAATAGGTGCTGGGTCTGACTGAGAACTCAGCGATGGTGCAGAGTGAATAGGTGCTGGGTCTAACTGAGAACTCAGCGATAGTGCAGAGTGAATAGGTGCTGGGTCTGACTGAGAATCCAGCGATGGTGCAGAGTGAATAGGTGCTGGGTCTGACTGAGAACTCAGCGATGGTGCAGAGTGAATAGGTGCTGGGTCTAACTGAGAACTCAGTGATGGTGCAGAGTGAATAGGTGCTTTGTCTGACTGAGAACTCAGCGATGGTGCAGAGTGAATAGGTGCTGGGTTTGACTGAGAACTCAGTGATAGTGCAGAGTGAATAGGTGCTGGGTCTGACTGAGAACTCAGTGATGGTGCAGAGTGAATAGGAGCTGGGTCTGTCTGAGAACTCAGCGATGCTGCAGAGTGTATAGATGCTGGGTCTGACTGAGAACTCAGCGATGGTGCAGACTGAATTGATGCTGGGTCTGACAGAGAACTCAGCGATGGTGCAGAGTGAATAGGTGTTGGTTCTGACTGAGAACTCAGCTATGGTGCAGAGTGAATTGATGCTGTGTCTGACTGAGAACTCAGCGATGTTGTAGAGTGAATAGTTGCTGGTTCTCACTGAGAAATGAGCGATGGTGCAGAGTGAATAGGTGTTGGTTCTGACTGAAAATTCAGCGATGGTGCAGAGTGAATAGATGCTGGTTCTGACTGAGAACAGCGATGGTGCAGAGTGAATTGGTGCTGGTTCTGACTGAGAAATGAGCGATGGTGCAGAGTGAATAGGTGCTGGGTCTGAATGAGAACTCAGCGATGGTGCAGAGTGAATAGGTGCTGGGTCTAACTGAGAACTCAGCGATAGTGCAGAGTGAATAGGTGCTGGGACTGACTGAGAACTCAGTGATCGTGCAGATTGAATCGGTGCTGGGGATTACTACGAACTCAGCGATGGTGCAGAGTGAATAGTTGCTGCTACTGACTGAGAACTCTGCGATGGTGCAGAGTGAATAAGTGCTGGGTCTGACAGAAAACTCAGTGATCGTGCAGAGTGATTAGGTGCTGGGACTGACTGAGAACTCAGCGATGGTGCAGAGTGAACAGTTGCTGGGTCCGACTGTGAAGTGAGCGATGGTGCAGAGTGAATAGTTGCTGGTTCTGACTGAGAAATGAGCGATGCTGCAGAGTGAATAGGTGCTGGGACTGACTGAGAACTCAGCAATGGTGCAGAGTGAATAGGTTCTGGGTCTGACTGAGAACTCCGCGATTGGTGTAGAGTGAATAGGTGCTGGGTCTGACTGAGAACTCAGCGATGGTGCAGAGTGAATAGGTGCTGGGTCTGTCTGAGAACTCAGCAATGGTGCAGAGTGAATTGATGCTGGGTCTGACTGTGATCTCAGCGAAGGTGCAGAGTGAATAGGTGTTGGTTCTGACTGAGAATTCAGCGATGGTGCAGAGTGAAAAGGTGCTGGGTCTGTCTGAGAACTCAGCGACGTTGCAGAGTGAATAGGTTCTGGGTCTGACTGAGAACTCCACGATGGTGTAGAGCGAATAGGTGCTGGGTCTGTCTACGAACTCAGCGATGGTGCAGACTGAATAGGTGCTGGGTCTGACTGAGAACAGCGATGGTGCAGAGTGAAAGTTGCTGGGTGTGACTTAGAACTCAGCGATGGTGCAGAGTGAATAGATGCTGGGTGTGACTGCGAACTCAGCGACGGTGCAGAGAGTATTGGTGCTGGGTCTAACTGAGAACAGCGATGGTGCAGAGTGAATAGGTGTTGGGTCTACCTGAGAACTCATCGATAGTGCAGAGTGAATAGGTGCTGGGTCTGACTGAGAATCCTGCGATGGTGCAGAGTGAATAGGTGCTGGGTCTAACTGAGAACTCAGTGATGGTGCAGAGTGAATAGGTGCTTTGTCTGACTGAGAACTCAGCGATGGTGCACAGTGAATAGGTGCTGGGTCTGACTGAGAACTCAGTGATGGTGCAGTGTGAATAGGTGCTGGGTCTGACTGAGAACTCAACGATGGTGCAGAGTGAATAGGTGCTGGGTCTGACTGAGAACAGCGATGGTGCAGAGTGAAAGGTGCTGGGTCTGACTTAGAACTCAGCGATGGTGCAGAGTGAATAGGTGCTGGGTCTGACTGAGAACTCAGTGATAGTGCAGAGTGAATAGGTGCTGGGTGTGACTACGAACTCAGCGATGGTGCAGAGTGAATAGGTGCTGGGTCTGACTGAGAACTCAGCGATGGTGCAGTGTGAATAGGTGCTGGGTCTGACTGAGAAGTCAGCGATGGTGCAGAGTGAATAGGTGCTGGTTCTGACTGAGAACAGCAATGGTGCAGAGTGAATAGGTGCTGGGTCTGACTGAGAACTCAGCGATGGTGCAGAGTGAATAGGTGCTGGGTCTAACTGAGAAAGTGATGGTGCAGAGTGAATAGATGCTGGGTCTGACTGAGATCTCAGCGATGGTGCAGAGTGAATAGGTGTTGGTTCTGACTGAGAATTCAGCGATGGTGCAGAGTGAAAAGGTGCTGGGTCTGTCTGAGAACTCAGCGACGGTGCAGAGTGAATAGGTTCTGGGTCTGACTGAGAACTCCACGATGGTGTAGAGCGAATAGGTGCTGGGTCTGTCTACGAACTCAGCGATGGTGCAGACTGAATAGGTGCTGGGTCTGACTGAGAACAGCGATGGTGCAGAGTGAAAGGTGCTGGGTGTGACTTAGAACTCAGCGATGGTGCAGAGTGAATAGATGCTGGGTGTGACTGCGAACTCAGCGACGGTGCAGAGAGTATTGGTGCTGGGTCTAACTGAGAACAGCGATGGTGCAGAGTGAATAGGTGCTGGGTCTACCTGAGAACTCATCGATAGTGCAGAGTGAATAGGTGCTGGGTCTGACTGAGAATCCTGCGATGGTGCAGAGTGAATAGGTGCTGGGTCTGACTGAGAACTCCGCGATGGAGCAGAGTGAATAGGTGCTGGGTCTGACTGAGAACTCAGCGATGGTGCAGAGTGAATAGGTGCTGGGTCTAACTGAGAACTCAGCGATGGTGCAGAGTGAATAGGTGCTGGGTCTGACTGAGAATCCAGCGATGGTGCAGAGTGAATAGGTGCTGGGTCTGACTGAGAACTCAGCGATGGTGCAGAGTGAATAGGTGCTGGGTCTAACTGAGAACTCAGTGATGGTGCAGAGTGAATAGGTGCTTTGTCTGACTGAGAACTCAGCGATGTTGCACAGTGAATAGGTGCTGGTTCTGACTGAGAACAGCAATGGTGCAGAGTGTATAGGTGCTGCGTCTGACTGAGAACTCAGCGATGGTGCAGAGTGAATAGATGCTGGGTCTGACTGAGTACTCAGCGACGTGCAGAGTGAATAGGTGCTGGGTCTGACTGAGAACTCCGCGATGGAGCAGAGTGAATAGGTGCTGGGTCTGACTGAGAACTCAGCGATGGTGCAGAGTGAATAGGTGCTGGGTCTAACTGAGAACTCAGCGATAGTGCAGAGTGAATTGGTGCTGGGTCTGACTGAGAATCCAGCGATGGTGCAGAGTGAATAGGTGCTGGGTCTGACTGAGAACTCAGTGATGGTGCAGAGTGAATAGGTGCTGGGTTTGACTGAGAACTCAGTGATAGTGCAGAGTGAATAGTTGCTGGGTCTGACTGAGAACTCAGTGATGGTGCAGAGTGAATAGGTGCTGGGTCTGACTGAGAACTCAGCATTGGTGCAGTTTCTGTTCCTTTCTTAGTTCAGACTCTGAGAGTTACTGTAATGTCCTCTTGCTTTCTCTTTCAGCTGTGGAAGAAGTACGGCGATGTGGTGAGTTTAGAGTTTGGATGGACAAACCTGGTGGTGCTGAGTGGCTACAAGGCCCTGAAAGAGGCTCTGGTGAAGAAATCGGAAGACTTTGCGGACCGGCCCAACCTTCGAGTCTATGAAAAGTTCTTTGCGCAGCACGGGGAAGGTGAGTGTGAGGCTGGGTGAAAGACTATTCTGGGTACCAGGTGGGAGGGATTGGGAACTGTTGAACTTTCGATGTTCTTTGTGAATGAGTAATGAGCCCAAAACCTCACCAACTTTTTGGGCGTATGTCACTGTACCCAGGGAAATGCAGCCAGTGGCTTTCGAGGGGATCAGCAGGTGTGTCCTCAGGATGATGAAGAATTATTGAAACGGCAATTGGTCCCGGAATATTGTCTCCCTTTCTGTCTGGACACACCGGTCACCAGATACAGTGAGTTCTGTACCGCTGCGGGTACTGTGGTCTCTGGATTTCCAGCTGAATTTCCCCTGGATGCACTGGCTCCAGTCTCCCAGGATACACCAGATACTGTGGCCCAGAGGGGCTGAGAGCTGGGGGAACTTGAACAAGTGCTGCCTGTGTGCACTTGATTTTCTGGTGATGATATATTACAATAGATTATGGTTGGTCTTTTGCATGCTAACCCAGATAGCTCAAAATATTTCACTGATTCTTTAGGATCTGGGTAAATAATCTAATTGTAAATTAAAATGAACCAGTTCTAGAAGTCAATGAACAGAGAAAGAAGCCCTTCAATAGTTCAATAGTTCCATTTAATGTCAGAGAAATGTATACCATTTCCATCTTGAAATTCTTATTCTTCACAGATATCTACAAAAGCAGAGGAGTTCCCCAAAGAATAAATGACAGTAAAACTGCTGGAACCCCAGAGAACCCCACTAGTCCCCCCTCCCACACACCAGTAGCAGCAAAGCAACAATGCTCCCCCACCCCCACTTACTTCAGCAAAAAAAAACATCAGCAACCTCCACCCACCAAGCAAACAATAGCAAACCCCCTATAAAGACCATGATCTGTAGTGCAGCAAAAACTCTAGGTGTGTCCTCACCAGTACCCTGTACAGTTGCAGCATACTCTCCCTGCTCTTAAATTCAATCCCTCCAGCAATGCAGCCCAACATCCCATTTGCCTTCCTGACAGCCTGCTGCACCTGCAAACCAACCTTTTGTGATTCATGCACAAGCACTCCCAAGTCCCTCTGCACAGTAGCATGCTGCAATTTTTTACTATTTAAATAATAATCTGCTCTTTCATTTTTTCTTCCAAAATGGCTGACCTTGCATTTACCAACTTTGTACTCCATCTGCTTCACCCTTGCCCACTCATTTAACCTATCTATATCTCTCTGCACACTCTCCGTATCTTCCCCAGAATATGCTTCACCTCTCATTTTAGTAACATAAGCACCACATTTGGTACCCTCTTCAAGATTGTTCATGTACATCATGAAAAGTCATGGACCCAGCATTGACCACTGCAGCACACCACTCACCACTGATTGCCAACCAGTGTATCACCCATGGATCCCAACTCTCTGCTTTCTATTAGTTAACCAATCCTCTATCCATGCTGATGCATCACCCCCAATATTATGCGTCCTTATCTTATGGATAAGTCTTTTCTGTGGCACCTTATCAAATACCTTCTGAAAATCCAAGTAAATAATGTCCACCTGTTCCCCTCTATCCACTGCGCTCATTATATCCTCAAAGAACTCCAGTAAGTTTGTCAAACAGAACCTGTCTTTGCTGAATCCATGCTGTGTCTGCCTAATGGATCATTTCTCCCCAGTTGCCTTGCTATTTCTTCTTTAACGATATTTTTAATGAGAGCATGCGATTTGTCGAGTATAGGGCCCCTAACTGCTGTTCAGTTGTTCCTAATATTCCATTTTCTCCCATGATACTTCAGTCTGTGGCACTGGCATAGAGTTGGCTCGTCCACAGGGCCCTGAACCCTTGAAATCTCGAAGATGCACATGTCTTCTAGGCCGCGTCCTTGGGATTTCAGAAGCCATCCAGTTGTGAGCCCCCAGCAGAGGGTCTCACCAACACAAAGAACCAAATTCTGAGGATAAATCCAGGTCAGGGTCTCCGACAGAACCCCATCAACCCTGAAAAGGAAAAAGTGAGAGACCTTAAAGGTCAAAATTAAGCTGTTTCTGCACATGAGCTCGAAGGAGTCGTGGTTAAGCACCATTGTAGCTCCACCCTTTCTTATATCCTCAGCCCACCATCTCCATGGTGACCATCAATGTTCCAGTACTTAGTCTGTTGCCTTCTCTATCTTGCTATTTCAAGTGCTCATTTAGATACTTGTTGAAGAACTGGTTGAAAATGAAGATGAATAAATGACATTCCTGCTACACCCATCCAGGTATCGTGCTTGCAAAGTACGGAGACTGGTGGAAACAGCAAAGGAAATTTTCACTCTTGACCCTGAAGAACTTTGGGCTTGGAAAGAAGTCCCTTGAATTGCGAATTGTGGAAGAGGCTGAATTTTTAATTCAAGGTTTTGAAAGTGAACAAGGTGGGTGATCCTGAGGAAGCAGCTGCTGTTCTTTGGTCCTGTGCTACCGTTGGTGTCTGGCACCTTGGTAAACCCTGTGTGTCACAGAAGGACAACAGGGCAGGGGCAAGCACCAGCAGTTCGGGTAATTGGTTTATTATTGTCACACTCAGATGATGGTGTGAGTGTGGAATGAGCTGCCAGCAGAAGTGAAAAATGTAGTTTCTTTTTTTTTGGTAATTTATCTTTTTATTGAAGTTCATCATCAAACAAGCATTTGTATAAGACGTATTTCAGATATTGTACATATATATCATATAATCATATATGTCACAAATCTCCACAAAGTACTTATCTGAGGGAGACACTTGTAGAAAAGAGCAAAAAGAAAAAAAACAAGCAAAAGGAAAAAACTATGTACAAGTAGGGAGTAATCTTTTTTTTTACAACATATTCATTGATTTCTGAGAACAAAATCAGGCCTATGAGGCAATATGTAGTTAAACTTTTTTTCCCAGTATGAATCAAATTGTTCCAGTTTATGATTAACAGATGCTGTTATCTTCTCCATTTTGTAAATGTCCATTGTAATTTCCATCCATGCATTTAAAGTTGGGCTCTCCTGTGATAACCATTTCCCAGTAAGAGTCTTTTTACCAGCCACCAACAGTATATTCATTAAATATTTATCTCTTTACAACCATTCTTGAGGTATATATCCAAAATATATGGTCTTACTCTCTAAGGGTATTTCACTTTTAAAGATGTCTTGCAGGGCATTGTGTATCCCCCTCCAATAGATTTTGATAACAGGGCAGTCCCAAAAAATATGATAAAGATTTGCATTTTGATTTCCACAATTTCTCCAGCAAACAGGGAGGTTATTATCAAAATGGGTTTTCTGAGAGGGTGTAATAAAATATCAAGTTTTTCCATCCAAACTCCCTCCATTTCTGTGATCTAGTACACTTCCATTGATACCTCCATATTATTGTCCATTCTTTCTCAGATATAATTATCCCTCCTTTCTTCTCCCAGTTTGTTTTAATGTATGAAGTCGAATGTGTTTTAAGATTTGACAACTCCTTATACATGCTTGAAATGATTCTACTACTGTTATCTGAATTATGTGCTTTTCTAAATAGCTCTATCAAGCATGTACTTGCCTTGGTTACATTTTTAAGCGTCTTATTAACATATTTTCGCATCTGTAAATACCAACAAAAATTTTGGTTTCTACTAGGTGTTTCTCTTTAAGCATTTCAAAACTGAACAGTGTTCCTTCTTTCATTACGTTGCAAAGAACTGCTATTCCTTTAGCTGTCCAGTCCTTAAATCTAGCATCCAATTTATTTGGTGTAAAATCCGAGTCAGATGCACACCATTTAAGAATTGCAATATCTCCCTCTAGATTATAGACAATAGCCAATAGACAGTAGGTGCAGGAGTAGGCCATTCTGCCCTTCTAGCCAGCACTGCCATTCACTGTGATCACGGCTGATCATACACAATCAGTACGCCATTCCTGCCCTCTCCCCATATCCCTTGACCCCGCTATCTATAAGAGCTCTATCTAACTCTCTCTTGAAAGCATCCAGAGACTTGGCCTCCACTGCCTTCTGGGGCAGCGCATTCCACATACCCACCACTCTCTGGGTGAAAAAGTTTTTCCACATCTCAGCTTTAAATGGCCTACCCCTTATTCTCAAACTGTAACCTCTAGTTCTGGACTCACCCATCAGAGGGAACATGCTTCCTGCCTCCAGCATGTCCAATCCCCTAATAATCTTATATGTTTTAATCAGATCCGCTCTCATCCTTCTAAATTCCAGTGTATACAAGTCCAGTTGCTCCAATCTTTCAACATATGACAGTCCAGCCATTCCGGGAATTAACCTCGTGAACCTATGCTGCACTTCCTCAATAGCAAGAATGTCCTTCCTCAAATTTGGAGACAAAAACTGCACGCAATATCTTATATTATATTAATTTCTTTTATAGTAGATTATATTCTTTTATAGTAGTTTTCCATATTTTTAGAGTTAATTTCACCCATGGGTTATCAATAGTATTTATATACCTTTGCAGGTTGTTATCAGCCAAAATTGCTTGTATGGGGATGGGAAGTACCCGCTCCTCAAAGTTTTTCCATTGAGCGTCATACGATGGGTTGCACCAACATATCACAGCTCTCAACTGTGCTGCAAAATAATAATCTCTAAAAGAAGGTAGACCCCATTCCCCCCCCCCTTTTCCTTTACTAATTGCAAAGTTTTGAGATGAACTCTCGGCCTTTTACCTTGCCAAATATACCTTGCTAACATCTTGTTCCATTCATTGAATTGATATTGATTAATTTCTATTGGTAGGGTCTGAAAGAGATATAACATTCTGGGCAGTATATTCATATTAATAGACTCAATCCTTGAACTGAGACTGAAAAAAGGAATCAGGTTCCATCTTGTCACATCTTCCTTAAGGATCCCTAATTCTATGAATTGTATTTTCAGCTATCTTTTTTTTCAGTTTCCACACCAGTATTTTCATAGATTTTGATCCACTTTCATAATGTCTCTTTCAGAAACATTAAATCTTTCCTGATTTCTTGTGTAGCCAAACTATTAATTTCATTCATATTTTTAAAAATTTCCCCTAAAGTATCCTGTGCCAAATTCAATTTGTGTTTTTTCTCTAGTTCCTTCAGCCCATTTTGTAATTCCTCTAATGTTTTATTCCTTATTTTTTTCTTATATGAAGCTATCGCTATAATTTTCCCTCTTAAGACAGCCTTCAGAGTGTCCCATAAAATGGGGGGTGAAACCTCACCATTATCATTAAATTCTAAGTAGAGACCAATTTCTTTTTTAATTTGTTCCTTAAAGTACAGATCATTGAATAGACTTGAATTCAGTTTCCAAATAGTATTCTTTGGTTGCAGGTCAAAATCAACAGATAAATATATAGGTGCATGGTCACTTACATCTATTGTCCCAATTCCACAGGTGTTTATTTTGTCTTTGTCTTTTCCAAATGTTATGAAATAGTCTATTCTTGTATGTACAGAATGGGGAGCAGAATAATGAGTGTAAACCCTTCTGTCGGGGAAAAGGTCCCTCCAACATCATCAAAAAGTGTATTAACTTTCTTATGTAAAGATTTTGTTTCATTGTTTTTTCTATTCAAAGAGTCTAAGTTTGGTTGTAATTGTAACTTTAAGTCTCTCCCACATATCAGGAGACCTTCTGTTTCCACTACCATAATATCAGTAATTTTCTGAAAGAAACCAATATCACTTCCCGTTCAATAGACACACAACAGTGAGATAGAGGCTGTCCTGGAGTCCGGAGGTATGTACCTTCAGGCTGTTAGATCTGCCCAGTGGGAGGGGAGACAAGAGGGAATGTTGCCCTCTCCACTCACCTCTACATGGGCATTTCAAAGGGATTGACCATTTCAGCTCAAATCATCTCCAGTTTCCTAATGTTTTTGCCAATGGAAAGAGGGGCTTTGGAATCAGAGCTATCACCCAGGGTGGAGGATGTGTTAATGTTTAATCTGTCCCTTTAAGGTGTAACAGGCCCTCCTGTAGAGGAATGAAGCTCTGTCAGCTGCTTCTGTTGGTGTTCAGAAGCAACTGGCAACTATTTCTATTGATGTTGCCCTTCCATCAAAGTGAAGTAGCTCCAAATTGCTTCATAGGAGAGTACCCAGATCAAAAGCACCAAATTAGTCAACAGAGGAACATTAGGCAATGTGAGCAAACACTGGATCAAAGGTTTCCAGAGGTTCAGAGCTGGAAATGACCTGGGTGAATGGACACACAGAGAGGGAACTGAATATCCCTCCCTTATAGTTGATTTCAATGTTGGGTTTTACTCATAAGGCATCCCCTTAACTCTTGATTCTCCTGTAGCCCAAGTGAATATAGAACTGAGGCAGTGGAAGGTGCAGCTTGTGTTGTAATAAGGAAAATGGCAGAAGGCTCTGGAGATTGGGCAGAAGAACAGTTCCCAGTGAGTTATAGTGCAGGAGAAAGTGGCAGAGATTGCAAAAGTTGAAAGAGGCTGAAAGAACTAATTTCTTATCATTTATTTAGGTCTCCCTTTTGATCCACATTTCCATTTAACTTATGCGACCTCGAATATCATCTGCTCAATTGTCTTCGGTGAGCGCTTTGAAAACAGTGATAAGAAGTTCCGTAGACTTTTGCACATACTTGAAGAAAGCTTTGTGTTGGAAGGTGCATTTTGGGGTCAGGTAAGGACTGTTCATTCAATAATTCACAAACACTTGTGGACTGTGTAGGCTTCTGCCTTATTAGTCAGCCTCAAATTTCCATCAGTCTGTAGTGGTGCAGAGAGAAGAATGGAGTCATTAATGCAGGTGGACAACCTGCAGCTGAGCCCACCAGTTCTGATACAAACAGAAGAAGCAAGTTATCTGAAACTGTTGTCTTTGATGTTGGTTCCAGAAGGTTGGAACAGGACTGGATGGAAGTTGAGGTGATATTCCTTAAGCTGATGTATCAGTGTTGGAGGCCACAGACAGATTGTTCAGAATAGAAGACTAAACTTATGATTTTTCTCTCTCTGACACCACTAACACTGTCTGATATGCTGGATATTTCCTATTTGTACATGTTCCTCCCTCTGTCTCTCTCCATCTCTCCATCCTTGATAATCAGTTGGCTTCGATGACAGTCAGTAAAACCATTAGTTGACAAGTTCACCTTATTTCTTTTGCCCAATTAATCCACCTGTACATACATCATTTCTGCAATCTGCAATTTTAAACCAAAGTTTTCTCTCTTTCACAACTCTAAGCTCCGGACAAAGTCTACTTTTCTGAAAGTACCCCGGCCTGCTGAATGCTTCCAGCATTTTCTGTTTTTATTTCAGATGTCTAGTATCTGCAGATTTTACTTTGAGTTTTCCAAAGTTCTGAGGACAGATATCTTGTGAAATATTAGCAAGTGGTGGAAATAGAGCAGATGTCAGGAAGGGATTCCTTAAAGGAAAGACATCAGGGTTAGAATTGGGTATCTGAGTAAAGAGACTCTCAGTCTTTGTACTTGTTCTGCTCACAGATTTACTTTCAGAAAGTTCCCTTCAGCTCTCACACTGGGACTTTGGTGCCAGATTAATTGGTTTTCCCAGTCTTTGGGTATTGTAAAAAATAAATGTGGCACAATAACTTCTCCAGTGAAGATTAAAGGAAGAGCAGGAAGTGGATTCAGGAAAGCAATACACACATAAAGCTGGAGGGACTCAGCAGGTCAGGCAGCATGTATGAAAGTGAATAAACAGTCAAAGTTTTGGACCGAGACCCGGCTTCAGAACTGAGGAAGAGTTTCAATGGAACAAAAGGCTGATAAATGAACCCTGTGGGCCATGCAGCATCTGTGGAGGGAATATGGTAACTGATATTTCAAGTCGAGACACTTCACAAAGCACCTCCACCCAACTCTTTCTCTGCTATGTTATCAACTGTATCGGTTTGTTTCCTGCACCTACGCAGAACTTGTTAACTTCAACTTTCCTACCAACTTCCAGCCTATCCTCAAATTAACTGGAATTATTTCCCACTCCTCTCTACCTTTTCTTTGCCCCTCCGTCTCCACTTCGGGAGGCAAACTATCCACTGACATTTGCTGAATTTAGCTGAAGGTCACGACCGGAAGCCTCAACTGTCCATTTGCCTCACGGATGCTGCACGACGTGTTGAGTTCCCGCAGCAGTTTGTTCTTCAGTCCGCACTCCAGCACCTGCAGTCTCTTGTGATTTGTGCTTTAAGGGAGAAAATGAATCTGGGCTCCAGAGAGTTTAACAGACAAGTGGGATTTTGGAGCTTCTGTGTGTGGAATGAAGTGTGAAACCAGGGTCCCAATGCATCTGGGGGCTGGGAGGGGGACAGTGAGACCTGGAGCCCCAAATATCAGGGGGTAGTAAAATCTGGGGCCACAACATATCAGAGGTGCAGTGTGAACCAGGACCTAAAGTATTAGAGGGACAGTTGGAACTGGGACACAATGTGTCAGAGGTGTGGTGGGAACTGGGGCCCAGTGAATGTAGAGGGGCTGTGAGAATCTGCTAGAGGCTAAGCTGTCAGTTTTTCAAATAGTCAGATAGATTATTGTATCTGGCTTCCCCAATCCAGCTCATCTTATCCTGCCTTGATTCTGTATTTCTGTCAAAATTGAAATTTCTGTTCATTATTTTAAGGAACGTCAGAGAGCTGAAGATGATGTATTTAATTTCTAACTCTGTCTCTGTTGCAGTTGGTGAATACGTTCCCCTTCCTGTATTACCTCCCAGGACCGCAAAATAAAATATTTCAAAATCAGGACAAAATGGCTCAATTTTTGCAAGAAATAATCACAAGTCACAAGGAATCATGGGATCCAAATTATACCAGGGACTTTATTGATGCTTTCTTAACACAACAGGAGAAGGTAGGTGGTAATTACTGAAGCATCCGAGAGGCAGTGTTTTGTGTCCTTGTATTTCCCACCTTTCTCCCATTGCTGGTCCTTAGCAGGAAACGTCACTGCAGCATCCCACACTCAGTACTTGTTTAGGTAGCAAGACCACATCAGCTTTCCTCAGGTTCTCACTTGTCTAAACTTTGTGGCTGAAAACCCACAAGAAATCATCCTTGTGAGCTCCCCAGGACATACTCACCTTTCAGAGTCCTACAGTACAGAGGCTGCCTCTCTGCTCAACTCACCCATTCTGATCGAGATGCCCAACTCTGCTAATCCCAATCCCTTATTCCTTTCCTTCCTTGTACTTCCAAATAATGCGGTAATTCCACCCACCTCTACCACTTCCTCTGGCAGATCGTTCTATATTCTCACTATCCTTTGTGTAGAAAATCTCTTGCAAATTTTCCCCTCTCATCTTAAACCAATGTCCCCTAGTTTTATGCTCCTAACTCTGGGGGGAGCATTGTGACTATCCGCCTTATCAATGCCCTGATAAAACTCTATAATATCACCCCTCAGCATCCTGTTATCTGGGAAGCCTATCCAATCTCTCCTTGCCTTCCTTTCCTAGAGATTCCTGACCAGAACTGCACGCTCATTGATATGTCACCACAATGTGAAACTCTTTAAAGCAGGTTGACTGACTTCAGCACTATTCCTGCAAAATAATCCTTCAGTTCTATCCATTAACACTACTTTCCCTAACTGCATCTTAGGTGAGGAACACACCGAACACAAGCTTCCTGGAGAACAAGATGATTGGGACATTACTAAGCCTCTTTGCTGCAGGTACAGAGACCACGTCCACCACCCTAAGCTGGGGCTTGCTCTTCATGGTGTTACATCCAGATGTGCAGTGTAAGTAGAACAACGTCTCTGCCAGGCCCATTACCAGCCATGCATTGGTGTGAATGGAAGGTGTGGAGAAAGGGTGCAACAGTACCAGAGAGGGTGAAGAATGTTATTAGTAAAACTATTAATTTTCAGGCTAAAGATCCAAATATTAACAACAGCATTTGAATCTCTAAGTTAATGAAAACCCATTGTTTAAGTGCTACTCACCTGGCATTTCTATGACTTTTCTACATATGGATTGGTTGCTGTACATCCTAACATACAACAGTGACGACATTGCCAAAGTTTCCCTCAGTAATAGGACACATTGGGACTTTTGAGTGGATGAAAGATATGAGTAAAACACGAGTTCCTCCTTTCAGTGAAAGCTTGAAAACTGTTCTTGTTTTGTTCCTGCAGCTCAGGTTCACGAGGAGATTGACAGAGTGATTGGGAAGGGTCGAAGGCCAAGGTTGGAAGACCGGGAGGAGATGCCATTCACTAACGCTGTTATCCATGAAACACTACGCTTGGGGAATATTGTTCCGATCTCAGTGGCACATGAAACGTACAGAGATACCACAGTCATGGGTTACACCATCCCAAAGGTACAATCTGGAGCTAATCTTAATCGTTCCCTTTCTGACCTTCAATTCTCTGAATGATCTGAAAGCAGTTACCTAAAAATTGGGCTTCAGATGTTGTTCATGTGCAAAGTGGGAAATAATACCCAAAGGAGTTTCTACAAACAATTGTGAGGTTATAGTGAAGTATCTGAAAAGTATCTGTGTGGTTCACAGAGAACTATGCAGTAAAATGTGAACTATTTCACAAGGCACACAACCCACTAAGAGGAATGATATCCACTCTGCTATACATCAAACCCACGAGAACATCAGCCCTCAAAGACACTTTCCCAGTAAGCAGAAACAGCGCCCGTACGTAGTGACAGGACGAGTCAGTGGTATGGGAGAGGTACTTCAGTTTAAGGTCTTTAATCACTGACATTTACTGTGAAGTTTGTCGTTCTGTGGCAGTGGAAGACAAAAACAATACTATAACTAACAAAATATATAAGTGCAAAAGTAAATAATGAGGCAATACAAATGGCTTACCCCTCTAATCCTATCCATTCAACTAACTGGCAAAAGGTCTCTCAAATGTAATTACAGTTCCTGTCTCTGGCAGCTTATTCCAGATACGGTGATAAATGTCCCCTGCAGATCCCGTTTAACCCTCCTTCCTCTCACCCTACAGCAGCGTCACAGGCCACAGTGTCAGGCTGATGAGTTGCTAAGGTGGGAAGAGAATGGAGGATGGAATTTAATCCCCATAAATGAGCTTCTGGAGGCTTATTGGACAGTGTTGGACAGTCTTCACTTTCAGTTGGGGATAGGTAAATATTGGAAATAATTGAGATAATCAAGGAATTTGTGCAGGAGGTGAGATAAGACCTGGGGTCGATCTGTCACAATCAAACTGAATGGCAGAGAAGGCTTGAGAGAGTGAGTAGCCTACTCCCACTCCTATTTTCCTGCATCCTTATGTTTGTCAGTAAACATTTTTATTCCATATTTCATTCTGGATCTCCCACTTGCTCACTGGAAATCCCATTTACTCCCTCTGGATCATGTACAACTTTCCCCTTCCCCAGCTGGTGTTCTGATCTCACTTCTCTTAGCCTGTCTAGTTAGGAATCCCACTACTCCTCCAGGCAGTGAGAACAGCGAGAAGAGTTTAAAAGGAGACAGCCTTATAGAGCGGGGTCAGAGGAGTGGGTGACAGAGTAGAGGGAGACAGAGTAGGAAGGCTTTGGCTCAACGGGGCTTAGGCGATAACGCTTTGAGGTGAGGTAGGTTGCCTGTGTAGAATACAGACAGGAAGTATATGTGTGAGGCCTGTGTTTTGTGCTTAGTGTTAGATGTGGGAGGTCCGGGAGACTCCCAGCCTCCTTGACAGTCACATCTGCACCAGGTGCGTCGAGCTGCAGCTCCTTAGGGACGTGTTAGGGAACTGGAGATGCAGCCCGATGACCTTCGTCTGGTCAGGGAGAGTGAGGAGGTGATAGAGAGGAGCTATAGGCAGGTGGTCACACCGGGGCCTCAGGAGACAGATAAGTGGGTAACAGTCAGGAGAGGGAAGGGCAGGAGTCAGAGGCTAGAGAGCACCCACGTGGCTGTACCCCTTGATAATAAGTACTCCTGCTTGAGTACTGTTGGGGGAGACGGTCTACCTGGGGGAAGCAACAGTGGCTGTGCATCTGGTATGGAGTCTGGCCTGATGGCTCAGAAGGGTAGGGAAAGGAAGAGGATGGCAGCAGTGATAGGGGACTCTATAGTTAGGGGGTCAGACAGGCGATTCTGTGGACACAGGAAAGAAGCACGGATGGTAGTTTGCCTCCCAGGTGCCAGGGTCCAAGATATCCTGAAGTGGGAAGGAGAACAGCCAGAGGTCATGGTACATATTGGTACCCATGACATAAGCAGGAAAAGGGAGGAGGTCCTGAAAGCAGACTACAGGGAGTTAGGAAGGAAGTAGAGAAGCAGGACCACAAAGGTAGTAATCTCGGATTACTGCCTGTGCCTCGGACAGTGAGTGTAGGAATAGAGTGAGGTGGAAGATAAATGCGTGGCTGAGGGATTGGAGCAGGGGACAGGGATTCAGATTTCTGGATCATTGGGAGCTCTTTTGGGGCAGGAGTGACCTGTACAAAAAGGACGGGTTGCTCTTGGATCCCAGTGGGACCAATATACTGGCAGGGAGGTTTTCTAAGGCCATAGGATTAAACTAGGATTGTTGGGGGGTGTGAGCCTAACTGAAGAGAAGGAGGAAGAGGTTGTTGGCTCACAAATAGAGAAAGCTTGGAGACAGTGTATGAGGGAGGATAGGCAGGTGATAGAGAAGGGACGTGCTCAGACCGATGGATTGAGATGTGTCTATTTTAATGAAAGGAGTATGATGAATAAAGCGATGAGCTTAGAGCGTGGATCAGTACTTGGAGATATGATGTGGTGGCCATTACAGAGACTTGGATGGCTCAGGGGCAGGAATGGTTACTTCGAGTGCCAGGCTTCAGATGTTTCAGAATGGGACGCGAAAGAGGTGGGGGCGTGGCACTGCTGATCAGAGATAGTGTCACAGCTACAGAAAAGGAGAAAGCCATGGAAGGATTGTCTACGAATCTCTGTGGGTGAAAGGGATCAATAACTCTACTTGGTGTTTTTATAGACCATCCGATGTTAACAGGGACATCGAGGAGGAGATAGGGAGACAGAGATTCTGGAAAGGTGCAATCATAACAGGGTTGTCATGGTGGGAGATTTTAATTTCCAAAATATAGATTGGCATCTCCCTAGAGCGAGGGGTTTAGATGGGGTGGAGTTTAAGTGTGTTCAGGAATGTTTCTTGACGCAATATGTAGATAAGCCTACAAGAGGAGAGGCTCTACTTGATCTGGTATTGGGAAATGAACCTGGTCAGTTGTCAGATCTCTCAGTGGGAGAGCATTCTGGAGATAGTGATCACAACTCTATCTTCTTTATCATAGCATTGCAGAGGGATAGGAACAGACAAGTTAGGAAAGCTGATAGTAAGGGGACATATGAGGCTATCAGGAAGCATAAATTGGAAACAGTTGTTGTCAGGGAAAAGTATGGAAGGAATGTGGCAAATGTTCAGGGGATCTTTCTCTGGAGTTCTGCATAGGCATGTTCCAATGTGACAGGGAAAGGATGGTAGGGTACAGGAACCATGGTGTACAAAGGCTGTTGTAAATGTAGTCAAGAAGAAAAGAAGAGCTTACAAAAGGTTCAAAAATCTAGGTAATGATGGAGAGCTGGAAGATTATAAGGCTAGCAGGAAGAAGCTTAAGAATGAAGTTAGGAGAGCCAGAAGGGGCCATGAGAAGGTCTTGGCAGACAGGACTGAGGAAAACCCCAAGGCATTCTACAAGTATGTTAAGAGCATGAGGATAAGATGTGAGAGAACAGGACCAATCAAGTGTGACAATGGAAAAGTGTGTATGGAACTGGAGGAGAAAGAAGAGGTCCTTAATATGTACTTTGTTCCAGTATTCACTACGGAAAAGGATCTTGGTGATTGTATGGATGACTTACAGCGGACTGAAAAGCTTGTGCGTGTAGATATTAAGAAAGAAGATGTGCAGGAGCTATTACTTCAAAAGCTGGAGTTTTTGGAAAGCATCAAGTTGGATAAGTCACTGGGACCGGATGAGATGTATCCCAGGCTACTGTGGGAGGTGAGGGAGAAGATTGCTGAGCCTCTGGCAATGCTCCTTGCATTATTGATGGGGACGGAATACATTCCGGAGGATTGGAGGGTTGCGGATGTTGTTCCCTTATTTAAGAAAGAGAGTAGAGATAGCCCAGGAAATTATAGACCAGTGAGTCTTACTTCAGTGGTTGCTAAGTTAATGGAGAAGATCCTGAGAAGCAGAATTTATGAACATTTGGAGAGGCATAATATGATTAGGAATTGTCAGCATGGCTTTGTGAAGCAGGTCATGTCTGATGAACCTGACTGAATTTATCGAGGATGTGACTAAACGCATTGATGATGGTGGAGTAGTAGATGTAGTGTACAGTCAGTCCTCCTTATCCGTGGATTTCGTATGCGCAGATTCAACCAACTGTGGATTGGGAAAACTCGAAAGTTCTCTCTGCAGCACCGGTTGCTTGAGCACGTACAGGCTATTTTTTTCTTGTCATTATTCCCGAAACAATACAGTCTAATAACTATTTACATAGCATTTACATTGTATTAGGTATTATAAGTAACCTAGAAATGACTTAAAAGTACAGGCAGTCCCCAGGTTATGAATGAGTTCCATTCCTGAGTTTTTCTGTAAGTCGGATTTGAAGTCGGAACAGGTACATCCGGTATTAATTAGCGTCAGTCAGACGTTTTTCTTAGTATATAGTACATATTGTACCTTTCTATGCATATAAACCACTTAAGAAACATACATATTTCAATAATTTAACCACTGCGTTGCTTAGTATTAATTGTAACTTTCATCGGGGTAGAGCCTTTCACATGATCCATTAAAATTGTCCCTTTTGTTGACCGACTGAAGCCTAACGCTTTACCAATGACCGAAGGCATTTCACTTCTTTCTGATTGCTTAATTACTTCCACCTTATTTTCAATCGCGATTATAATTATTTTCATGAACAGAAACACTGCAGATTCAGAGCTGCGCCGCTAGGTCCAAATGTCCACTGCACGGAAACATGTTAAATAAAGTCCAGGGTTCCGCTGGGTCCTAAAGACCACAGAACTGATACATGTTAAATAAGGGAATTTAGCATCCGCGAATTTTGGTAACCACGGGGGGGGGGGGGGGGGCCCGGAACCAATCCCCCGCGGATAAGGAGGGCCGACTGTAAATGGATTTCATCAAGGCTTTTGACAAGGTACCCTATGCAAGGCTTATTGAGAAAGTAAGGAGGCATGGTATCCAAGGAGAAATTGTTTTGTGGATCCAGAACCTGTTTGCCCACAGAAGGCAAAGAGTGGTTGTAGACGGGTGATATTCTGCATGGAGGTCGGTCGCCAGTGGTGTGCCTCAGGGATCTGTTCTGGGACCCTTACTCTTGGTGATTTTTATAAATGACCTGGATGTAGAAGTGGAGGGATGGGTTAGTAAATGTGATGAGGCAAAGGCTGGAGGTGTTGTGGATAGTGTGGAGGGCTGTCAGAGATTACAGTGGAACATTGATAGGATGCAAAAATGGGCAGAGAAGTGGCAGATGGAGTTCAAACCGGATAAGTGTGAGGTAGTTCATTTTGGCAGGTGAAATGTGATGACAGAATATAATGTAGCCCCTGGCTAGCCTCAAGCTCGCTCAACTCGCTTCCGTCTAGGGGGAGCAGCCTTCAGCCCCGCCAGACTGGATAATCAGCTTGTGTGGATGCTGTGTGATGTCCGAATCCCGCCAAGTAAAAGACAGTACAGCATATGCGATTAAATGATTACACTTTATAGAGATTACTAGAACTAAGTGATTAATAATGATACAGTACATATGAAGGAATATAAAGTATATATGAAAAGTATAAAAGTATATATGAAATAAAGAAAAGGCACCAAAACTTATCAAAGTCCAACCACTTCGTGCACAGCCGTTGGGAGCTCAAATATCGAATTCTTCTTGCCACCATTCGATCCCCTCAGACCTCCTCGACTCTCAGCTCAGGACCACCCAAAATGATCAACCGAACACGTCTGTCTTCATCTCCTCTCCTCGCCGAACCTCCTGGCCTCGGACCCCCGCTCGGGGTCCGTTCTGTCGCCCAGCTTACAGCATCGCGTCCTCTCTCTCTCAACCCCTTGCGCCGACTCCCCAAAAGCCCGCCAACAATAGCTTACAGAAGAGAGAGAATAACATTAATCCCAATTGGTTAACAAATGAATATAATTCTCGTTATCGGTAATTTTAACCCAAACAAAACTGCGAGAAAATCACTTATGACGAAGAAGCATTCCTACTTTTAACAAAACAAAGAAGCCATTTTGATTAACATACGCAGTAACAAAGGAAAAGAAGAAATCCCCTTACAATAGTATTAATGGTAGGACTCTTGGCAGCGTGGAGGATCAGCGGGATCTTGGGGTCCGAGTCCATAGGACACTCAAAGCTGCTGCTCAGGTTGACTTTGTGGTTAAGAAGGCACATGGTGCATTGACCTTCATCAATCATGGGACAGAGTTTAGAATGCCCAGAGGTAATGTTGCAACTATGTAGGACACTGGTCAGACCCCACTTGGAGTACTGTGCTCAGTTCTGTTCACCTCACTACAGGAAGGATGTGGAAACCATAGAAAGGGGGTTTACAAGGATGTTGCCTGGATTGGGGAGCATGCCTTATGGGAATAGGTTGAATAAACTCGACCTTTTTTCCTATGACCGATAGATGATGAGATGCAACCTGACAGAGGTGTATAAGATGATGAGAGGAATTGATCATGTGGATAGTCAGAAGCTTTTACCCAGGGCAGCGGTGGTGGAGGCTGAAACGATAGGGTCTTTTAAGAGACTCCTGGACAGATATATGGTGCTCAGAAAAATAGAGTGCTATGTGTAACCCTTGGTCATGTTTTCGGTAAGGACATGTTCGACACAGCTTTGTGGGCCGAAGGGCCTGTATTGTGCTGTAGGCTTTCTATGTTCTAAGTTCTATGTTTAATCATTCCTCTTTGGAGTCCATCCCAATTTCCTTCCTCTGCCACCCAGCATTGCAAATTACACCCTCCCCATCTCCTGTAAAGAGGTCTGCTCTGCCAGATGCCTACTTTGAACCCCCACCTGCTCACCTTCAATCTCCATTACACCCCAATCCAGAACAATCCCATTTCATCACCACATCCTCAGGCATGTCATCACTTATTTCCCTGCCTTGTTATTCCACATCAGATGTCCCCCTGGACATCAATTGGACCAGGTGAACCAGGAAATCCTCTTGGACCTTCATACCTCCTCTGTCCAAGTTGACCTTGCTGGCCTCTTGGTCCAGGCTCATTGTCTGCAACAGTGGGATCTGGCTCTAGACAGACTATTGTTCTCATAGGCATGGTCCTAAAGAAGTCACTGGGCAGGTGATGATGAAATCAGTGCATTTGCTTGGAAATTATCCTCATAACTGGAGAAATTAAGCTGTAATGCAGGTCACTGTGAAGTATACTTGACTGGCACTTGGAGAGGTACATGGATAGGAAAAGGTTCAGAGGGATTTGGGCCAAATGTGGATGAATGGGACTAGTTCAGATGAGAACCTCGGTTAGTACAGGCCAGTTGGACCAAAGGGTCCTTTGCTGTGCTTTATGACATTCTGAGTGAAGACTGCTCTATTCACTTTGAGCCAACAAACCTCTCAAAACATTGCCAACATAGTAGTAGTGAAGGTGAAGCATATTGTGGAATTAGATTGAATATCTTCTGTCTGTGATGACTTACAATCACTGGGCTACAAGGCATAGATCTCAGTCCAAAGACCAGAAAATAATTCTCTTCATTGCTCTGTGGGTCTGTTACTAATGTTTCCCTAATGTATCTCTTCGATTAATATTTAGGGAACAATGATTATTCCAAACATTTCCTCTGCCTTGTTTGATGAAGATACTTGGTTGACTCCACATCAGTTTAATCCAGGACACTTCCTCGATTCCGATGGGAAGTTTGTGAGGCCAGAAGCTTTCATCCCATTCTCAGCAGGTAATGTAGGGTTTGTGGATCATCAAATGTAGCAACGTTTGCAGCTGTGATTGTGGATATCCAAGCTTCAATCTCCCGTGCTCTGGAGAGGGAGGCTGCTGGCTGATTCCTGCATTTGTAGCATTCTCTTCATCAACTTCTAAATTTAAGTTAACTCCCAAAAGTCTTTCCCGCCACCCCAGTGCTGAAAGAGAACTTCATGCATTAGCTAACTACAATGAATAGAATGAACACTTGTTTAACTATGATAAAGTCTGGAAGTGTACTACTTCTCTAAGAGATGAGATGGGTTTGGATAAGGCAGAATTATATTCGGACTTCAAGACTATAATAGGTAGTCGTTTCTGTTCAGCGTGACCCTGCGGTGATTCTCAGTCTTTTTCTGTGATACTAGCCTGTCCTATCCTTCACCCTACAGGTCATCGTGCGTGTTTGGGGGAGCAACTGGCAAAGACAGAGCTCTTCATCTTCTTCACGTCCATGCTCCAAAGATTCACGTTGTTTCTCCCGGAAAATGAGCCAAGACCAAGCTACAAGGAAGCTCGATTCGGAATTACCCTCTGCCCACTGCCATATCGACTCTGTGTTAAAACCAGATAGGGATGGATATTCACCATCTGGGGTCAGGAGGCTTTTTGCTAAACTCAGATTCAAAATGCTGATTTTTTTATTAAAGATCTTTATTGTTAATCATTAACTCGTACTAATTTACCAGTCCTCTTGAGAAACAATCCAGTCCAAGGTTAGGAAACCTATCATTGAATTAATTGGGACTATGACCTAATCAGAAGAAACAATACTTCTTTATTCATACAGCATGGAGTAGGCCTTTCCAGCTTTTCGATCCCCAGCAACCACTGACAAACCCAATTAGCCCTAACCTAATCACATTTACAATAACCCATTATCCTACCCAACAGGGTATGTCTTTGGATCCGGAGAAACCCACACTTTCCATAGGGGAGGCCATACAGCAATTCCTTACAGAAAGGGGCCGGAAATGAGGTCCAAACTCCAGAACATCCTGAGCTGTAATAACATCGTGCTAACCACTTCACTACCGTGGTTCCCTGTTATTGTCTGTGTTAAACTGAGGCTCCAACAGTCCATCCTGATGGATGTAGTTCTGAAATTAACAAATGTAGATGTGGGCATCACTAGATGATGGGCAAAAACCCCCAATAAAAACATTAGAAAGCAGTAAAGGAGTGAAGTTACAAACATGAAAGTGTAGTGACCATTCCTCATCCCCGATCTGAGAGGGATCTCTTCGCAGACCAGTCTTTCATTGACAGGCAACTTACTCATCTGCAACTCATCTCGTTTGTGAAGAATTATGCTTATGTTTGGAAATCCTTTATTGATCCATAATCTCTATTACAACTACTCCTCAAAATAAATGTGTTCTACTTGTTTAATCTTTTTTGGTAGCTGAAACCATGTTTTCATTAGTTGGGAGGGGGATCTCATCACTCAAAAGAGTAATTATTGGCAGCTACGATCCTTCAGAAAAGAGATAAAGTAGTTAATTATTCTTTGCATTATAGAATGATACAGTATAATCTCCCTGATGTGAGGGTGCTGTCTGATTTCTATGTCTTTACTTCAGAATGGACACACTCATTATCATCACAAGATATAATTTATGCAGAAGAAACAGGGAGTGATACTCTTGAACTAGAAAGTGAACAAGGTAGTAATTATTTTTTAAGAGTGAAATCCTTACTGATGCACAGTCTTCCAAACGTACTTTCATGGTTATATTTTGGGTGATGCTCCAGAGCAAGACCCCACAGCTTCTGGCATCCAAACTCTGGTTCAGCAGGAACCATCTGCCAAGATTTGGGGAAAAATCACTGAAGATGGTTCTTCTTTTTGCTAATAGTGAAGCAGGATTTGTGTTGGTTGAGTGTTCTGAGCATCCATTGGGTAGGAATTCATTCTAGTTGCTGTGGATCAGGATTTCCAAAATGTTAGCTTGCAGGATGAGTTGGTAGTAAGGTAAGCTAATGCAATGTTAGCATTCACTTCAAGAGGACTTGAATATAAAAGCATTAGTGTACTGGTGTATCCACACTGGGAGTATTGTGAGCAGTTCTGGACCCCTTATTTAAGAAAGGATGTGTTGGCAATAGAAAGAGCCTAGAGAAGGTTCAGGAGAATGATGTCAGGGTTGAAAGGGTTAACATATGAGGAGCATTTCATGATTCTGGGCCTCTATGTACTGGAGTTTTTACAAGAATGAGAAGGGAATCTCATTTTAAACCTACCAGATATTGAAAGGAGCAGATAGGTTGGACATGCAGGAAATTCAACAGTGGAAAAACCTAGGACCAGAGGACAAGGCCTCAGAACAGAAGGACATTCCATTGCAACAGAGATGAGGAGAATTTTTTAGCCGGAGGGTGGTGAATCTGTGGAATTCAGTGTCACAGAAAAATGAGAGGATCCTATCGAATATTGAAAGGCCTACATAGAATGGATATTGAGAGGATCTTTCCAATGGTGATGGAGTCTAGAACCAGAGGGCACGGGCTCAGAATACAAGAACGTCGCCTTAGAAAAGGCACGAGGAGAAATTTCTCAAGTCAGATTTCATTGCCACAGACAACTGTATACAACAAGTCATTGGATGTATTTAAAGCAAAGGTTGATAGGTTCTTGATTAGTTGGCAGGTTAATGGTTACAGGGGGAAAAAAGGGGAATGGGGTTGAGAGAGACAATAAATCAGCCATGTTCAAATGGTTCAGAAGACTTGATGACCTGAATGGCCTAATTCTGCTCCTATCCCTTAAAGTCATAGGTGGGATGAAGGTGGCTCCATTCCCAATGACTTGGCTTGTCCCATCACCAATTTCACCAGTGGGCACATTATTCAATCATGCTTTGGACCTACCAAACCATGAGATTTCCTCTCTAAGCAATGCCTTCAGAATTACCAAGTAGGTCCTAGACAATTATTCTGTCAGTGTATTCATTCACCAACTGATTTTTAACTTACAGCAATCAAGCAGAACAAACTTTTACTGAAAGCTAATCAATTTCTTTTAGCATATTGTTTAGTTTTGACCAATCGTTCTGAATATTGTGTTAATTTGCATATTCTGTTATATAGCTGAGTGATGGCTTAATTATACAATGGATTGTTGTCACCTTATATATTGGTTTCCAAACTTGTTTGAAGATATAAAATAAAGGACGTGTAAAGCAAATCCATCGGAGTCTGAATCTGAAGTGCAATTGCCGATGAGCTGAGATAGTAACTCTAATCAGAATAAATCTCATTTCATACAGTAAATTGGTTTATTGTTGTCCTTTGTACCGAGGAACCACAAAGAACTTGGCTTTCTGTTCCATTCCTACAGGTCACTTGATCAAAGCAGTACAAGAGAAAAGCAGTAAGAGATTGCAGAATGCAGTGTTACAGTGACAGAGGAAGTGCAGTGCAGGCAGACAACAAGGTGCAAGGGCCGTGACGATTGCAAAGTCAAAAGTCCACGTTATTATAAAATAGGACAATTGAGTAATGTTCTAGCAGCTGGACTGAAGCTGTCCTTGAGTCTGGTGGCAAGTGCTTTCAGGCTTTTGCATCTTTGGCCCGATGGGAAGTGGGAGAAGAGAGAATGACTGGAGTGTGAGGGTCTTTGATTATGTCCGCTGTCTCACTGAGGAGCAGGAATGGAAGAATGAGTTCCTGAGCTTGGCCAAACAGCCTGAAGAAAGAATAAAGTCTGAATTTGATTTGATTACACCCGTGTATGTTCTGCTGACTCCTGAGCAACCCTAATTTACAGCAGAGTTCATAGCAAGTTCCAAGATGGCGGTGCGACGCAGCTGGCAGCGGCCACTCCGGAGCTGGTTATCTGTTATTTGTGAAGTGGGGTGCTGTGCGCAATCATAATCGATTGAAAACAGACTTGGGAGCATGGAGGAACATCGGGAAATCTCCAGGAAGACCTTCTTCGTTGCTGCTGCTGCTGTGAGGTCCGGGACTCTGCTGCGAAGAACAGGCCCCCAGTCCTCGGGGTCACGTTGCCAAAGGCCATTGGTGGGGCCGTCTTAATACGCTCGGCAGAGGATGGTGCTCGGAGAAGCTGTGCCGGAGGGGATGGTCATCGGCTCGGAGATTCGACGGACGGAGTCCGCTGCGGTCAGGTCGCTTTCACTGTGTGCTGCGTCTGTGAGGCTGGGTTCACGGAGCTTTTGTTATGTGCTGACTCTGCGAGACTGAGTCAGGCGGCGCCGTGGAAGTCCATAGCGGGGGTATTCCCTTCTGCCGCAGGTGTGGGATGGCGTGTCTGTTGGGACCCTGGGGACTTGTGGAAACTGTCTGGTGATTTCTTTTAAACTTATAGCCCTTTAACATCTTTGGACTATTTTTATTGCGCCCATAGTCTGTTTTTTTTTTATCAATTATGCTATTATTTGCATTGTTGTAACTATATGTTGTAACTATGTGGTTTTGTGCAGGTCTTGTAGCTTTAGTTTTTGGTCTTGTTTGTCTGGTGGATTTGGAGCTCCTTTCCGGGGAACGTGCTAAGACGGTAGTGTGATATTAATACGCAGCAGCCTCTCCGGACTCTGGATTGGGGATTGCCAAATGTTATGTGGATTTTCTGGTGTAGTCTGTTTTGTCATGTGCTTTTGTGATATCATTCCGGAGAACGTTGTCTCATTTTTTAACTGCATTGCATTTGCGGTTTCTAAATGACAATAAACTGAATCTGAATCTGAAGTTGAGAGGGGGTGGGGAATGCTGCAGGAGATGGGGTGGGCATTATGGGAAGTTCAAGAAATGATGTGTCCAACCGCATCTCTTCCATTTCACACATGTCTACTGTCACTCCATCCTGCCACCACCCTACCAGGGATAGGGTTCCTCTTGTCCTCACCTACCACCCAGTAGTCTCTGCATCTAGCACATAATTCTCCATAACTTCCACCATCTCCAATGGAATCCCACCACCAAGCACATCCCCACTCCCCCCCTCCCCAGCCACATTCTGCTTTCTGCAGGGATTACTCCCTCAGCAACTCCCTTGTCACTCATCCCTCCTGGCACTTACCCTTGCAAGTGGAACAAGTGCTACACCTGCCCCTACACCTCCTCCCTCACTACCATTCAGGGCCCTAAACAGCCCTTCCAGGTGAGGTGACTCTTAGCTGTGAGTCTGTTGGGGTCGTGTACTGGGTCCGGTATATCAGTGAGACCTGACGTAGATTGGGAGTCTGCTTCTCCAAGCACCTACGCTCTTTGCGCAAAACAAAGCAGCATCTCCCAGTGGCCACCCATTTTAATTCCACCTCCCAATCCTTTTCCAATATGTCTATATATGGCCTCCTCCACTGTTGTGATGAGCCCACAGTTAGATTGGAGGAACAACACCTTATACTGTGTCTGGGTAGCCTCCAACCTGATGGCATGAACATCGATTCTCAAAGTTCCGGTAATGCCCACCCCCTCTCCTTCACCATCCTCTATCCCTTTTTCCCTCTCTCACCTGATTTCCTTGCCCGCCCTTCACCTCTCTCTGGTGCACCACCCAGGTCATGCACTCCTCTCACTGTTGCCCTCAGGAAGAAGGTACAGGAACCTCAGGATTCACACCATCAGGCTCAGGAACCAGTGGGGATAACTTCACTCAACTTCACTTGCCCCATCACTGAAATATTTCCACACTGTATGGACCATTTTCAAGAACTTTTTCTCTTGTGTTCTAAATATTTATTGCTTATTAATTTTTTAATTTTATATTTCACATTTTTCATTTTTTATTTGCACAGTTTGTTGTCTTTTGAACACTGGTTGTCCACCCTGTTGGGTGCAGCATTTCATTGATTCTGTTGTCATTATTTGATTTACTGGGTATGCCCACAAGAAAACAAATCTGGGGGTTATTTCTGGTAACATATATGTACTTTGAAAACAAATTTACTTTGAACTTTGACAGAAAAAAAAGGCAGAGGGAAGTGACAGTACTGATTCAGGAAAATCTCCTTCGAATTGCTTTAAGAGATCAACGAGTGAAGCCACCTGCTTAGGTGTGAATGAGGTAATACATGACTGCGGAGGTTCCCGAGGCCACCACAGACTGAGTGAGGGAAAGGAGGGAACCTGCAAGGACATCGCCAGATTGTAAGGACCTGTGATACTGAGGGTCCTCAGCTCCTACACTATGGATTAGAATAATGTTGTAGCTAAGGGAAGAGTTTCTGAACTATATTAATGTGATCAGCATTTGGTTAGAGTAGACCAATGAGGAAGGAGGCACTTCTTGGCTTTGTTCTGGGAAATGGGAAGGGGCGAGTTGAGCACCTTTCAGAGTGAGAACACTGGGACAGCACATTGCAGTGTTCTGGGAAATGGGAAGGGGCGAGTTGAGCACCTTTCAGAGTGAGAACACTGGGACAGCACATTGCAGTGTTCTGGGAAATGGGAAGGGGCGAGTTGAGCACCTTTCAGAGTGAGAACACTGGGACAGCACATTGCAGTGTTCTGGGAAATGGGAAGGGGCGAGTTGAGCACCTTTCAGAGTGAGAACACTGGGACAGCACATTGCAGTGTTCTGGAGTCAATACTGAATTCTACAATTTCAGGCAAGTTGATATCTCAACTTATCAGCCAACCATCTGTGATTTCACAGAGACACAAGAGAGAGTGCAGGTGCTAGAAATATGGATCAAAGCACACAAAGTGGGAGGAACCCATCAATCCAGACAGTATGTATGGAGGGAATTGAACAGTTGATGGTTCGGGCCAAGTGAAGTGAGTCATCAGGACACCCGAGCTGCCGGCTAACTTGCCGAGCTCCTCCCTCATTCTGTGTGTGTTGATCTGCGATTTTGTCTCAGTCTTCACGTTCTTTTCCCTCATTGGGAGAGCAGGACACACCCAGAAAGGCCTGTCAGTCTTGTTTTCCTGGTCTACAATTCACAACTCTTACTTATTTTCTCTCTGTTCTCACTCACTAACTGCTCCCAATTACTCACTGACCAGATCACTTAGTTTACAGTTTATCCCCATGGTTACCCCAGCTTTGTGATACTGTTGTGCGTGTAAGTAAGCAGGGTCAGGTTCTACAGATACATCTGAGTGATTTAGAATAGTACTTTACAAAAAGTAGTTTGCAACCATTTGTTCAGTTAAATCAAACATTGACATCTCACATTGGAAGCAGCAGATTAGGTGTTTCCAAGAAAGTAGACAACTTCATTAAATATGGCCGATGCTTTATCTAGGAGTGCATAATCCTTGTATTTTTGCACCTCATAACTGTAGCACAAAACTGGGGTGACCACGGGGAAAAGCAGCAAACAAGGTTGTCTGGTCAGTTTATCTCATCGGAGCCATCAATTGCCAAGAACTGTGGACTGAAGGGACTTGGGATACTTATCATAAGATAGTTATCAGCTTCACATTGCGCATAACATAAACATTGCAGGACCTTGGGTGCGGGGACAGGGGAGGTCATAGAAAAATTGCCAAGATATTTCACAACTGTGTTGTTGATGAGTTCACTTCACTGAATGCCCAGATCAAGGTTTGCTTTGAACACGCTATCTTCCTGGGGAGTCCTGTCAGAGGCTCCAGTGATGAGAAAAGCACACCATTATAACTTATCTCTACATAATTACATATTATTACATTAAATGGAATCACTTTTGGCAAAACTAGTAGCTGCATCACCACCTCCAAATCAAAACATCATTAACAATTGCGTGTTGAAGTGCCTTTCCTGATTTGGCAGGTGGGTACTGATATCCTCACACCATGTCACAGTCTCACTTGTGTGTCTACAGTGTCCCTTTCACTTTGAATCCACACATTGATGTCTATAGTGCCCCGAAGAATCCGTCACCCTCTGTAGACTGGGAAACCGCTTCGCCAACCACCAACATTCCATCTGCCAGAAAAAGCAGGATCTCCAGGTGGCCACTCAGTTCAATTCTACTTCCCATTCCCATTCCGACATGTCACTCCATGGCCTCCTCTACTGCTGCAATAAGGCCTCACTCAGGTCAGGTTGGAGGACCAACACCTTATATTCCATCTGGGTAGTCTCCAACCTGACGGGATGGTTTCTCATACTTCTGGTAATTGCAACCCACCACACCTCTCCTTCAGCATTCCCCATTCCCATTTCCCTCTCTCACCTTATCTCCTTACCTGCCCATCACCTCCCTCTGGTGCTCTTCCCCCTTCCCTTTCTTTCATGGCTTCTGTCCTCTCCTATCAGATTCCCACTCTCTTTCACCAATTGACTTCCCAGCTCGTTACTTCACCCCTCCGCCTTACGGTTTCACCTATCACCTACTACCTTGCACTTCTTCCTCCCCTCCCCACACCTTCTAACTCTGACTTCTCCTCTCTTTATTCCAGTCCTGATGAAGGGGCTCAGCCCAAAACATTGACAGTTTCCTCTTTTCCATGGATGCTGCCTGACTTGCTGGGTTCCTTCAGCACTTTGTGTGTTGCTTTGGTTTCCAGTGTCTGCAGATGTTCTTCTTTTAGTTTGAGTAGGTTCACTGCCTGAGAGGGCTTGGAGTGATGAACTGGGAGCCTCAACGTGCTGAACCTGTACACCAGGTGATCTCCTGGGGGCCGGCTAGACAATGATTATCCAGCACTCCAACTGCCCCACCATTATTTCAATCCTCAGTCCTGGGCTGAAGCTCTGATAGACCCCGGATCTTAGCATCCTGCTCCCTGCCTTCTTCCTCTTCACCCGAGTCACCCATCTGTCTCTCTCCACACAGAACTCAGGGGGTGTATGATCTGAAGAAATCCTACTCCCTGCTCTACCACAGGAAAGATGGTCAATCAGTTCTGATGAAGGATCTCAGCCCAACACATGGACTGTTCATTTCCCTCCATAGATGCTACATGTCCTGCTGACTTCCTCCAGCATTTTGTGTGTGTTGCTCAAGATCTCCAGCATCTGCAGAATTTATTGTGTCTCAAGTTAACTCTGCTCGTGTAGAAGAGTGATCATCTCAAGCCTCATATCATAACAAATTTGCCACCCATTGATAGGGTAATTAAGAAGATAGGATGCATTAGCCTAGCCTTTATTAATCTGGGGTTTCGGTTCAAGAGCTGTGAGGTAATGTTGCAGCTCTATAAAGCCCAAAATAGACTATACTTGGGCTGTTGTGTTTAGTTCTGATTGTGCTGTGTTTAGCTAGGTCTTTTTGGAGAGATGGAAAACGAGAGGTGACTTGTTAGATGATAAGAGGCATAGATAGAGAGGACAGCCAGCACCTTTTTACCGTGATGGAAATGGCTAATATGAGATGACGTACTTTTCATGTGATTGGAGGAAAGTATAGCGGGGGGTGTCAGAGGTACATAGGTATTTTACACAGAGTGGTAGGCAATGGAATGCACTGTCAGAGGGAGTGGGAGAGGCGGATACATCAGGGATGTTTAAGAGACTCTTCAGTGGATGAAAGGAAACGGAGGGCTATGTGGGAGGGAGGGGTTAGGAACGTCGACACCACATCATGGTCTGAAGTTCTCCGTTCTATCTCCCCGATAGAGTAGAGCTAAATTCTGTCATCAGCTCCTGGAGAGAGTATATCCATAGAGAGAGGGAACCTGGGACAAATGGTATCTCTCTGCTCAGTTAGCACAGCAACCTGCTCCCTGGTGACTTAGAGCTTCAGGTTGCTCCAGTGTGGCAGAGGCAAGACCTGTGGCTGGGGCAGGGTAAGACTGAGTGGAGCCTCTATCAGTGCCTCCACATCAATGTCACTGAACCAATCGAATGTGCAGGAATGTGAGAAGCTATCAAAAGTACCTGCAGTGCACTCAGCCCAATACATCTTGGGCACATTCTTCCCACCGGCGGTAATATCTACAGGAGGCGCTGCCTCAAGAACCAACTTCCATCCTCAAAGATCCCCACCATCTGGGCCACGCCATCTTCTCCCAGCTACCATCAGGCAGGAGGTACAGAAGCCTGAATTCCCACATCATCAGTTTCAAGGATGTATACTTCAAATATTTGGTTCTTGAACCAACGAACACCACACTATTCATGAAAGTTTGGCCACATTATGACCACTTCAATCACATGGTACTAAAACGGACTTTGTTTTATTTTGTTTTACTTGAGTCCTATCTTTTACGTTTGTAAGATTTTAGTAAGCTTATGTTTAATTTATGTTTTTCTTGTGATTGCGATGTATATGATGCTATGTACCAACAATGCTGCTACAAGTCGGTTTTTCATTGCATCTGAACATACAAATGGACGTGTGCATTTGACAATAAACTTGACTTTGACTTTGAGATACCATTCGTCCATAAGATCATAAGATATAGAAGTAGAGTTAGGCCATTCACCCCATCGAGTCTTATCTGCCAATCAGTCATGGCTGATTTGTATCCCTCTCAAACCCATTCTCCTGAATTCTGTCCGTAACCTTTGATCCCTGATTAATCAAGAAACTATCAATCCCTGCCTTAAATATACCCAATGACTTGGCCTACACAGCTATCTGCAGCAAAGAATTCCATAGGTTCACCATAATCTGGCTAAATAAATTTTTCCTCATCTCTGTTCGAAATGGCTATCCCTTTTCCTAAGACTGTGTCTTCTGGTGCTAGACTTCCCCCACTATAGGAAACATCCTCTCTGTATCCACTCTATCTAGCCTTTCAATATTTGATATTGATATTTTATATATCCCCCCTCTGAAAAACTCCAGTGAGTACAGGCCCGGAGCCATCAAACACTTCTCATATGTTGACCCTTTCATTCCTGGGATTATTCTTACAAACCTCCTCTGGACCGTCTCCAATACCAGCACATCTTTTCTTAGATAAGGGGCCCAAAACTGCTCATAATATGCCACTTGTGGTCTGACCAATGCCTGATAAAGCCTCAGCATTACACCCTTGCTTATAAATTCTATTCCTCTATAGTCTATGCCTTTATTCTTTCTGCCAAGGTGCATGACTATACACTTCCCTAGCTTCCTTAAACTACATTCCGGCTGTCAATTCTTTGTCCATTCTCCCAATGTTTCTGTCCCACAGACAGTTTTCTTCATCAATATTACATGCCCCTCCACCTATCTTCATATTGTCCGCAAACCTGGCCACAAAGCATCAATTCCTTCATTTCAATCATTGACATACTGTATAAGGTGAAAAGAAGCAGTCCCAGCACTGACCTCTGTAGAATACCACTAGTTACTGTCAGTCTACCAGAAAAGGCCCCCTTTATTCCCACTCTTTGCCTCCAGTCAGTCTGCCATTCTTTTATCCATGTTAGTATCTTTCCTGTAATACCATGAGCTTTTATCTTGTTCAGTAGCCTGAGGTGTGGCACCTTGTCAAAGGGCTTCAGAAAATTCAAATAAACATCCAATTCTGCCCATTAATTCCTCAAAGAATCCCAACAGATTTCCCCTGAAGAAAACCATGCTGACTTTGTCCAACTAGCCTGTAACTTCCTGTCTTTTGTCTCCACCCCCCCACTTCCTATAGAGTGGAACATTTGGAAATTACCATTCCTCCAGAACCATTCCAGAATCTAATGATTCTTGAAAGTCTATTACCTGTGCCTCCAAAATCTCTTCAGCTAACTCTTTCAGAACCTTGGGGTATGGTCTGTCTGGTCAGAGAGATTTATTTACCTACAGGCTTTACAGTTTCCTCTCCCTCCTGCTCCTTATCCGACAGCATCTGGTCCCGCCTGTCCTGCTGTTCCACCAAGTGGGAAACAGGGAGCCTCTCCTCATTCCCTGCAAAGGCAAAACAACAGGCAGCTATGCACGTAAACTTCACGCAAACCTCCGCCGATGGTGACGCCTTAGTGCACAGGGGAGTGACGATGTGTGCTGTTCATCGATAGGATATTGTAGTCACAATGATGTAGTGCTGATGGGCTTTGCTCCAGATGAAGTTTGTACCTCGGTGCCCCCACCCGTGCCTCCTTCAGCCTGGGGAGACCCCCTCCCACTGGAGTGGCCTCCCTTCTAGCTAGACAGACAGACAGACAGACAGAGAGACAGACAGACATACTTCATTGATCCCGAGGGAAACTGGGTTTTGTTACAGTCGCAGCAACCAAGAATAGTGTAGAAAGATAGCAATATAAAACCATAAATAATAATAAGTAAATTATTCCAAGTGGAAATAAGTCCAGGACCAGCCTATTGGCTCAGGGTGTCTGACACTCCGAGGGAGGAGTTGTAAAGTTTGATGGCCACAGGCAGGAATGACTTCCTATGATGCTCAGTGTTGCATCTTGGTGGAATGAGTCTCTGGCTGAACGTACTCCTGTGCCTAACCAGTACATTATGGAGTGGATGGGAGTCATTGTCCAAGATGGCATGCAACTTGGACAGAATCCTCTTTTCAGACATCACCGTCAGAGTCAGTTCACTGCTTTATTATATATGGAGAAGGTGAGGGGCTCTGAATGATCCTTGCAGGATGCATCGTCTTGTGGAGGGGGAGTGAGAGAAGACCATCGGTGAGAAGGGGCATTGGATGGTGTGGATGGAATCATAATTTGTGATTAACACTTGGTGCAAGTAAGTGTGTGTGAGGCAGGAATATTTCTGTTGGTGTCTATCTCACCTTGGCATCCCTGGGGAGATCATGAAATTCCTGAAAGGATTGTTTAATGCAGCAAGGATTCTCATTCCTGAAGGAGAGAATTCCTTCTCCTCATGGGTTTCTGTCTTACCTGCATGTCTGTGACTGGTGAACAACTCAATTTCCCTTTCTGTATCTCTCTCTCTGCCCACTGCAATCTCTCTCACCTCCATGGCAGAACTGCTTCCCCAGGCAGTTGCTTTCCTGGGCAGCGCTGTGGTGCAGGAGGTAGAACTGCTGCCCCCGGCTCCAGAGACTCCGGTTCAATCCTGACCTCTGGTGCTGTCTGTGGGGAGTTTGCACGTTCCCCACAAATGTCGGTTTTCTGCCACAATCCCAAAACCAGGGGAGTTTTAGTTAATTGGTTACTGGAAATTGTCCCTGGGGTGGAGAATCTGGGAGGAGTTGATAGGAATGTGGGGAGAATAAAATATGGGATTAATGTAAATGTGTTGGTGCAGACTCGATGAAAGGGAGTTTCATGCTGAATCTTTCCATGACTAGGACACACACTCACACACTCCGTCAAATTTCCCTTTATTTTGGAGTTGCTCTGTAAGAAGGAATTCCAGGCTTTGCCTCACCATGTTATATAACCTGGTGCATTTTTGAAACCTCCTGAACTTTGTTGATGGGCAGAGATTGAAACATGAGAGAGACCTCCATCCAATCCATCTTCATAACGTATTGCTTCAAGAAGGCTCACAGTATTGTCAAGGATTCCTGCTCCCTTACCATTCCCTTTGTTCTCTTCTAGAAGTTACAGGAAATTGAAAAGCCCAATAGGCCAGACACAAGAACATCTTCTACCCCAGTACCACACTGCTATCTGACTTCTGAACTAATCACCCCTTTGAAACCCCCTTCCTGGTGTCATAGAGTCAAAGAGCCATGCAGCATAGAAACAGGTTCCTTGCCCAACTAGTCCACACCGACTGTCTTCCCTGAGATGCTGGTCCATCTGCTTGCGTTTGGCCCAGAGCTCTCTAAACCTCTCCTATCCATGTATCTATCACGATGACTTTTCAATATTGGTGATGTGTACGCTTATCCACTGTTTCTGGCAGCTCATTCCAACTCTGCATCATATTTGCAGGAAGAAGCTGCCGCAATGTTCCTTTTAAATGTCTGACCTCTGATCTTAACTCTATGCCCTCTTGTTTTTAGCCCCAACCCCAGGAAAAGACAACATGCTTTCATCTTGTCTACACCCTTATGATCTTGCATAACTCTATCAGCTTACCCTGAAGTTCCTAAATTCTGCAGTAGTGTCATTCCTTTACTTGACATTAACCAGTTATCATTCTATTTAAAAACTTAACGTAAATAGTTCCTGGGGTTTTACTGAAGTTTTTAACTAATTTATAATGTGGTGTTCCTATGTTGTGAAACTCTAAACTCTACCTCTCTGGGTTATTACTTTAAACACTTCTCTTTGCACTGTTTCAGATTGCATTACAATCTTTCCACCATTCTGTAGGTTTGCACTCAGTGTCGTAAAACATGGAACATTTAAACATAGTACAGGCCCTTTGGCCCACAATGTTGTGCCATCCTTTTAAAATACCTGAAGATCAATCAAACCCTTCCCTCCTACATTGCCCTCCATTTTCCATCATTTATGTACCTATCTAAGACTTTCATAAATATCCCTAATGCACCTGCCTCTAACACCACTCCTGGCAGGACGTTCCATGAACCCACTGTAGTGATATGACGTGTAAGAATGTGATTGGAGAGAGTACTGAGCATGCGCAGAAATGAAAGAAAAATCGAGAAACATGCATTGTAAGAACATGGTGGTTGTTGTTAAATAAAAGTTGTTTTAGAAGATGTTCAGAAAATCTTCCAGAAGGTGTTTCTTTTCAGTAACCCACGTTATGTATGAATATAAAGAACACCACATGGTGTCAGAAGTTCGTCTGGAAAAATAATATGTTTCCTGATACAGAAGAATTGAAGATAATTTTCTGAAAAAATATTTCAAACTGTTTTGGTGTTGCTAACAATTTTACAAATGGAAGGTCTGCAGCCTTCACTGACACTTCAGTTGTGTTGGAATGTAGCCTTGAACTGGAGAAAATTTAAGCAATGTTTTGAATCGTATTTATCAGTGATGGAAGTGGATAGAAAACCGGAAAAAATGAAAGCTGCACTTCTACTCCACGTAATAGGTGACGACGCAATTGAGATATATAATTACTTTATTTTTGAAAATGGGAGATATTTCAAAGTTAAAATCGATAATGGACAAATTTAAAGCGTTTTGTTTACCGAAGTGTAATGTGATAGATTTTTTACATGTACGCAGAGAGCTGGTGAAATTATTGATCAATATTTTACTGACTTGAGACACCGGAATAAAACATGTGAGTTTGGAGAACTGACAGACTCTCTCATTAAAGACAGAATTGTTTGTGGCATTCTGGATAATGGTCTGAGAGAAAGACTGTTAAGAGAACAAGACTTAGACTTGGAAGAAGCTTCGATGCTGTGCAAAGCTTCAGAAACCATGGCATTACATGCTGAAGAACTTTTCATTGAGAACTGCGACGTAGACACTGTGAGAAAGTGCGAACATATTTTAAAAAATAATAAAACAACAACTAAACTGACAGAGGGCAAGATGTCATCTGAGAGAAAAAAGCTATGTGATCACTGTGGGCAGCAGCATCGGCCAGAACAGTGTCCAGCGTATGGGAAAATGTGCAGTGACTACGGTAAGAGTAATCATTTTTCACGCTGTTGCAGAAGTAGAAAGAAAATAAAACAAGTAAATCCAGTGCTCGGAAATGAACTTGAGGAGTTTTATATCGACGTGCTTTGTGAAAATAAGGTAAGAATGACTGGACTATTCCATTGCAAGCGAACCAAAACAATATTCTGTTTAAACTGGATACTGGAGCACAAGTATCTGAGTATCTTACAGTATCTGAGTTTAATGCATTAAAGCCAAGACCCAGGTTACATCAGACAAATATAAAAGTGACTGGGTATTCAGGTGCAGACATTCCAGATAAAGGAACATGTGTGGCAAAAGTATCACACAAAATATTCTGCACATGCTTTCATTTGTGGTGGTGCCAAGGAAAGTACATTCAATACTGGGTTTATCTGTCTGTGAGAGAGTGAATTTGGTGAAAAGAGTATTAGTCCTGGACAGTAACTTGATGAAAGAGTATGAGGACTTGTTCAAAGGGCTTGGTTGTCTTCCAGGAGAGTGCACGATTAAAGTTGACAACACAGTGCCACCCTTAGTACATCCATGTAGAAAAGTGCCTTTTGCATTATGTCATCAACTGAAAACAGAGATTGACAGAATGGAATGGCCAGGAGTCATAAAAAAATTGTTGAACCGACTGAATGGGTCAAATTGCTTGTCATTGTTGATAAGAAAAATGGAAAACTGAGGATTTGCTTAGATTCAAGAGACTTGAATCGAGCCGTTAAAAGAGAGCATTTCAAATTGCCTACTCATGAAGAAATTATATCACAGTTTGTTAATGCAAAGAACTTTAGTAAATTAGATGCATCCTCTGGATTCTGGAAACTTAAACTAGATTAACCGAGTTCAAAGTTGTGTACCTTTAACACACTTTTTCCCAGATAATGGCTTCCGTTTGGAATTGCATCAGCTCCTGAAGTGTACCATAAAACCATTCACATGCTATATGAGCACATTGAGGGCGTGGATACTTCCATGGACAATATTATTGTTTGGGGATCATCTAAACAAGAGCGTGACACCAGACTCAGACAAGTCTTCGAGGCAACACGCAAGGCAAACCTGAAGTTGAATAAAGACAAATGTCAGGTAGGAGTAACTGAACTTACCTTTGTGGGTGATATCATCAGCAAAGAGGGTGTGCGTCCTGATCCATTGGAGGTTTCTGCTATTGAGAACATGCCAAGACCGCAATGTAAAAAGGATGTTGAAAGATTCATGGGAATGGTCAACTACATGGGAAGATTCATATCCAATCTTTCCAAACAGCTTGCTCCATTGAGGCAGCTAATGGGGAAAAAAAAACGAATGGAGCTGGAATCATGAACAGGAGAAGGCATGGAAAAATCTCAAGGAAGTGCTCACTAAAGAACCTGTGTTGAAATTCTATGATGCTGAGAGACCCATCAAAATCTCATGTGATGCATCTCAAGCAGGCTTAGGGGCAGTATTAATTCAGAAACATGATAAGGAATGGCTACCAGTGGCATATGCATCTTGTGCATTATCCGATCCAGAAACAAGGTATGCTCAAATTGAAAAAGAATTGCTCAGCATTATGTTTGCTTGCAAGAGATTTCATCAGTTTGTGTCAGGGCAATCTATTAATGTTGAAACCGATCATAATCCTCTGATTGCATCATTTCACAAACCCTTATGCGAATGTCCTTTGTGAATTCAGGAAATGATGATCAAATTGCAAAGATAAGCATTGAATGTGACATACACACCTGGAAAATTCATGTACATGGCTGACACACATTCCAGAGCTGTGGATCCAACAACAAAAGACAGTTACAGGGACACTGTTGATGTTCTTTAGGCATTTGTTGATATGATGATAGAGCCAGTACCTGTTGCTCCCGAAAAGTTGGAACTGCTGCATCTTGAGACAGAGAAGGACAAAATTCTCAGTCAGATAATACAAGTGGTGATGGATGGATGGTCAGATAATAAGCATGACTGTACCTCAGAAGTACTGGAATATTGGAACCACAGATCAGAACTTTCTGTTGTGGATGGGATATTGTACCAAGGTAGCAGAATTGTGATTCCTAAAAGTCTCAGAAAAGAAATGCCTGGGAAAATTCATGAAGGCCACATAGGTATTGAAAAATGTAAGAGAGGACGCAAGAAGTGATGTGTTAGCTCAGGATGAATCAAGAAATTGCAGAATTGGTGTCTTTTTGTCAAATATGCCTTAAATACCAACCTAGCAACCCTAAGGAGCCCCTTCATCCACATCCTAGTCCTCAGAGACCTTATCAGGAGGTAGGCATTGATCTTCTTGTAACTGACAACAAAGATTATCTATTAATAGCAGATTACTACTCATTGTATCCCGAAGTGTGTGGTTTGAGCAGAACAACAGCAGAGAATGTAATTACATGCATGAAATCAGTTTTTTCCAGACATGGTGTACCTGATGAAGTTTTCACAATGGTCTACAAATCAATGGTGAATGCAAGGGACATTTTGCTCATGAATGGAGCTTTGTTCATACAACATCTAATCCATTTTCCTTCAGTCCAATGGATTAGTTGAGAAGTCGGTAGGAATTATCAAGAAACTGATGCACAAAGCAAAATATAGTGGAGGTGATTTTTATAAAGCTTCATTAGCCTATTGTAGTACTCCACTTGAATGTGGATTTTCACCTGCTCAGCTCTTGATGGGATGCCGTTTGAGATCCAATCTGCCAATAGATGAGAGCCTTCTGAGAACAGAGGGAGGTGAACACGTGAAAAAATGGAACGATGAACACAAATCAAATCAGAAAACATACTTTGACAGATGCTCTCGTCCATTACCTCAACTACACCAAGAAGATGAAGTAAGGATACAAGACAAAATGAACACCTAGACACAGAAAGCTACAGTATTTGAAGAAGTACAACCCAGATCATACATGGTCCAAACAGAAGAAGGATCAGTGTTAAGAAGAAATTGCAAAGACCTCAAGAAAGAGCCAGCTTCGGAGATTCAGTTAACTGATGCAAACTAGACAAACCATGGAAATTTCAACAAAACACAAGAACTGTGTGAACCACTTAGAAGGTTTACTCGTGTTCGTAAACCTCCAAAGAGACTGATAGAGACATGTTAGATCATGCATTTGCTCTGGTCAATGTTGCTAAGGAAAGTCAGACGTGGTGATATGACGTGTAAGAATGTGATTGGAGAGAGTTTTGAGTATGCTCAGAAATGATACAAAATTCGAGAAGCATGCATTGTAAGAACATGGTGGTTGTTGTTAAGTAAAAGTTCTTTTTCTTCCAGAAGATGTTTCTTTATTAGTAACCCATGGTACATATGAATATAAAGAACACAACACCCACCACTCACTGTGTAAAGAATTTTCCTTTAAACAACTCGTCTCTACACCGATCACCTTACAGTGAAGTTCCCATTTATTTATTATTATTTTGTATTCAATTTACTCTGCAAATCTCACATGAGCAAAGAATGTTGTTGCGGTCTGGTGTGTAATGACAGTAATCTAATCTGAGTCTGAATCACTGTGCCTTAAGTGAAGCATTTCAAAACATTTACATTGCTATCTCTTCCCGCCCCCAACTCTGGACCTGTTCTCCACCTTCCAAAGATTTGGAAAACTTGATTACCTGGGGTTGGGAATGGAAATGTTTTCAAATATAAAGGAATGATTAGAGTTCAACTATTTTCTTAGTTACAGAAGTTCCACATGAAGGAGTTGAAGTGTGTAGGCAGCATGCGCCTTCTGGTGGCTGTGTACGGAGCTTCATGTATTTGCATGAGAGAGAGGGTCAGTGTAGTCTCCAACAGCTCCTCCCCACCCGCCCTTCGTGGATGGCATGCAATTTGTTTACTGCCCGTTTGCTCTGGAGAACATGGAGATCTTGGCTCTCCTCTAGCTCCTGATCAAGCTCTTCTTTCTTTTTCAATATTTTTATTAATTTATAACCATATAACAATTATAACATGGAAACAGGCCATCTTGGCCCTTCTAGTCTGTGCTGAACGCTTACTCTCAGCTAGTCCCACCAACCTGCACTCAGCCCATAACCCTCCATTCCTTTCCGGTCCATATACCTATCCAATTTTTTAAAAATGCCAAATGAAACCTGCCTCTACTACTTCTACTGGAAGCTCGTTCCACACAGCTACCACTCTCTGAGTAAAGAAATCCCCCCCTCTTGTTACCCTTAAACTTTTGCCCCCTAACTCTCAACTCATGTTCTCTTCTTTGAATCTCCCCTACTCTCAATGGAAAAAGCCTATCCATGTCCACTCTATCTATCCCCTTATAATTTTAAATACCTCTACCATGTCCCCCCTCAACCTTCTACACTCTAAAGAATAAAGACCTAATTTGTAATTTAGGTGCTGAAACCCAGGTAACATTCTAGTAAATCTTTTCCGTACTCTCTCTATTTTGTTGACATCTTTCCTATAATTCAGTGACCAGAACTCTACACAATACTCCAAATTTAGCCTCACCAATACCTTGTACAATTTTAACATTACATCCCAACTCCTATACTCAATGCTCTGATTTATAAAGGCCAGCATACCAAAAGCTTTCTTCACCACCTTATCCACATGAGATTCCACCTTCAGGGAACTATGCACCATTATTCCAAGATCACTCTGTTCTACTGCATTCCTCAATGCCCTACCATTTACCATGTATGTCCTATTTGGATTATTCATACCAAAATGTAGCACCTCACACTTATCAGCATTAAACCTCACCTGCCATCTTTTGGCTCACTCTTCTAACTGGCCTAAATCTCTCTGCAAGCTTTGGAGACCTACTTCATTATCCACAACACCACCTACCTTAATGTCATCTGCATACTTACTAATCCAATTTACCACCCCATCATCCAGATCATTAATGTATATGACAAACAACTTTGGACCCAGTACAGATCCCTGAGGCACACCACTAGTCACTGGCCTCCAACCTGACAAACAGTTATCCACCACTACTCTCTGGCATCTCCCATCCAGCCATTGTTGAATCCATTTTACTCCTTCAATATTAATACCTAACGATTGAACCTTCCTAACTAATGTTCCATGCGGAACATTGTCAAAGGCCTAACTGAAGTCCATATAGACAACATCCACTGCTTTACCCTCGTCAACTTTCCTTGTAAACTCGTCAAAAAATTCAATAAGATTTGTCAAACATGACCTTCCATGCACAAATACATGTTGAATGTTCCTAATCAGACCCTGTCTATCCAGATAATTATATATACCATCTCTAAGAATACTTTCCATTAATTTACCCACCACTGACGTCAAACTGACAGGCTTATAATTGCTAGGTTTACTCTTAGAACCCTTTTTAAACAATGAAACCACATGAGCAATACGTCAATCCTCTGGCACCATCCCCATTTCTAATGACATTTGAAATATTTCTGTCAGAGCCCCTACTATTTCTACACTAACTTCCCTCAAGGTCCTGGGGAATATCCTGTCAGGACCCGGAGATTTATCCACTTTTAAATTTCTGAAAAGTGCCAGTACTTCCACCTCTTTAATCGTCATAGGTTCCATGACTTCCTTACTTGTTTCCCACACCTTACACAATTCAATATCCTTCTCCTTAGTGAATACCGAAGAGAAGAAATCATTCAAAATCTCTCCCATCTCCCTCAGCTCCACACATAGCTGACCACTCTGATTCTCTAAGGAGCCAATTTTATCCCTCACTATCCTCTTGCTTTTAATATAACTGTAGAAACCTTTTGGATTTACTTTCACCTTATTTACCAAACCAACCTCGTATCTTCTTTTAGCTTTTCTAATCTCTTTCTTAAGATTCCTTTTACATTCTTTATATTCCTCGAGCAATTCCTCTACTCCATGTTGCCTATATCTATTGTAGACATCCCTCTTTTTCCGAACCAAATTTCTAATATCCCTTGAAAACCATGGTGCTTTCAAACCTTTAACCTTTCCTTTCAACCTAACAGGAACATAAAGATTCTGTACCCTCATAATTTCACCCTTAAATGACCTCCATTTCTCTATTACATCCTTCCCATAAAACAACTTGACCCAATCCACTCTCTCTAAATCCCTTCGCATCTCCTCAAAGTTAGCCTTTCTCCAATCAAAAATCTCAACTCTAGGTCCTGTCCTGTCCTTCTCCCTAATTATATTGAAGCTAATGCTATTGTGATCAGTGGACCCGAAGTGCTCCCCAACACATACATCTGTCAGCTGACCTATCGCATTCCCTAACAGGTGATCCAACACTGCCCCATCTCTAGTTGGTACTTCTATGTATTGTTGCAAAAAACTATCCTGCACACATTTCACAAACTCTAAACCATCCAGCCCTTTTACAGAATGAGCTTCCCAGTTTACGTGTGGAAAATTAAAATCTCCCACAATCACCACCTTGTGTTTACTACAAATATCTGCTATCTCCTTACACATTTGCTCTTCCAACTCATGCTCCCCATTAGGTGGCCTATAATACACTCCTATCAGTGTTACTACACCCTTCCCATTCTTCAATTCCACCCAAATAGCCTCCCCAGAGGAGCTCTCTAATCTATCCTTCCAAAGCACCGCCATAAGATTTTCTTGGACAAGCAATGCAACACCTCCTCCTCTGGCCCCTCCTACTCTATCACACCTGAAGCAACTAAATCCAGGAATCTTTAGTTGCCAATCACACCCTTCCTGCAACCATGTTTCACTAATAGCTACAACATCATATTTCCAGGTATCAATCCATGCTCTAAGCTCATCCACCTTTCTTACAATGATCCTAGCATTAAAATAAATGCATTTAAGAAATTCTCCGCCTCTTTCTCTCTGTTTATCTCTAACAGTACAAAGAATTTTACTGTCTTCTTTTTCTTCCTTCTCCAAAAGATCTTTTCCTACACTCTGGTTCCGCTCCCCCCTCGTATCTAGTTTAAATCCACTGGAGCCTCTCTAGCAAACCTACTTGCAAGAATATTTGTCCCCCTCCAGTTCAGATGAAAACCGTCCCACCGGAACAGGTGCCACCTTCCCTGGAAAACTGCCCATTTATCTATAAATCTGAAGCCCTCCCTCCTGCACCATGTCTTCAGCCATGTGTTGATCTGCACTATCTTACTATTTCTAAACCCACCTACACGTGGCACTGGAAGCAATCCTGAGATTGCTATCCTGGAAGTCCTGTCCTTTAACTTGGCACCTAGCTCCCTAAACTCACCTTTCAGGACCTCCTCACTCTTCCTACCCACATCATTGGTCCCTACATGAACCACGACATTCGGCTGCTCACCCTCCCTCTTGAGGATACTGAGAACTCGATCCGAGATATCGTGGACCCTGGCACCAGGAAGGCAACAGACCATCCAGGATTCTCGATCTCTTCCACAGAACCTCCTATCTGTCCCCCTAACTATCGAACCCCCTATCACTACTGCTCTCCTCTTTTCCCTCCTTCCCTTCTGAGCTGAGGGTCCAGTCTCAGTGCCAGAGACGCAACCACTGCAACTTGTCCCTGGCAGGTCGTCCCCACCAACAGTATCCAAAACGGTATACTTATTGTTGATGGGAACGGCCACAGGGGTGCTCTGCTCTTCCTGTCTATTCCCCTTCCCTTTCCTGACAGTCACCCAGCTACCTGTCTCCTAACTCTTAGGGGTGACTATCTCCCTGAAACTCCTGTCTATTTCTGCCTCTGCCTCCCGAATGATCCGAAGTTCATCCAGCTCCAGCTCCAGTTCCCTAACGTGGTTTGTCAGGATCTGCAGCTGGATGCACCTTTTACAGGTGTAGTCATCAGGGACAACTGTGCTCGCCCTGATTTCCCACATACTGCAAACGGAGCACTCAACTGCCCTAACTGCTGCCTCCATTACCTACTCCTAAGCTAATTAGATTAATTAAAGGAGCTTACCCGGCCTCACCTCACCTGGAGTGAAGCTCGTACTCAGCCTCTGCTCACTTTTAAAATTCTCACGCTGCCTCACGGGCCGACTTTCACACGCTTGTGAAGTCATGCCCCGTTCAGACCTCGCCTCTGCCTGTTCTCGCCGAAGCCTGGTTGAGCCAAAGCCAACCCACTCTGCCTCAGTCCACTCTGACAATGGTCGCTACGCCGATGGCTGCTGTATATGGCGGTCTTCCTTTTTAAACCTTTGGCGTGCTACATCATGCACCTGTGCAGTCTAGCCTCTTTGCCCTGATCAGTTAAAAAACACAGCTCCTTTTACCTCTCCCTCTTCGCCTCTTGCTGTGATTTAAATAACCATTGAAAAATTCCTCTCCTTTTTAAACCTTTGGCGTGCTATGTCATGCTTTTACATAGAAGAATACAGAGTTCAAGAAAATACATATTATACAACAAAAGAAAGATATAATACCAAATACATTATATTTGAATCACATTAACAAACTCCTTACCCTATATTCATGTAGATTAATTTGTATGTTGAGATATGAATAATTTTTTATATTTATATCAAAAAATCTATACTCACTACCAAAGCCAAAGCTGTTTGGTAAAGAAAAAAAAGGGAAGAGAAAACCTTATCCGGTAGTGAAATATGCTATTAACCAGCATCTGTACTTTAACGGGAATGAAAGATTTTGAAAATAATTCAAAAACAGTCCCCACAAATTTTGAAAACCTTGGTTAGATTCAGAAATTGAAACACAAATCTTTTCTAAATTTAAGCATGCCATAACATCCCGCAGCCACTGTTACGTACTTGTGACACGTGACAGTGGTACCCTTGTCACGTGACAGGTGTTGAAGCTATACTGGACTTGAGGTAATGGTCTTGTGATGGTGGAGTGACATCATTTTCCCGCCAGTAGAAGTCATGTGACAGGTTTTTTTTACAGGGTATAAAAGGAGGACCCCTCCCTGTGAGGAGGGGTAGTTCGTGGCTGGATTTGCCATGTTGACTTCATGCTACTGCGTGATTTAATGTTATGACCCAGTTTAGTTGAAAGATGAAGTTTTATCTAATGCCTAAAGTTTAAAAGGTCATTGCCAGCAGTTTCGTTACAATACTGCTAGTTGAGAATCAGTGGAGAGTGAAGATCAGAGTTCGGGAGTTAAAGATCGAGGAGAATCGATTTTAACGGTGAAACGGGATCGACCTTGTTTGATCCTTATTTGGAAAGATCTCGTTGACTGCTCTCGTGTTAATCCCTGTGAAATAGCAGAAAGGATTGAGGACAGTGTTGTAAAGGAAAGGTCAGTGCCTTTAAGCCGTTTCGTTTCGTAAATTCTTCGTGGGAAAAAGTTCTACTTGGGAACCGAAGCAACACGTCGTGAAAGAGAATTTAAATTGTCTTACAAAGTCTCTCCCTTAAATGGACTGTGAGCATTTTTAACTTTTGGCAATACCACTTAAAAGAACTGTTTTTGCAACATCGCTTTAAGAACTGTTTAAGCTTCATTGCTTTAAGAACAGTTTAAGCTGCCGCACAGCAGCTGATTTCCAGTTCCGTTACTGATTTGTTTACTATTGGAGGGTTTGTTTTCAGTGTTTAATAAATGTGTTATTTGTTATAAAAACCCCTGCCTAACTCATATATTTATAGTTGCCTGAATTCGTAACATAAATATGGGGGCTGTGTCCTGATTGGATCGTTTGTGTTTAAATGCTTGCTAACTTTTGGATCGGTGTTTTGGAAGAGGGGAATACTTGATTCTTTTGTTTGATTGGCTTGTGAGTGGCATTCGGCTACAATGAATATTGATGAGTTTCTGGTTTCACCAGGTGCGGAGTTGTTGGCGAAGGTGAAAAAAAACTGAGGTATATGAGATAGCTAGTAAATTGCAACTTAAAGGTATTTTGCAGACTACATCAAAGGCTGTAATACAGAGAAAAATCACGTCACACTATGTGGATTCGGGTGTTTTTGATGAATTGATTTTAGAGTCGTTTCCAATAAGTAATCTGGAGATGCAGTTGCAAATCGAACAGATGAAGTTGGTACAAAGTACAGCAGAATTGGAGAGTTGTAGGTTAGAAGCTGAAAGTAAACAGAGGGAATTTGAATATGCAATGACGGAATTAAGGTCTGGGAATTAGTCTTCTGGATCTAAAAAGCCGTTTGTTGCTAGTCAAGAAATTAAATTGGTCCCTCCATTTAGTGAAACAGAAGTGGAAAGATATTTCCAACATTTTGAAACTATTGCTCGGATGTCAGAGTGGCCAAAAGATAAATGGTCAGTGTTGTTACAGAGTGTAATTAAAGGCAAAGCACAACAAGTTTACATAGCTTTAACTGCTGCGCAAGCATTTGATTATGAAATTGTGAAAATGCATATTTTAAAGGCATACAAATTAGTCCCAGAAGCATATAGAGAACTCCTGAAGAAGTCTGTGGAAAAAACTTATGCGGAATTTGCCTATGATAAAACTGTGTGTTTTGAGAGATGGGTTTCTTCTAAAAATGTAAATATGATACATTGAAAGAGCTGATTTTAATGAAGGAAATTAAAAGAAGCATTCCTGTTGAAGTAAGGATCTACTTAAGTGAGAGGGATACTGATAAATTGCAGGACTGTGCTAGATTAGCTGATGAGTATGTTTTAATCCATACAAATAAATTTCCTCAGGGCAGAATTTTTAAGAGGAGAAATAACACGGAGACTCAA